>NC_136993.1:50091565-50506372 GCF_032717465.1 Coenobita brevimanus | reverse complement strand
TATATAGATAGATAGATAGATTTTTTATATATGAAATGAAATTTTACTTAAAAAATATATAAAATTTTTTTGAGAAAAAAAAAAAAAAAAAATTTTTTTTTAGTTAATATTTAATTTTTCAGAGCATATATTGGCCCAGTGGTCGCTGGTATGATGACTTATATATTATTTTACTTTAATTAAAAAAACTTACCACTGAAAGATTTAATAAAACAAAAATTTAATAAAATAAAAAAAAAAAAAAAAAACAAATATTACTACTAATATAAACTATTTTACTTTACTTATTATTAAAAATGTCCTTATTATGAACTGAATATACATAAAAACACTTCTTTAAATCTTTAAAAACTTATAGAAACAAGAAAGGAATACAAAATTTTTTCTTTTTAAGAAATTCTTTTTTCTTTTTTTATTTTATAAAATAATATTTTTAACTTAAATATACACTTTTTTTCTTTAAAACACTATTTTTCTCTTTATTTTTTTTTTTTTTTAAAAAAATTTTTTATTTAAAAAGATAACCAAAAAATTAACTATTGTTTAACATGAATAACAATTTTAAATTTTTTTTTAACAAAAAAAAAAAAAAAAACAATTTTTTCAAAAAAAATAAAAAAAAAAAAAAAAATTTTTTTAAATAAAAAATTTTTTTTTTTTTTTTTTTTAATCTTTTTTTTCTAAATAAATTGCTTTAAAAAATTTACATTTCACATATAAAAACACATATATTATTTAAAAAATATATATAATTATTTACATATATAAAAAAAATTATATATGTTGTACTTTCACTAAAGTTTTCCATTAAATATTATATATTTTAAACATAAATTTTCAAATTTTTTTTTTAAAAAATATAAAAAGATTTTTTTTATTTAATGAATATTTAATCAAAAAAAACACAAAAAAAAAAAAATAAATTATATTAAAAAAATTAAAAAAATTTGTAACAACCAAGCTTTTTTTAAAAAAAATAAAAAATAATTTTTTACAAAAATAAAAAAAAAAAAACAAAACAAAAAAAAATAAAAATAAAAAAAAAAAAAATTTAAATTTTAAAAAAAAATATATAAATATATTTAAATATATAAAATAATAACATATAATATAAAAAATATTAATAAAAAAAAAAAAAACAAACAAAAAAAAAAAAAAAAAAAAAAAAAAAAAAAAAAAAAAAAAAAAAAAAAAACAAAAAAAAAAAAAAAAAAAAAAAAAAAAAAAAAAAAAAAAACAAAAAAAAAAAAAAAAAAAAAAAAAAAAAAAAAAAAAAAAAAAACAAAAAAAAAAAAAACAAACAAAAAAAAAATAAAAAAAAAAAAAAAAAAATTTATTAAATAAAAAATTAAAAAAAAAAAAAATTAAAAAAAGACAATTTAAAAAAAAAAATTTATCCAGACTGACAAAAAAAAAAAAGACTTCTGAAAAAAAATTAAATGGAGAAATGATATGATCTTTGTTGCCTGACAAAAAGAAAATTATTATTTTTTTTTTTTTTTAAAATTTTGACACTGTCAACAGAGAACTTATGGAATGCACTTTCAAAATGTATTAACCATTTCTTACCAAAAAAAAAAAAAAAAAAAAAAAAAAATATATAAAGCATATGTGTTGTCTTGTCATTTTCAACATCTTCTAATACATATTTTAATCAAATAAATGAAACTGTTTCTTATATTCTCTGTCTAATATTTCTTCAACTAAAATTGTTTTTTATTTTAATATAATAATCAGATCTTTTTCCACTTTTACCAAACTTGATTACATGACACTTGTCCACACTATATTTGCCATGTATTACTCCATTCATGAAGTTTATTTAATTCTTCTTGTAGCTCTTTACAAGAGTCTGTGTTAGTAATCCTCCTATTTTTGCATCATCTGCAAACATAAATATTTTTTTTTGTTTGTCTGTTTTTATATTTAAAAACATGATTGGTGCCAGCACTGATTTCACTCTTTTATTAGTTTTTTACTTTTCATTTCTTTTTTATAAAAAATTTTCAACAAACATTTTTTTCTTTTATTTTTTATAATCTTTTATATACTTGTCAAATTTTTTGAAATCTAAATAGATACTGTCCACATTCTTTCCTGTATTGTGTTGTTACTTGTCATAGTAGCTCAACAGATTAGTAACACATGATTTTCCTTTTCTGAACCCAAACTGTCTTTCTTTATTATATTTTTTTCTAGATGATTTACCCAATCTTATCTTATAATTTTTAATATTACTTTACTTAATCATATGATTTTTATTTTTTATTTTTTTTAAAATAAATATTTTTTTTAAATTTTTTTTGAAAGATTTAAAATTAAAAATAAAAAATTAATCTTTACATTAAAAAATGAAATTTTATTTTTTTTTTTTTAAATATTTATTTATATTTTTATTTATATTTTTTTTTTATATGTATGTATTTTATGTTATTTTATAATATTTCATAAAATTTACTTTATATACACATTTTTTATTCTTTTTTTCTTTTTAAAAATATTTAATCTCTTAATTTCTTTATTTTGCTTTATTTAACTTTTATTATTTTTATTCTTATATATTCCATTTATATATGTCGCTTTTTGCCGAGTGGAGGGTGATATATTAAACTGTCAATATCATTTTTTAGAAATATATATCAGCATTTATATATCACTTTTTTTTTTATTTTTTACTTTCTTTTTTTACTTTTTTTTCTTTTATTATTCTATATATATATTTTATATTTGTATTAATATTTTATAATTTTTATATTTCTTTTTTTTTTTCTTTTTTATAATTTATAATTCTAATTTTTCTCTTTATTTTATATCTTTTGTTTTTCTACAATTATTTTTCAATGTGTTTTTACATATTTTTTTATATATATTTTTTTTTTACTTTTTTTTTTTACTTTTTTTCTTTTTTTTTTTATATTTTTTATTATTTTTTATTTTTTCTATATATTTTTTTTTTATTTTTTTTTTTTTTTGACATATTATATATGTTTCATTTATATTATTTCATTTTCTAATAATTTAAAAAATACATTTATACATCAACGTAATCATTTTATATATTTTTTATATATTTTTTTTTTTTTTCCTTTATTTTAAATCTATTTTTTTCTTTTTTTTTTTTTTTTTTTTTTTTTTTTTTTTTTTCTGTTTTTTTTAATTTTTTTTATTTTTTTTTATATACATTTTTATTTTTTTTTTATATATATTATTTTTTTATTTTTTTATATTCTTAAAGTTTTTTTCTTCTGTATTTTATATTTAATTTTGTGTTTCATGTCTTTATATATTTTTTTTTTTTAATAAATTTTTTTTTTTTTTTTCTTCTGTTTTTTTTTATTCTTATTTATATACGAGTGATTACTATAGATTTATTGATATCTACTAATATATAATTTTTTTTTTTATTTTTTTTTTTTTAATGTTTTTTTTTTTTTTTTAATTTTTTTTTTTTTTATATACTTCCACATCGTTTTGTATATATAGCTTTCTGTGTTATCTTCTCCTCAGTATCACTGCTTTGGTCTATCAGACTGCTTACTTGCCTAATTGTCTCTGTATATTTTTGAACTCTTATAATATCTGTTATATTATACTGTATATTTTATTTTATATATATATACTTTTTTTATATATATTATATATTTCTTTTCCTTTTTTTTTATTTCTTTTTTTTATCTTTCTTTTTATTTATCTCATTCTGGAAAGCCATCTCAGTTGTGTACATCTACCAGTTTGTTCCATTTCAACCAGTTCTTGGTAGAAATCATCATCCTGCTTTCTTTATCCCTTTCTTTCCAATTTGCTTTACTAAAGTATGATTGAATTGCAATACTAAAAGCACAGAGTACTTACATCTGGCAGTTGTAGTTAAACAAACAATCAGCTGATTGAGCACTTTCTTTCGCTCCTCCCTGTTTTTTTTTTTTTTTTTTTAATGCGAGGAAGAAGGATCCAAAGGCCATGAGCCCGCAGTAACAGTTTCCTCCTAGAGAAAAACAAGATACAATATAGAGCCAAATTCAAGATCCTATCATTTTGAGATGCCTTGACACACTGCGTTTGAAAGACTGGAGATCATAGGCAGCAGGAAATACAGACATAGGGAGACAGTTCCAGAGCTGACCTGTTGCATAAATGAAAGACTGGGAGTAACGGTTAACTTTTGCATTAGAGAGTTGGAGAGAAAAAGGATGAGAGTTTGCTGCCAGACGGGCTCTGGCATGCATCGTAGAGGTGGAGGAATGCATGCAGACATTTCTGAGGAGCATTGACAATTAAAGTAGCGACAGAAAAGAGGTTAAGATGTATCAGTGCGGAGAAGAGACAGAGTTTGAAGGGAGTCAGTAAGAGGAGGAGAGTTAATGAGATGAAAAGCCTTTGACTCCTCTATTGAGAAGAGCTGTATGTGATGAGGGCTCCCCCACACATAAGGACTGTACTCCACACGGGGTGGATAAAACCCCTGTATAGGAGAGTCAACAATTGCTGCAGGGGAGTAAAGAAAGAGCGGAGTCATTTATGCACACCCAATCTCTTGGAAGCAAGATTTTACAAGAGATACCTAATATGATCTTTCCAAGATAAGTCCCGAGTAAATGAAACCCCAAGCATGTTCAAGGATGATGCAGGATTAAGCTGAATATTATTAAACATTAGTGGGTATACCTGTGGAAGATTTTGTCGGGTTGATAGGTGTAAGAACTGAGTCTTAGATGCATTAAAGACAACCATATTATTTTTACCCCAGTCAGAGATACGAGCCATGTCTTAGTACTAGTTAAACATATAAAGTTAATTATAAATATACAACGCTGAAAAATAATTTATCGTGCTATGATGGTATTATTAGGGTTATGTTTAAGAATTTTGAGTAGATGTCTTAACTTTAATGCTCATTCGGAGTAAAGTCTCCCTCCTCTCTGCCCACAGAATCAGAGTTCCTCAGATTTTTTCCGAGTGTCAAAGCTTAACAATAAAAAGAAAAGGGGTTATAAAATTTACAATATCCAGACATATTCAACTTCCCTCCTGCACGAAATCATCCAGTACTAACCAGAAACACTCCATTTCAATCAACATCCAATACATGACCCGTAGGAGACAGGGGTGGATCAACCTTTCCACATTCCAAAACTAGGCTGTTTTTTTGGAATTTTGATTTTTTTCAAAATATTTTCTTTTCCATTAATAATCAGTCACAAATGACCAAAAAAAAAAATCACATCAAAAGCGCATTCTTACTCTGTGTTCCTGGCTTTCAAAGCCACACTCTCACTATGATGGCCTCCCACCACCCTCCACCTCCATCACGCTTCTCTCCTCACAGCTGGGCCGCCTTCCCACCCCTCCCCCACCCCCACCCCCACCCTCATCCCATACCACCACCAAGCAGCGCCACCCCACGCAGGCCGTGACAATTCTCTGAGCCAACCTTGCACAATAAGAAGTTCAAACATTTCTATCTATCTATCCGTCTATGTATAGCCCCACTCCCTAATCCCACAAAGGGTGGCCACAGACAAAAAGCCTACAAGTTGCTCTGTCACCCACCATTTAACTGCCGTCTCCCCTACTCACTTCCCCCTCCCTCATATACCTCTCAAGTTCAAATATGACCGGAAAAATTTGAAAATGTCATATGACGTGAACCACATATGTCGACTGCACGTCACATGATGTGAACCGGCGCTTAGGGGTTAATGAATAATTCAGTTAGGAGTCTACCATTGATTGAGTATCCTAGTTTGTCAGACTGGTCACACAATATTACCACATTAACCCCTAACCCGCAGGCCGGCACTACCATGACACTTTCTACATAAGTACCATACCATGAGGCGTCACTTCTGTGATCCAGGGATTTTTAAAATCACCTGGGCTTTCAAGTGTGGTCTTGTATCATCTATTAGTACTTCCAGTGTGTAGCTATAGGCAGTACTGCTAATACCACTAGTACTCTCTTCCAGTGTTACCAATTTAGCCATTTTTCTGTGTTTGCCTCGCCTCCCCACCTCCCCTCCCTTACCCCCTCCCCCACCTAGCTACAGCCTGGCCGCGCAACACAACTCCCAGCCGGCTTTTTACATTCACTCTTTCCATTGAAATGTGCCCTATGCCTTATTCACATACAAAAAATATATAATAAAAGGAAAAATGCTAATCAATCCTGCCATTGGCCATGAGGCACCTGGTAACACCCTACGTGCACTTGGTTGCTAATTTTCCCTGTTCATTACCCATTGAAATGTCGCTTATGACCTGTTCTAATACTAAAAAAATATATAAAAAAAAAGGACAAAGCTAAGTAATACTTCCATTGACCTGGAAGTAGCTAATTTATCGTGTATTGTCTAGATTTCCTGCTATCCCCGCGGGAGGGGCACGGCACAGCCCAGCCATCCCCATGGGTAAGGGGTTAACCAGTAATTAGAAAAATGTTACACCTGTGTATCCGAGCCAAATTTCACTCACGATTTTCAATTTTAGACAAACCAAGCTGAATCTACAGCCTCCTGAGTCGACCCACTCTGGTCCGATTGATGGGTTTGTTTTATAAGTCCCATTGTTGGCTTCATCTCTCATTTGTCTTGGCGAATGTTCTGGAAAGAGGTAAAGAGAGTTAGACACGGTACCTAAGAAGTTAGTTGGGGAGGGAAAGATAAAAATGGTAGATCACAAGTGTAGAAGGGAGAAAAAGTGAGCAGATTGAGTGAACACTTTAAGGAATTCTTGAACATAAAGAATGAAAGTAATGCCAGTATAAGTAGCTGGGGAATGGCTGGGAGAAGGAGGGATGTGAGAAGAGAAGAAGAAATCAGTAGGATGGAAGTTGTGGAGCAATGAAAAAAGTTAAAATGAGGAAAGCCTCAGGAATTGATGGCGTGTGTGGTGAAATGCTGAGGCATAGGGTAGAGATAGTATTAGAATGGATGTGGAAGTTGTGCAGATTGGCCTGGAAGGAAGGTGAAGTCCCGGATGATTGGAAGTCAGGTATAATTATTCCCCTGTACAAAGGAAAAGGTGAAAAAGAAGTGTGTGGTAATCATAGGGGCATTTGCCTTCTGTGTAATGAGGATAGTACTGTATATAGTAGGATACTTATTGACAGAGTTAGGGAAATAAAAGAGGAATTACCTGGAGAAGAACAGGGAGTTTTTAGAAAGAGAAGAGGTTGTGTAGATCAGATATTCATTCTTAGATCTTTAGTGGAAAAGTAATTTAATTTATCTTTGCTGTCAAATCGAAAACAAATGTGTGTGTGTGTGTGTGTGTGTGTGTGTAGATAATAACTCCGGTTTTATCAGGTTTTACCGAAATTTGGTGGAGGGATCCACGGAGCTGTTGATCTATTGTTTTATACAACGGCACAGTATGTCAAACTTGAATGAAATCGACTTGGGACAGCAAGAAAATCTAGAAATATACAGCAGATAATAAGGTTAAAATACAGTATCTTAAAAGAGATACTATGCAAAATAATGCTTAACTTGACGAAACCTAGCTTCGCACCAGACCATTATCTCGTGTTTGCAACATTCCAAATTATGCCTTTATTTAATTTTTCACATCTTACATAAACATGTTTTTTTTTTTATGCTGCAGCATTGTTGAGACTGTCAACGTTAGTGGCTCTGAGTCCGTATAAATTACTGCTTTTGTGAAAATAATGCATTGAATCTGAATAAATTACTTCTGGTATACTTTGTTCTAAAACGTTATTCCTTGAGTTGGTGAATGCACTCGAGAACCTCGGTAAGCGTTCTGTTGTATCTGTGGCTAATGAATTTTATGTCAGCTGTCAACAACTGACATGTAAGGCAGGGTAGGGCTGGAAAAGTATTAAATTGAAGGATCTGTGTTAATAGTTTAATACTTTTTATTAGTGAATGAACAAAAAAAAAATGTTAATATTTATTTCTTTATTTTTCTGATAAAAAATCCAAGGGCATAAAGTCTGAAAATTGCTTCATTGCCGAAAAGCAAAAATTCTCCCTTTATTGTAATACTCACTGGAATTTTCCAATGGTATAAGAGTTCGTAGATTTACCATCCTGTGGTGAAGCATGTTTCTATAGGAACTTCCCAGTCTGTGTGAGGATGTACTTTCGTAAACCTTGTCCATGTTACTCTTTCACCAAGAGATGAAGAAAAAAGATTTCCGGTATTATAATACTGTACTGCATATCCTAAATATGAATTAGAACAGCCTGGGTGACTACCACTGGTGCAGTTAGGGAAAGTTTATTATTCCATCTTCTTCCTAAGTATTTAATGTTTGCGGCAGCAGGTTTTACACCATCCCTGAATTTACAAGATGAGACGGTACATATAGTGCCAATAATAAAACCTGTTCACTTAACATCTGAACGAGACAGTAGTGATCAATCCTCTATACCGGTGGGGGTCTTATTTGAATCCAGTCGAGATAATTCAACGCTGCTCATATAACAAAGCAGTACAATCATGTCTCATAGCTCAATGCAGAGGCGCTTCCCAGAGAAGGAAATAAGATAGTTCTAATCATGTGGAGTCTAATCAAAGCAATTACGGCTTTATCCATTTTATGACGAGCATTATGGAGTCTGTTCCACTTGAAGCAGAACTATTCATTTTGACCAAGTAATTGTTATAAGATGATTGATGATGATTGATAATAGATGATGATGATTGATGATGGATGATGAAGATGATGATGATGATGGATGATGATGTTGATGATGATAATGATGATGATGATGATGATGAATGATGATGATGGATGATGGATGATGGATGATGATGATGATGAAGGATGATGGATGATGGATGATGATGATGATGAAGGATGATATATGATGGGCGATGATGATGATGAAGGATGATGGATGATGATGTTGATGATGATGGATGATGGATGATGGATGATGATGATGATGAAGGATGATGGATGATGGATGATGATGTTGATGATTATGATGATGATGATGGATAACACAGTGTAACACAAAATTTGTCCATGAGTTAAAACTATTTTTTTTCTGATTTTTTAGGGCATAGATAATTAAAAATGAGCAGTCACCAAGTTCAGACTTCGGTTCTGAGATAACTAGATCGATTTATTGATTTTTTGCCATTTTTGCTCATTATTTTAAGGGTTTTTCACAGTATTTGCTTTTAAATCAAATGAATCCTGTTGAGTATAATTCTAATTGATGTTAACACGATTATTATGATAAATCAATGAGGAAAAATGAAGTTTTCCAGGCCCCGTCTTTAGAAATGAAATTAAAAAGAAGGAAACGAGTAGGGAATAATTATGTATTATAATATGTTAATACACAGACAGTGATACAGTGCAGTGGTGCAGAGCGTTGATAAAGAGTATTGCTACGGAAAATTGATACAAAACTGACACAAAAATTCTAGCGTTATTCATAGCTTAATCAAAAAGAAGTTTTTCTACGAGATTGGTGATTGTATTTCAGTTCACTCTCTCGCAAAAGGTTCCAGATGTAGTCCCCAATCATACTTTCATTGTACTGTCCCTTGTAGCGTTCCTCGAAAGAGCTGACATCCTGGTGAAATCTTTCACCTTGTTCTTCTGAGTAGTTTCCCATGTTTTCTTTGAACTTATCAAGGTGGGCGTGTAGTACGTGCAGTTTCAGCGACATCCGGCAGCCCATGCTCCGGTACGTGTCCACAAGTTCGTCAACGATTTCCCTGTAGTTCTCTGCCTTGTGGTTTCCAAGGAAACCTTTGACTCGAGAAACGAAGTTCGTCCAAGCTTCCTGCCCAACCTCAGACAGCTTCTCAGGAAAGCTGTTGGAGCTGATAAGTCGCGTCACCTGAGGGCCCACAAATGCCCCAGCTTTGATCTTCGCCTCCGACAACTTTGGGAACAGCTCCTGGATGTGCTTGCAGGCCTCGCCCTCTGGATCCAGTTGTTTAACAAACTGTTTGATGAGGCCCAGTTTGATGTGCAGGGGTGGCATCAGCACTTTCGTTGGCTCCACCAGCGGCTCTTGCTTCACGTTATGGGTCCCAACCTCTTAGCCGGTCCTAAGAGGCCAGTTCCTCTTCTCGTGGTGAAGAGCTGTATCTCGGCTATCCCAGAGGCAGAGATAGCAAGGGAACTTGGTGAAACCTCCCCGAAGCCCCATCAAGAAGGCCACCAGCTTGGAATCGCCAATGACATCCCAGCCGAATTGGTCGTAATTCAGTGCACTCAGCAGGATTTTTACGTTCTGGTACTCTTCTTTCACGTGCACTGAATGAGCCAGAGGAATCGAGGGCCACTGATTTGTGCTGTGCAGTAAAACAGCTTTGAGGCTTCTATATGAACTGTCGATGAAGACCCGCCAGTCAGTGGTGTTGCAGGGAATACCCAGAAAAATAATGGATTAATTAAACAATAATATTCTTATTTCAACAAAACCGATGTACTGACAACAATCCCGAAGTTTAAAATCACTGACAGCTTTTTTCCAGTGTTTTGAAGCATAATGAATAAAAAAATTAATGTTATTGCCCAGAAAAAAAGAAAAAAAAAATTTGTGTTACACGGTGTAATGGATGATGATGATGAATGATGGATGATGAATGATTGATGTTTATGTATGATGATGATTGATGGATGATTATGTACAGTATGTTGATGAATGATGGATGATGATGATGATGGATAATGGATGGCTGATGATGGATGATGAATGATGGATGATGATGGTGATGGATGATGATTTTTTTTTTATGCAAAGAAGAAGGAACCAAAGGCCGCGAGCCCGCAATTATTGTTCCTTCCAAGAGAAAAACAAAATACAAGAGAGACCCAAATTCAAGATCCGATCATTTCGAGATGCCTGGACACACTGCGTTTGAAAGACTGGAGATCATAGGATGCAGGAAACACAGACAGAGGGAGACAGTTCCAGAGTTGACCTGTTGCATAAATGAAGGACTGGGAGTAACGGTTAACTCCTGCATTAGAGAGTTGGACAGAAAAGGTATGAGAGCTTGCTCCTAGACGGGTGCTACGCGCCCGTCGTAGAGGTGGAGGGATGCAAGCAGACAGTTCAGAGGAGCAGTGACCATTGATAGAGATAGAAAAGAGATAAAGATGCAACAGTGCGACGAAGAGACAGAGGTTGAAGGGAATCAGTAAGAGGAGGAGAGTTAATGAGACGAGAAGCCTTTGATTCCATCCTATTGAGAAGAGCCGCATGTGGAGAGCCTCCCCACACATGAGAGATGTACTCCACACAGGGGCAGATAAAACCCCTGTACAGAGTCAACAGTTGTGCAGGGGTTAAAGAAGGAACGGAGTCAGCTTAGGGGAGGCGGTGGCTGAATCGGTAGAGAGGCGGCCTTGCAGTCCTGATGGACCCAGGTTCGCATCCTGGCTGGGGCAGGGAACAGTTTAAGGATTTGAATTTCATAAAAGCAGACTTTCCTGATCTACCAGAAGACCCGCCGACATGTCATAAAAGTACCCCCGCTAATACCAATACACCAGTCCTGTATGAGACAGCCCTAGCATGTATTCAATATGGACGGTGGGTGTTAGCGCCGAAGTGGTGACATGTGGAGAGGTGTATGGTATGTAGGAGGACTACTGGGCCTTGAGAGCAGGCTGTGAAGCCTATGCCCAGAGTCGGACACACACAAAAAAAAATAATAAATAAAAAAAACTAATCTCTTGGAAGCAGATTTTACAAGAGATGTAGTATGATCTTTCCAAGATAAGTCCCGAGGAAATGAAACCCCAAGCATAGTCAAGGATGATGCAGGATTAAGCTGAATATTATTAAATATTAGTGGGTATACCTGTGGAAGATTTTGCTGGGTTGATAGGTGTAAAAACTGAGTCTTTAATGCATTAAAAACAACAAGATTATTTTTACCCCAGTCAGAGATACGAGCCAAGTCGGACATTAGGTGTGCCATAGCCTCATCCCTTGTTTGTTGAAGTAACTGCTGAGATGGACGTTGCAGGAACCGAATGGAAAGATGAAGGGTGGAGTCATCAGCATATGAGTGGATAGGGTTAGATGTACAGCTTAGAAGGTCATTGATGAATGAAAGGAAGTGAGTTGCTGATTGGACAGTGCCCTGAGGAACACCACTGTTAATAGATCTAGGAGAAGAATGATGGCCGCCTACAACAGCGGCTTTAGAACGACCAGAAAGGAAGCTAGAGATGAAGGCACAGATAGAAGGATAGAAACCGTAAGAAGGCAGTTTGGAAATTAAAGATTTATGCCAGACTCGATCGAAAGCCTTTGAGATGTCAAGTGCAATGGCAAAGCTTTCGCCAAAGTCCCGAAAGGAGGATGATCAGGAGTCAGAAAGGTAGGCGAGAAAATCGCCAGTGAAGCATCCCTGATGGAACCCATACTGACGATCAGAAAGGAGGTTGTGATAGGAAAGATGCTTTAAATTTGTGTTGTTAAGAATAGACTCGAAAATTTTTGAGACACAGGATCTTAAAGCAATTGGACGATAGTTAGAGGGTTGGGAATGGTCACCCTTCTTTGGGACTGGCTGAATGAGAGCAAACATCCAGCAAGAAGGAAAGGTACAGGTTGATAGACAAACTGAAAGAGTTTGCCTAGGCAGGGTGTAAGCACAGAAGCACAGTTCTTGAGGACAACAGGAGGGACTCCATCAGGCCTATATGCCATATTAGTATTGAGGCCTGTGGTGGCAGAAAATACACCAGCTAAAGACATTTTAATGTCAGCCATGAGGAAGTTAGAGGGGGGAAGTGATGGAGGAACTGCACCGGAATCATCTAAGGTGGAACTGGAGGAGAATATCTGAGCGAAAAGATCTGCTTTATCAATAGAAGAAATAGCTACAGAGCCATCAGAGTAGAAAAAGGGAAGGAAGGATGATGAGGTAAAGTTGATAGAAAACTTTTTGGCAAGGTGGCAGAAGGAGCTGGAAGAATTCGAGTTGGAGAGTTTAGAGCATTTAGTACGGATGAAATTATTTTTAGCAGAGCGAAGAAGACTTAGCATGATTCTGGGCAGAAAGGTATAAAAAATGCGATTCAGGGGTGGGTTGGCTCTGGTACCTTTTATGTGCCCTCTCCTTGTTGCGGACAGCATTAGAACAAGCATGATTAAACCAAGGCTTTCTTGCATTAGTCAGAGGATATGAGAAAGGAATGTATGCTTCCATGCCCTAGAGAATAACCTCTGTGATGCTCAAGCACAGTCAGATGGCTCCCGGGCATGGAAGCAATAATGATTCCAGGGAAAATCAAAGAAATACTGCCTGAAGGCCTCCCAATCCGCAGCTCCAAAGTGCCACAGACAACGCTTCTTTGGAGGGTCCTCTGGCCGTACTGGAGCGATAGGACAGGTAAAGGTGATAAGGTTGTGATTGAAGGAACCCAACGGAGAGAAAAGATTAACAGTATAAGCAGAAGGATTGGTTGTAAAGAAGAGGTCAAGCATGCTGGAGCTGTCTCCAAGGTGGTCAGGGATACAGTTGGATGCTGTACAAGCTGCTCTAGGTCATTAAGGATGGAAAAGGTGTAGGCTTGTTCACCAGGTGGATCAGTGAAAGGAGAGGAGAGCCAAAGGTGGTGGTGAACATTGAAATCTCCTAGAATGGAGATTTCAGAGAAAGGAGAAAGGGATAGAATGTGTTCCATTGTAGAAGTAAGAGTATTCTTGAAAACCCCCCCTGGGGGTAGGGGGGTTTTCAAGAATACTCCCCCAGTATCCCTGCTTGTCGTAAAAGGCGACTAAAAGGGTTGGCGGAGGGTTAGTGCCCCTCCCCGGAAAACAACTAACTAAAAAACAAACAAGAAGCCTCGGACAAGGACTGACCAAACGATGACGACCCAGGACCGGACAAAGGACTTGGTAATGAGTACATGGAATGTAAGAGGAGCGAATGATGAGGTGAAAGAGAGAGAGATTGTCCAGGTGCTTGAGGGTGCGAAAGTGGATGTATGTGGAATAACTGAAACAAAATGGAGAGGAGAAAGTGTGAGAGAATGGGAGTATGGATGGGGTATATGTGCAGGAGTAGATGAGAATAAGAGGGCAAAGGAAGGAGTGTGTATAGTTGTGAGTAAAAGATGGAAGAAGAGCATAAGACAGTATGGATCAGTTGGGTCAAGGATTGTGTGGGTAGAGTTGAAAGTTGGAATACAAATGTGGGCATTTGTGTGTGTATGCGCCAACGCAAGATCGTGCTAGAAGAGTGAGGGAAGAGTTCTGGACAAATGTGGAAGTGTGCATGGAAAAGTTTGGAAGGAATGAGAGAGTGTTTTTGATTGGTGATATGAATGGTACGAGTAAAGTTGGGAATGTGAAGGTGGATGGAATAGTTGGTGAGTGGGGTGTGCCTGCTGAGATAGATGAGAATGGGAGTGCGTTAGTGGACATTTGTGCTGGGAGGGGGTTGGTGATAGCCAATACCCTCTTCAGGCATAAAATGATCCACAGGTATACATGGTGAGTGATGAGAATGGTGGATGGTGAACTGAATGAAAGGAAGGCAATGATTGATTATGTGTGTGTGGATGAAAGGATGCGAAGATGTGTAAAGGATGCAAGAGTGTATAGAGGTTGGGGGAGTGGAATTTCTGACCACTACTTGGTGGTGGCCAGAATTAGGATGCAAGTGAGATGGAGGAATAGAAGAAGGGAAAGACGAGAGGAAGGAGTAGTTGCAAGGAGAGTGGAAAGGTTACAAGAGGATGAGAAAAAGGCAGAGTATAAGAGAGAAGTGGAGGAACGATTGGGCAAATATGAATTGGAGCAGATGGGAGACGTGGAAGGTGTGTGTAAGATATTTACAGAAGAAATATGTGCAGCATGTGATGTGGTGTGTGGAAGGAAGAGAAGACAGAGGGGGGTGCAAGGAACAGCGTGGTGGACTGAAGAGGTGAAACAGGCTGTGGCACAAAAGAAGAAAGCATACAATGAATGGATGAGAAATAGGGGCGTGGAAGAAGTTGAGAGGCGGAAGAGAGAGTTATATGTGGAAAGGAAGAGAGAGGTGAAAAGATTAGTAAGAAAGAGTAAGAAGAGAGTGGATGAGGAATTTGGAAGGAATTTGAGTGTAAAGTGGAGGGACTGTAGGAAAATGTTCTGGAGAGAAGTGAAAAGAGTAAGACAGGGTGGAAGTGAAGTTAGCAGGGGAGTGAAAGATAAAAATGGTAGATTACTAGTGGAGAAAAAGTGAGCAGATGGAGAGAACACTTAAAGGAATTGTTGAACGTAGAGGATGGAAGTAATGCGAGTATAAGTGGCTGGGGAATGGCTGGGAGAAGGAGGGAGGTGAGAAGACAGGAAGAAATCAGTAGGATAGAAGTTGTGGAAGCAATGAAGAAAGTTAAATCGGGGAAAGCCCCAGGAATTGATGGAGTGTGTGGTGAAATGCTGAAGCATGGGGGAGAGATAATAGTAGAATGGATGTGGAAGATGTGCAGATTGGCCTGGGAGGAAGGTAGAGTCCCGGAGGATTGGAAGTCAGGTATAATTATTCCCTTGTACAAAGGAAAAGGGGAAAAAGAAGTGTGTGGTAATCACAGGGGCATTTGTCTTCTTAGTATAATATGAAAAGTGTATGGTAGAATACTTATAGACAGAGTTAGAGAAAGAACAGAGAAATTAGTTGGAGAAGAACAGGGAGGTTTTAGGAAGGGAAGAGGTTGTGTAGATCAGATATTCATTCTTAGATCTTTAGTGGAAAAGTTTCTAGAGAAGGGAAAGAAGTTGTATGCGGCTTTCATGGATTTGGAGAAAGCATATGACAGGGTGGATAGACAAGGATTGTGGAAAGTGTTAAGAATATATGGAGTAGATGGGAAGGTGTTGAATGCTGTGAAGAGTATGTACGATGGTGCGAAGGCTGCAGTGCGTGTGGATGGTGAACTAAGTGAATTTTTCTCTTTGAAAGTTGGTTTGAAACAGGGATGTGTCATGTCTCCATGGTTGTTCAATCTGTACATGGATGGGGTAATAAAAGAGGTACAAGGTAGGGTAGTGGATGTTGGAGTGACCCTGGTGAGAGAGGATAGTGTTTGGAAACTCCCTGTACTGTTGTTTGCAGATGATACTGTGTTGTTGAGTGAAGACGAAGGGGAGCTGCAAGGCTTGGTGGATGAGTTTGAGAGAGTGTGTAAGAAACGGAACCTAAAGGTGAATGTAGGGAAGAGTAAAGTGATGGTCTTTGAGAGAGGTGAAGTCAGTGAATGTACAGCGAGGTTAGATGGTGAGGAATTGGAAAATGTGAGTACGTTTAAGTATCTGGGTAGTGTGATGAGTAAGGATGGAGGTTTGGAGGGTGAAGTGCTTGAAAGGGTACAGCAGGGGAGAAAGGTTGCTGGTTCCTTGAAAGCAGTGATAAGAAACAGGGAAGTGAGCATGGAAGTGAAAAAGTTACTACATGACAGTATTGTTATACCAACTCTAACGTACGGAAGTGAAGCTTGGACATTGTTGGAAGGACACAAGTCAAGAGTGAGAGCAGTGGAAATGAGTTATTTAAGAGGAGCCTGTGGAGTCACGTGGAGTGACACGCTGACGAATGAGGATATAAAGGAGCGTTGTGGTGTGGATGTGGATGTGATAGGAAGCGTTATGAGGAACACACTGAGGTGGTTTGGCCATGTGGAGAGGATGGAGGGTGAAAGACTGCCGAAGAGAGTGTATGTGAGTGAGGTGGAGGGGGGAAGAGGGAGGGGGAGGCCGAGGATGAGATGGAGGGATGGGGTGGAGAGGTATATGAGAGAGGGGGGTGTGAGTTGGGAGCAGGGCAGTGAAATGGCGGGGGACAGGGCGACTTGGAGGCTATTTGTTTGTGGCCACCCCAAACGGGATTGAGGCGTCTGGCAATAGATAGATAGATAGATAGAATTAGGACATAAGTAAATAGCGCAGATATATTTAGTCAGAGAATGACGGGAAAGCCGAAGCCAGAGTGTAGAGAATTCAGAAGAATCGAGTTCAGGAACACGAGAGCAAGATAAGTTGTTGCGAATATATATACACAACAGCCACCTTTGGCTTTGAAATGAGCATAGAGAAGGTAGGAGGATACAGAAAAGGGTTTGCGTCAGTTGCCTCAGACAGCTGAGTCTCAGTGAGAAAAAGGTGAGGTTTAGAGAAGGAGAGGTGGTGCTCAACAGAGCGAAAGTTAGAGGAAAGGCCGCAAATGTTGCAGAAATGAAGAAGAAGAGAGTCAGTAGTGATGGATGATGATGGTTGGATGATGGATGATGATGGATGATGGGTGATGATGATGATGATGATGAATGATGAAAGAATGATGGATGATGGATGAATGATGGATGATGATGATGAGGATGATGACGGTGATGGGTGATGGATGATGATGGATGATGGTGATGATGATGGTGATTTGTTCTTCTTCTTCTTCTTCCTCTTCTCGTTATAATAATAATAATTATCATTATAATAATTATTATAATAATAATAATAATAATTATAATTATTATTATTATTTTATTAAAAAAAGGAAGTTCCTTGCTTTCTATGATTTCAGTGATCGGAGGCTGCGTGACCGTGCCGTGACATCAGCACTGTTGATATACATGGCTAATGAAGTAAATTCTGCAGGCTATGATTTTTCAAAATCTTTACCCTGACCTTTCCCCCACCAAAGGATTACCAACTATCCAAACATTCCAAATGTATTTACTCTTCTATAACATGCACCATTAACATAAGCAAAATACTGTATCACTGGAAAGAAAAACGTTGTTCAGTACACACTGTGTCAGTCTACTTGAAGTTATATGAGACAATGATATACCTGGCTTCTTTATTCTTTCTGTGTGTAGTGGGATAATTAAAAAATCTGATGCCAGACGACCAATGACTCAGCCAAATCTCTTTGTGTGCTGGCCGCGTAGCAAGAAGTTTATGACCAATCAGCTTTGTGACGTAACCATTAGTACATCGACATGGTGAAAGAGTGAGTGGTTTCGCCTTTGCCCCTAAAAGTTGAACAAACCAACACTCCAAACTACCAACCAATTCCAGTTTTCATATTTTATGAAATACCATGTCCACTTACCAATCTTTAACCTCCTGTTGTCCTTGTGATCAGTACCAGATGTTCAAGAATGCTGCAAATGGCATTGTGACAAACATATGTAGATTTGATGCTGAGGTGAAGCGTTTAAATCAAAGACAGTGGACAAGAGTTTGGGGTGGAGGGCTGAAAAATAGTATTGCCTTTACCATCCATAAACATCTCGTGACTCAGCCCATCCAGTCATCGTGTTAGTTGCACTTGGAGCGATGTCGTTACAAAACTGCAATTCAATGATAAGAACCGAAGGACGAGAGTGTTTGGGGGCAGATACATATAGCCACTTACCATACTCTCATGGGTGTGGTGGAGGCTGATAGTAGTCAAGAGGCGTGGCGGGGTGGAGTCGCTCGTGTCAGGAGTAGGAAGATGGAGGTATCGCTGTCATCCTCCTTCATGTCGATGTAGCATATCGATTATGGCAGAACCTTGATACTTTCTATCACTCACAGTCATGGGGGGATACTGATAGGCACCAGTGATGGGGTTGAGTATAGCAGCCTACTCCATGCTTCCATGTCATTTATACTGATGTAAAGAGGAAGATACATGTTTGTAAACGTGTGTAGGTCGTAGCTGACTTTAATGCTGGGCCCACACTGCAGCACTGGGTATCAGCAGAGGGCTGTGAAGACCAGGAGGCAAGGTCTATTATTAACTCGTTGGTATATATTGAATCAGTTTCGCCGTGTACTTGCTTCTGTGCGCAGTTTGAATTTCCTTATAATTAGAATTTCATATATTTTCTTCTTAAATACTCGAGCATTCTCGAGAACGCATATTCTTAAGAGTTCTACAATTTGGTATCATCAGAATGGACAAAAATCTGAAATCATTCTTCATATATTGAAAATATGCAACAGAAATCTTTAATGTAACGGCTGTTCGTGCAGATAAATGTGTGCACTTTTCCACTCGTTTTACAGACGTATGCAGTGCTTGCGACTGCGGGTTTCACAAGCATCATGAATCTCCACTCTGAACAGGAACTAGCAAATTCATTGTTTCCACCTCATGAACACCATTATCTGGCCAAGATTGCCAGTAGTGATGAACCCTACTTACAGTACTGGTGGTCGTTGTACGATTATCTAGTCTAGGAAACTAAAGATCTCAAATAACAAAAGAATATGAGTCGAATAATAATTAACAAGCTGAATCACGTCATCGAAGCGCAATGGGACAATTGAGCAGTTCAACTTCACAGTCATATCAAAGCCACGTCCGGCCAGGCGTATTTTGCGAAACATAAGGGCAATTTCGCTGAAATTACAGCCATACACTTGACCAAATAATTCATCCTGTTTGCTAATATCCTGCTTTCTATGATTCTATTGATCAGAGACAGCAAGATCGTCCGATGAATTCAGCACTGGAGGGTGGTTGCAACAAAGATCAGTTTTACGGGTTACGATTTATCATGAACATACTGACGATTTTCCTATCAAAGATTATCTAATATCCAAATAATTCACAGACTCTTATTGTACTACAGTGTGAGACATTTACAGTAGTCCTGGACTACAGTTCGACCACTAAACACCTGATTTGTAGCATGGTAATTCCTGGTGGTCTGGTGGTGTAGTGGTTTGCAAATGGCTGTCAGTGTTGGAATGGTCTTGCTTTCATTATGCTGTGTCTCTTCCAATAAATGTTCTGAGATGAGTCGTCTAGCCTTAGACTCCTATACCTCTCCTCTAGTACCGGTTGACTTGATGTGCCACGTCAAGTCCCCTCTGTAACAGATGGATCTCAGGCCGAAGTTTGGGAAGATGGGGAAAGATATCGCTGCTGTTTGAGTTGGTAGGGAGTACAGTACATCACCAGCCTACTGTCTGGGTTTCGGGGGTACAGTCTTATGAATTCCAGGACCCAAGTTAGTGTCCCGCCACAGTGTGCATCGGGTGGGATGACAGGCTACCACTTTGCGAGATAGAGCTATTCCTGTAGGCGGTAGTCCAGGCTGTTGTCTTTACCTTCTCGCAGCCAAACCAGACCTATGTTATGCTAGATTAAGGAAAACACACATTTTACATGGACTGGTAAATTTCTCTGGAAGAGACGGTACTTTTGAGCAGAGGTGGGCACCCGGTACACAAAAAATACTGTCGGTACCGGTACCAGTACTTGCCCAAAATGGTATTGTCACTACTGGTACCGGTACAAAAAAAAAAAAAAAGGAGTACTGATTACCGACTCGGTAGTCGGTACTAGGTACATGAATATGAATAAAGTAAATATGCTCAGTACTGATTTTTTTTTTTTTTTTGTTACCACACTGAGGACCCAGGTACCAGTCTTGTCAGCACAGCCGGACCTGAGGAGAGGTGAAAGATGTTGTCAGACAATATTGTCAGTCACATTAACTATGGGGTGACTAAAGCATAAGGTTTTGCGACCATTCAGTCCTTTACATTCAATACATAGATCACTAAACTTTAACCGGCCACTGTAATTCACATTCTTATACACCTAGTTTAGTGTTTATCAAAATAAACACAATTTTATGACTACGTCGTGTCATTACATGCACAATAATCTGATTAATAATTACACAGTGCACTTCAGTTTTCTTTTCCAGTGTTGCCCTTGAGGAAAATGAGTACTTCAATAGGACAGTCACTGAGTCCCGCCCGTTTTGGTTTGAGCACGTCCTTCCCCAATGAAAACAGACGTTCCACAGCAGCACTGGATGGTATCGGTGTGTTATAAGTTACAAATAAGTCTCTGAAAACCTTGCAAGGAAAGCAGACCTTGTTGATTCTATGTTTGTGGGGTTTCTCCAAAAATTCCTTTACTACCTTTTTCCCAGTCTCCCTTTCTTTTTTCCCTTTTACATAGAGGGGTTCGAAAAACTTTTCCTTGACATTATGCTCGTCATCATCATCAGTGGTGCTGCTCTCCGCGTCCTCTAGCTTGCTCTCCAGTAGTGACACCATCTTCTTCACCACCCTTCCCCTCATTTTCTCTATGTCGTTGGATGCAGACTCAGGTAACCACGCCAACCACGATAGCTTCAATTGGGGATGAAAGGCAGCAGCAAGCAGGCAGTCACTGTCCACGAAACGATGGCCGAACCTGCCTTCCACACCCCCAATCACTGCTTTCACTAGAAGCTAGCACACCATCAGATCGGCCCTCTCCTTCACCTCTTTTAATTTCTTGAGGCACATGGCCAGGGTCGGCAGCAGCACTCCCATGTAGACCTTCTCCTCTCATTTTTATCACACGATGCGTGAATATAGACAAATATATTGTACCAGTACCGAGTACCGACAAAATATGCTTAAAAATGTACCGTCGGTACCAATTTCGGTACATGACGAAAATAGTAATGTCACTATTGCTACCGGTACTCGAATTGTAACTAGGTAATGTAACTCGGTACTTTTGTACTATTGCGGTCAGGAGTTCTTAGCCACCCTCGTCCAGCCAACCCGTCGTATGTGGCAGCATCGCATTCACGAGCACAGAAGTTGCCTTCGATGCATTTCTGTCGAAAAATATCCCTTCAGCTTTGGGCTTATACTAATGGATAAAGCAATAGTAATATTTACACTGAAGGTTTGACTCTGATATCACGAATATATCATATTGATTATTTAATAACTTGTTTCTCGTATAGAGCCAAGCAAGTGATAAATATGTATATTTGGTTCCACTCCATGACAACCTGTAGGTTTGAACCAGCGAACACAGAGTGAACAAGTTCGAAGCATTCATTTGTTAACAGGAGAGAGAGAGAGAGAGTAGCGGGTGCCTGTGAATTTTAGAGGAATGAGGTGGAGAAATGAGGTGCTCGGCACAGTTAAACAGGGATTTTTCCTCTCGTTCCGGCTGGCTTTCTATGCCTAAATAACTAAATGAAGATAAATTATGTAATATAATAACTGGATGACGAAGTGGTAATAGGGTCTGGCTAATGGTTGTTTGGTTCAAGGTGTGCAGTGGTAAGCCTAATTCCAGGCAACGGTCGCTGTTAAAAGTTGAATATTTTAGGTCCCACTTATTTTAAATATTCTCATGCATGTTTACAGTACGTGTATGCCCCTATGGACCTATTTTCACCCCATGAATATTTTTAGCAATGGACATTTTCACCACTCAGAGCACAATACTCCATGGATCTATTTTCCTGAATAACTTTTTTTTTTTTTTCAAAGACGCCTACTTTTCTACGTAACCTATTTACCCACGAACTAATTTTCCCCATTGATGTACTTTCTCCCCACGGACCAATTTTTCCGTCGACCTTGAATCTCTCCATGGATACAGGTTTCCTACATGGTCGTATACCCATGGATGTATTTTTCATAAATGAACCTATTTTCCCCATAAACCTGTTATCCGACGTGGTTATATCAGCCACTGATGCGTGCAGTTGAAACAGACCTCTTAACCAACAGACGTATTGCACGATGAACCTGTTGTAACCCACTGGATATATATACCTACTTCAGCATAATTCCAGAATAATATCCCCTGTGGACCGATTTTCCGGACACTAAACTCTTCCCAACTCGGACATTAACTCATATCACCTAGTCCCAGTGGTCTGTTTTCCCACAATCCGTCCATCCACCTACACAGCCACCCATCAACGCACATACCCACAACCTTACTCAATACAGAATGTCTCAAAAGTAGGACGACACAAACCCGTCTCTTGCCTTGTTCTACTAGTAGCCCCACCACCCACCCCACTTAAACAATGCACGAACCCCACTCCACCCCACTTAAACAATGCACGAACCCCACTCCACCCCACTTAACCAGCCCAACAACCCTTTCCCCTCCCTCTCGCCCACCCACTCCACCTAATCCGCCTGTGAAACAACCAGCCTACACTAACCAATCCACCCACCCAGTCACCAACCGACCAACCCGCATACCATGCTCCACAAGTCAGATGACTCTCAATTCAACACACACACACACACACACACACACACACACACACACACACACACACACACACACACAGGCGGGGTGGATTTCCTTACACGAAAGATGAGTCTCACCGCTTAACTCAGTCTGTCGGCAGAAAATAGTACCGGGTACTCTTTACAGGGAGTTTGCCAGGCCGTAGATAAGGGGCTTCATTCCGGCTACATACACATGATTTTATGCGATACGAGTAAATAAGGTGCTCGAGTTAAACAGGGAATTTTTCCTTTGGCTGATGAAGGAGTTTAATCCCAGGATAACGTCTCGTCGGACATTATGAAAGATGGGTTTTATTCTAGGTAACGCCAGTTGACTTTGTCAAATAATTTGGCAGGCCGCGTAACTTCTGTTAAATGCCTTATGTTCGCATTTTTTTCTCTGGTGGTTGGCACCTGGAGATTTTTGGCAAACTCATGAGTATTTTTCTCATTAACTGGATATCTCTTTCTGGACAGAGAGGCAAATTACTTTCTTAAGCACAGTTTTTTGTTAAACCAACAGCATTTATCTCCTAATTCATTACTTCAACGAAAGCAATCCTAAAAAAAATTCTCATAAAGCAATGCAAGTTCCAGTGACTGATGGAAGAAATAATCACACTGTGGCCTGTTATCAATGGATCATAGAAATCCAGGGTTTCTCATTCCTTGCATTTCTCTGTGCCAGTCTGCCTCCACCTCATTATTCCAAAATTCACAGCCGTCCACCATACACGCTCTCTCTCTCTCTCTCTCTCTCTCTCTCTCTCTCTCTCTCTCTCTCCTGTTAACAAATGAATGTTTCGAACTTGTTCATTCTGTGTTCGCTGGTTCAAACCTGTAGGAAGTCTTGGAGTGGAACCAAATATATATTTTTGTCACTTATTTGGCTCTATACGAAAAACAAGTTCTTAAATAATCATTATAATATATTCGTATTATCAGAGTCAAACCTTCAAAGTAAATATTACTATTGCTTTATACATTAGTATAAGCCCAAGGCTGAAGGGATATTTTTCGACTGAAATGCATCGAAGGCAACTTCTGTGCTATGGTCGTACCATTCTAAAGTGGCGGTTTGGGTGGGGCACGAACCTCTGTACAGTGGTGCCACGTTTTCCATACTCGCGATGTCTCTCTCTCTCTCTCTCTCTCTCTCTCTCTCTCTCTCTCTCTCTCTCTCTCTCTCCTGGGGGGATGTGCATCACCCTAGGGAATTTTGTTTCTCTTATGTCTTATAAACTTGTGCTTTCATTTCTTTATTTTGTTTTTTATTATATTGTTTTACATATGACGCCAGATGACCTCGGTGTTACGGCACCTTTTCATCTCGCACTCCTTCCTTCCCTCCCTTCATCTTTTCCTCAGCTTGACAATGCACTCAACACTGCCCCTTGCCTGCCTTCTCTCTCTCTCTCTCTCTCTCTCTCTCTCTCTCTCCTTGGGGAGATGTGCTTCACCCTTGGGAATTTTGTTTCTTTTATGAGTGACTTATAAACTTGTGCTTTCATTTCTTTATTTTGTTTTTATTATATCTACTTATGTTTAAAAATATTATTATTTTACATATGGCGCCAGATGACCTCGTTGTTGTGGCGCCATGATTTGTTTTCATTCAATCACTCTCTCCCTCCTTCGTTCCCTCCCTTCCTCCATCTCCCACTCAGTTGCACTCAACACTGTCCCTGGTCTGCCTTCCCCCCCCACCTCTCTCTCTCTCTCTCTCTCTCTCTCTCTCTCGTCTGTGGTATTTTAGGATACATTTTGGTTATTTTCTTTTACGTTATAATGTACATATTGTAAATTTGACTTTATTTCCACACCACCCAGGAGGTTAAAGTCTTGGCGCATTGTTTTTAAGAGGTGTCCCCAAACAGGCCTATTCCACTATCCCTCACAGATGACCAGGTCGGACTGGGTGTGTATGAGTGTTGCCGCTCACGAGGGTTTAATGTATATATATTTTTTTTTACTAAGAAACTGGCTTATTTTTGCTTATATTCCTGCACATTATCTTATAATCATAATTGTGACATTATTACCAACCCCAGAAATACGGTAACAACCAATAAAAGTGACTACTTTTTTTTTAAGCAACACTGTAAAATAATTATGCCACGTTTCTGTATTGCCGTATAAATATTTTAAGCATAATCAGTTTACTGTTCTTTCATATATTATAATACACACTTTACCAGTATATTCTTATGTTTTTATCTTATTGTGATGCCTATTACATATATCAGAGCCGTTCACACACCGGGTATGGAACACGTGGCAACACTGTACAAAGGTTCGTGCCCCACCCAAACCGCCACTTAATATTGGTACCACCATAGTGAATGCGATCTGCCACATTCACGGGTTGGCTGGTCGAGGGTGGCTAAGAACTCTTGACCGCAATAGTACCTCGGTACTGCCCTCCAATGCTTTTGAGAAATAAAATGGCACATTGTTATTACAATAATTCCTCACATAACACTGTAGTATCTTCCTAAAACTATTAAGATAGGGTTGTGTTCCAGTATGAATGATTATACTCATACAAAACAAGTCAAAAAGGGTTTTATGCTTTGGTGTATCAGTGTGTGTTACACAATAAGTCTTGAGCAAAATATGGAAATACTGAAATGTCAAGCAGTGTAAGTTGTATCCATCCTAACCCTTCAGTGCATTAATTGTGATCAGTGGTGTGTTAGAAAAGTTTCTACGTTGACTGGCAGCGTTAATTTGGGGAAAACAAGTGTATTCATTGAGAGTGTGTTAAATGAGGAATTATTGTAATATTACCATACATTGTTCTTAGGTTACAATAGTCTCAGTACCTTGGAAATCAACAATACAATACTTTTTTGTTGATTTCAAAGTTTGTATTTAGGCTATTCATGGTTGTACAGTGCTAGGTGGGGGACGACCATCATTCACTCACTTTATGTAGTTCTCTTCGCTGAGTAACAGGAAAAATAGATTCCTAATTCCCAGGACACAGTTTCATAGACTGGATGGTAAATAACAAAATGACACCTGGTGGTTTAGTGGGTCATGGCGCTCCAGCCAGATAGAGCTTGTACGGGTTTCATGTAATGGGTGATTGAAGTTTCTTGTTTGCCACATGGCATTCCAAGGGTAAGTGAGGCTAGTCACCATTGCTTTCAATACCGGGACTCTTACACTCCCCTTTATATGAGGCAAAATGAGATTCAATGCTATAGTTCTTACTCTTGCATTATTATTATTACTGTGAACTAACAGGGAACCAAAAGAAAAGTGACCGTGTATACCTGCAATGCCTGGGATAACTGTGAACTAACAGGGAACCAGGGGTTGCCCAGATTAAAGAAAAGTGACCATGCATACCTGCAAGGCCTGAGATCTTAGGAATGCCTGGGATCTTAGAGGACCACCCCCTCTGGGAGACGACCCACAGGGTTCCATTATACTCATTGGTTCTATGTTGCTCCTTGGGCCCATTTCTCCCACGAATATATTGCCCGTGGACTTATTCATACCACGAACCTATGCACCCTACATACGTGATTCTATATGCCCAAAAAAGAGAAAGTGTGGATAATTAAAAAAATTAAAGATACTAGAGAAAGTCATCAGGCAGTAGACTGTAGTACCAGCTGAGCAGAGTAGTACTCCCAACGTGGAAGGAAAGCTGATGGCAAGGAGAGATGGAGCTCCCATTTCATCGGCCCTCGGGACTAGTTTCTATCCATCGCCCATTGGTGAACTTTGTCTCTTTTTCAATAATACAGAGAGCAGGCCAGCATGCTCCCCAATACAAGTTCCTCTAACTGTCAACACCAAACTACATATTCATTACACACCTCATTTCTTCTTCAAAACTTAAGAAAAACATCATCTCAAGACCCAGCCTCGGAGCATCTTGGGGCGGGGGAGGGACCATAAAAGCTCCCAGCATCAGCTCCTTTCCCGATTACGGCCGAGAGAGATGCCTGGAGCCATTGTCTAACTCAGCATTTCATTTCTGTAACATTTGTGGCCTTCCCTCTAACTTTCTCTGTTGAACACAACCTCTCCTCCTCTAAACCTCAGCATCTCCTCCTCACAAGACTCAGCTGTCTGAGGTGACTGATAGCAAGCACTGCTCTGTATCCTCCTACTTTCTCTGTACTCATTTCAGTGGCGGTCGTTGTGTATATGTACACAACAACATAACTTGCTTTCGTTCTCCTGATTTTGAATCTTTTTAATTCTCTACTCCCTGGCTTTGGCTATCCTGTCATTCTATGAATAAATACATCTCTGCTGTGTACTTATAACCTAATTCTGGTAATTATGAAAACTTCTTTTACTGTCTTACTTCTAAGATGGATAAAGTCCAACCAATTACTCGTTTCTCTGAAATCTCCATTCAAGGTGATATCAATGTTCACCACTACCTTTGGCTGTCCTCTCATTTCAGCTATCCACCTGCTGAACAAGCCTACATCTTCTCTATCCTTAATGACCTAGAGCAGCTTATGGAGCACCCTACCCATATCCCTGACTGCCTTGAAAAGAGTTGAAACATGCTTCACGTCTTCTGTTCAACCAATCATTCTGCTTACACAGTTTAGGCAGTGCTTCCTTGATTTTCCATGGAATGATGATTTTTCCCATGGTCTAGAGCCAACTGTGTGTGCCTTGTGCATTACTTTGGTTATTCTCGCAAGCACAGTAGCATATATTCTTCTCTTATTCTGTTACTAATGCAAAAAAAAAAAAATCTTGGCTTAATCACAAATGTTATAATGCTGTTCACAACAGGGACAGCATCTACAAAAGGTGTTATAGCCACCCCAACTATGAATCTCATAACTATATTTTCGTGCAGAATCGTACTAAGTCTGTTCTTCACTCCGCTAAAACTAATGTCATACATACTAAATGTTCTGAACTCTCCAACTCATATTCCTACCACTCCTTCTGGCATCTTGCCAAAAACCTTTTTAACAACATTACTTCATCATCCTTCCCTATTCTTTTCTATTCTGTTAGTTCTGTAGCTGTTACTTTTACTGATAAAGCAGAACTCTTCTCTCAGACTTTCTCCTTCAGTACCACAAGATGATTCTGGTTCTGTACCTCCATCATGTCCCCCTTCTGACTTCATCATGGCCGACATTAAAATTTTTTCAATTGATTTATTTTCTGCCATCACTGGTCTCAATACTAACAAGACAAATATGCCTGATGGGGTACCTCCCGTTATCCTATAGAACTGTGCTGCAGGTCTTACTCCCAGCCTAGGTAAACTCTGTCACCTTTGTCAATATCAACCTTTCTTTCAGGCTGGAAGTTTCCCCATTCAGCCTGTCCCAAAAAGGATTACCATTCTCTACCCTCTGACTATAGCTCAATTGCTTTAACATCCTGTTTTTCCAAAGTCTGTGAATCTATTCTAAAAAATAATATTATAAAGCACCTTTCCTGTCATAACTTTGTTTTCCATCGTCAGTATGGGTTCCGGCAGGGACGCTCCACTGGTGATATTCTCACCTCCTTTCCAGGCTGCTGGTCATCCTTCTTTAAGGCCTTTGGCGAAAGCAGACTTGCTGGTTCGTTCTGCTCTGCATCCTATCACGTCTTCTCATCGAGCCGTTCTGTTCTTGATTGTTTTCCAGTTCTTTTTCACCTCTTCCATGACCTATGGAAAACTTCCTGGGACTCCCAGGTCACCAATGAAATTCATCTCGTTAAACATTCTGTTCTTCCTTGGTCTATTTTCACTCATCCCAATTGTCGATGGGAGACTGTCCTTGGTCGCCTTCACTTTGGTCACACCTGCCTCACTCACGGTCATTTAATGAGTGGTGACCCCCCGCCGCCTGACTATCCATCACCATTTTCTCGACTCCCCGTTCATACGCCACGTCTGTCGCTCTGCTTTTCCCTTCCCCTCATTATTATCCCGCCCCTCATTGATTACTGATTTCCTTGGTGACTCTCCTAAGTTTTCTATGTCTATTATTATTGCTTTTCTTTCTGCTTTGCGCGTTTTGCATCTGTTATAATTGTCCTTCCTTCTTTGCTACCTTAGTGCCACATAGCCTCTCTAGGCTTGGTGCTAGCTTTTCTAATTTTTCAGTCGTTTGGCAAAAGCTTTGCCATAGCACTTGACGTATCAAACGCTTTCGAGCGAGTCTGGCATAAATCGTTAATGTCCCAATTGCCTTCTTACAATTTCTATCCTTCAATCTTTGTCTTCATCCATACCATTCATTTTGGTTGTTCTGTAGCTGCTGTTGTAGACGGTCACTGCTCTTCTCCTAGAGCTATCAATAGTGGTGTTAGCCAGGGCTCCGTCCTACCACCTCCTCTCTTCCTTCTACTCATCAATGACCTGAGTTGCACATTTATCCCTATCCACTCATACACTACCATAATGGCTCCACTCTTCACATTTCCATCTGCTTTTCACAGCATCCATCTCAGCAGAGACTTCAATGAACAAGGGATGAGCCTATGGCACACCTAAAATCTGACGGCTTATATCTCCGATTGGGGTAAATTAATTTTCTTGTTTTTAATGAATCAGAAACTCAGTTCTTACAACTTTCATTCCATCAGTATCTTCCGCAGGAGTATGCTTTCATTTTTAACAACATCCATCCCAATCCTGCATCATCTCTGAATATACCTGAGGTTTCATTCTCTCAGGATATATCTTGGAAGGATCACATTACCTCTCTTGTGAAACTGCTTCCAAGAGATTATGTGTGCTAAGTCGACTGCATGCCTTATTTATTCCTGCATAGTTGTTTGCTATACACAAGGTTCTTATTTGCCTCTGTGTAGAGTACAACTTTCATGTGTGGGAAGGCACCTCACATACAGCTCTTCTCAACAAGGTTGTGTCAAAGGCTTCTCGTTTCATTAAGTCTCCTCCTCTTACTGGCTCCCTTCAACCTCTGTCGCTTCGCCACACTGTTGCATCTTAATATCTTTTCCACCGCCGCTTCAATGGTCATGGCTCCTCTGAACTGTCTGTATGCATCCCTCCGCCATTATGGTGTGCATGTAGCACCCGTCTGCCAAAAACTGTTACTTTCAGTCCTTCATGTATGCAACAGGTCAAATCTGAAAGTGTCTACTTCCAGTCTTTCAAACGCAGTATGTCCTGGCATCTCAAAATGAAAGGATCTTGAATTTGGCTCTCTGTTACCTTGTTTTTTTTTTTTTTTCTTGGGGGGATCAATGTTGGAGGCTTTAGCCTTTGGTTCGTTCTTCCTTGCATTTAAAAACTCGCAGCCCTGGCAAATCTTCCGCTTTACAAACCTACGTAAGAAAAGCACTCTTCAGTATTCGGGAAACTCTGTCCTGGGGTGTGTGCGAATGTTGGCTGGAGAAACTACTGTAGTGAAGTGATAGAGGACTGGTTCCATAACCAGGAGGCAACTGGTGGACCAGTAGTTGAAGTGAAGATTGAAGAATCTAATCTGGTAATAAATTAAAACCAAGGACTGGTGATAATGCAGATTTGGTTGTTTGGGAAGACGGTGCAGGGTAACAGTTAATCATGCAATATCTAATTAAGATGTGAAAAATTAAATAAAAATAGTTTGGAATGTTGCAAACATGAGATAATGGTCTGGCGCGAGGCTGGGTTTCGTCACGTTAAGCATTATTTTGCATAGTATCTCCTTTAAGATACTGTATTTTAACCTTATTAATCTGCTGTATATTTCTTGATTTTCTTGCTGTCCCAAGTCGATTTCATTCAAGTTTGATCTACTGTATCGTTGTATAAAACGATAGATCAACTGCTCCGTGGATCCCTCCACCAAATTTGGGTAAAACCTGATAAAACCAGAGTTATTATCTACACACACACACACACACACACACACACACACACACACACACCGCTCGCTGGTGCAGTGGTAACGGTCTCGCATGCCAACTGGTGGACGGGAGTTCGCGCCTCGCTCAGGTTGCGAAAAGTTTCACTGACGAAGTGGGTGGTTACTGTCCCCCTAGAGCAAGGGGACGGGTGTGTGCGTGTGTGAAGGTCACAGCCTTGCCCTAGATCGGACTATATGAGCTCTCAGCTCCCTTCTGGGAGGGTAAAAGCTGACGATCACGACCATGAAGTGATCCTGACCGACCCGGTGAATTACACACACACACACACACACACACACACACACACACACACACACATGAAGATAAATTAACTAAATTATAAAAAAAAAAAAAAAGTAAGTCAGCTTTGCTGACATATTGCGATACTGACATTTTTGCATAGGAATTGATTGCACTTTCATGTGTTTTTGTCTGTTTGTATAAATACTAGGAATATGAACACACATGATGCTGAGGTTTGTCAGTATTGGTGCCAATACAGTAAAAACTGGTTATAAAATTACCTCACATCTTTGCCACACATTTGATCTACAAATAACCTTAACTCGTGTTACTTGGATGTGAAGCGGTGCACTCAAGGTGGCATGGCCGTTGACAAACTAACTTTACAACAACCTATGTTAGATGTGTCTGGTGACTTCTTTCCCGCCCAGTTTTTTTTTTTTTTTTCTGTTCCAGTGTTTATTTTCGATTTCATTTACTGTCATTGACACTTCACTCACTTTTCCTAGTGGCACAACACTAGGTAGGAGGTATTTTGCAGCAATGAGCCCTTAAGAATCTAACTCATAAACAGCGCTCAGTATGTTTACTTATGCAGTTGTATTCCATGTCCTTTTGGCCACTTCAGTATTAAATTCTTGGGCTTTTCTTTCAATATTTTGCTGGCACTGTTCAGGTGACCCTTCCCTGCCTTTTGACGCTCGTTCCCTTTAATAGCAGTGCTCAAGAATCAAGCGCAGAGTAAGGTTGTCACTGTATGTGCGTGTGTGCGTGCGAGCGTGTGGCAGTGGCTGGACAAAATTCCTGAAAAGTTTTTTATCCAGTTTTATTCAAGCTCAGTGAAGGGAATGTGGATCAGCTATTAAGGACACGTATTGCAGTTGCGAGGTCAGAGGTCAGTGTCACATTGCTAGGTCAAAATTTGACCTATCAAAGTAAACAAAGTTGGTATCAGACATGAACCAAGGTAGTCGGTGAGGCAGAATGTGAGTCAATTTTCAGAACACAGACAGGGGTCAAGGGTCAAAAGGTAAAGTCAAATTTCTACCCATGTGTGTGCAGCTGTGTGAACAAAATAAGTTTTAATTTGATGTGGGTGCAACTTGGACGGAATGAGGATCAGCCAATGAGTTGATCAAAATTTCTGAGAGTAGGTCAAAGTTCAAGGGACCATGACAATATTAACTTATATTTTACGAATTAGGCCAAAACATCGTGGAAGAGGTCAAGGTATTGTGGTGATAAATGAATTAGACTGAAGGTCACAAGGAATGGCCAAAGGTCAAGGCAATATGTAGGGAACCTTTAAGCAGATTCGATCCAGTTTAGATCAAACTTTGTTCAGGGTTCAGGGTAATGAAGGGAACTGTTCTGAGAACATTCTGTCAATGGTCAAGGTAGCAGGACAAATACAAATGCTCGAGCCTATAACTCTTAACCATTTTCGTTTAATATGAATCAGACTTGTTTGAAGGACTGAGATTCAGGCAAGTATGAACATTTAAATCTGAGAATAGGATAAAAATTAAAGTCTCAGGACGGGGTCAAGTGAAACGGTTGTAATTCACTTGTGGGCATAGTTGGTGAAAGAGATAATGGGCAAGCAAAAGTGAAATAATTCGATTTAGAAAGTAATCATTATAAGTCAAAGGCCAAAGTCAAATAATCGGTCCTTGACGTATTAAGGGTCATAGGAAATGCAATCTATTATTTATCATACATAAATTTTTAAAAACCTAGCATATGAAAAAATTCACTAACTTTCATGACAACAACAAAGAACACTTAGAGAAAGCAACACCTGTGCCTACCAATTGACCTGAAAGACCGAACATCTGACTATAACTCTGATCTCTACCTTCGCCTGGTTGCCCCCCAAATCTAATTCCTTCACTCCTTCCTGATTCATAACCTTGCAAGCTTACTACAAATAAGATGAAAACCGTGAGAGTTGAACGTGTCTTGTGACATTAAATGCAGACCATTCCCTGTTACGCTAAACTTTGGCTAAATCTTGTCAGAATAGAATCCAAGTGTCCTGAAAATAGAATCTCATTATCCTTGCCTTCCATGAACTCTTCTACAAATTAGTGTTAATCCGATAAAAACCGTTTAGGCTATCCTTGCCATGTACCCTTGCCTTATAACCTTTTGTTCTCACAAACACTGTCACATCCTTGGCTCAACTTCAAACCTTTTAAGTTTGATCCAAATAAGATAAAAAATATGTTTACTTATTTTGTTCACATACTGACACATGCACTAAAGTTTTAACCTTTCCCCGTATTCTTGGAATTAATTCTCAAAATCGATACCATTCGCTTTAGCAGTACCTTCAACTCTTCCAACTTTGCAGTAAATCTTGTTAAGTCAATACTTGACCTTGCACTGCGACCTTGACCTCTGACCTATGTTTTCGAAAACAACCACAAAATTTGGTTAAAGTTGGATAAAAACTTATTTTCTTCACACACACACACACACACACACACACACACACACACACACACACACACACACACAAAGTCCAGCTGAATATAAACATCGCACTTGCTTCGCTAATGCGGGTGTTACAAACCCGGTCTGACCATTTGATATACTGTATACCATCAATCCCATCCTCTCCACAGTTACACCTAACTGTTGATAACAATAATCACAAAGTTCTTATTGTATATAAAATGTTTTCATGTTGCTCCTAAATTGTCACAAACAGAATCTCATCATAACGAGAATGGTTATAAAAAGGTTCAGTACACTTGTCAAACAGTGATCAACAGAACAAATTCCTCAGCGGTATCACAACGTAAATCTTTTTTTTTTTTAATTCTGTATTATTATTCTGGCCAAATATATTTTCCGTATGACTAAAAATCTGCAGTTTACAAACCTTACACCTGACTACCACAATACTCTTGATCCACGCTGTTATCGCGATAAGATCGTTTAAGGCCTCCAGTCTTCTCAGGTTCCCTTATTAGCATCAGATATTATTTTCACTGTCTTCATGTTCAGGATACTACTCTGTTAATCTCACAGTGTGTACGTGAGCCTGGCCTCTCCTTTCTCCTGTTACTTATATGTGAGGAATAAACGCCTCCAGTTACCACTGGCTGACATTTCACAAGTTTTTCTAATAGCTCGTGGCACGTATTCAAAAACTTTGCTTCTCCGAACACTTCCTCTGTTGTCGGCAATTTCAGCAACTCTGACATTTATCAGGCAAAAACATTCCACCACGCACACACGTCTATACAGTGGGTCTGCAGCATACCCACGGCTGCCTCGAATTCTCTGTTGATAATCTGTCATTTCGCAAGAAATATCAGAGCTACCGTCTGTGGGAAGGATCATGGGTATAGTGTGCATCCACTGACTCTTCCAACCATTTAATGGGTTCGTCGGATTTTGGTTTTGAGATAATGTAACCCAATATGACATTTATGCACTTTTAGTAACTGTTGATTTATATGTATGTATTCACTCATAGTTTTTCCAGTCTTCATTAAGCACGCTGTACATCTTTACAAAAGTTGTTGTTGTTTTTTTATACGATTTGTAGGATCTACCGACATCCACCAACTGAACCCTAATCACTTTGTTTTCCTTATCATACTCCAAGTCTTATCGAGTTCTCCTCCAGCTTCTTCACCTCGTCCTGATCCTGATGTTGCTTTTCATTCCCCTACATTCCGTTTTATATCTCGATATTCCCCGGTAATGCTGTACCCTTTTTCTCTCGAACATTTTATTTTGATAACTCATTAACCCTTTCGCGCACGATAAGTTTCAATAAGTTTTCTGATCCCGGAATTTCGACTACGAAGCCGCCCGGCCGGTGAGCGCGCGCGCGGCAAATTTGAGCAAATTTGAGCGAATGAAACACATTCTTGCCTTATTTTCGCCCCCAAAAAATCAATGTATTCCCATGAAACCTATGTCCAGGTATGCATGAATGTTTGTTCTATCTGATAAACATGACCAAAACACAGGAAAACAACAGCACAGAAAGTTATGAGCCCTGGAAAGCATGTCGAGTAAACATTTTTGACTTCCCAACATCACCGTTTGAATGTTTTCCATCCTACAGGAAAATGATCTAATATTTTTTCATAGAGAATTTCATCAGCTTTCTAACGAAACCAATCTGGTTTAGATACGATGTATACTTTTCGAGAAAATGGTCAAAAACTGAGAGCCATTTTCGAAAAATTTTCACTGACCTCTGAGAGCTAAGTTTTCCCAGGGACCTAACGTTTTTATTACATAGTAATATGCCCCCATTATCCAGCTTTCCCACTGTGACGGGAAAACCCCATACGCCTCATAGTTCTCGAGTAAATCGAAAAAATGTACAAGGCACTCCGTGCGTGATTGACTTTCGTGATGCGCGCATGGCGTACGCAATGTTCCCGTCTACGTAACCACGAATTCTTATGAGAAATATTACATTTTTATGTATTGTACATATATAGAATTTCCTGCTCTTCATCATGGTTCAAACGTGAAATCGATACGTCCAATAGTTTCCGAGTAATTGGCAGAGAAAATGAGAGTATTACTACGAGCCTTTCTCAATGGTAACAGCCGGGAAGAGACACTCATTTCCACCGTCTTTTATCGCACAAAACGTAACATAATGCTTACATTTTGGTATTGATCATACGTAGAATTTAGTGGTATAGATCATGGTTGTTACAGAAAATCGATAAGTCAAACAGTTTTCGAGTAATTGGCCGACAAAGTGAGGTTATTACTCCGAGCGCTTGTCACTGATAACAAATGCGAGGAAAAACATTTCCCTCGCCTTTTACCCCCCAAAACGCTACCAAAGGCTTACATTCGGGTATTGATTACACGTAGAATTTAGTGATATTGATGATGGTTGTAACAGAAAATCGATAAGTCTAATAGTTTTCGAGTAATTGGCCGACAAAGTGAGGTTATTACTCCGAGCGAATGTCACTGATAAACGCGAGGGAAAAAAAACATTTCCCTCGCCTTTTATCCCCCAAAACGCTACAAAAGGCTTACATTTTGGTATTGATCATACATAGAATTTAGTGATATTGATGATGGTTGTAACAGAAAATCGATAAGTCTAATAGTTTTCGAGTAACTGGCCGACAAAATGATGTTATTACTCCGAGCGCTTGTCATGTCACACAACAACCGCTAGGAACAAAAACATTTCTCTCGCCTTTTACCCCCCAAAACGCTACCAAAGGCTTACATTCTGGTATTGATCTTACGTAGAATTTAGTGGTATTGATGATGGTTGTAACAGGAAATCGATAAGTCTAATAGTTTTCGAGTAATTGGCCGACAAAATGATGTTATTACTCCGAGCGCTTGTCATGTCACACAACAACCGCTAGGAACAAAAACATTTCTCTCGCCTTTTACCCCCCAAAACGCTACCAAAGCTTACATTCTGGTATTGATCTTACGTAGAATTTAGTGGTATTGATGATGGTTGTAACAGGAAATCGATAAGTCTAATAGTTTTCGAGTAATTGGCCGACAAAGTGAGGTTACTCTTCCGATCGCTACCAACTTTTACACACACTGTTTCTTCTTCGCACACCGGCATGAAGACTATGCTACTAACTTTCTTTTTCCCCTATCTGTACAGACTATTACTTCTTCCATGGATGTTTTTCTATTGTTATAACCTACTACACATAAACATAACTCTTCTATAGTTACTGCTGTGGAGATTTACTTTCTTTCATATGTGGATATTTGTCTGAAAGTGTGAGAGGTAATGGTAATAGATTATTACATATATCAACAAAATTTGCAGAACTCACTTCCTCCAGGGGTGTTGATCCAGTTAGACCACGGATTTGAAGATGAGGAGTTATGTAGTGTGTGTGTGTGAGTCAGCTTCTCCCTGAGAGTATGAGGCAACGCTATTTTTAGCACACACCACACTCGTTCACGGAAACTCGCAGCTTGTTTGACGTATATTTCATACAATTCCATACGCATTTACACTATCAGAATCACAATAATTCCAGCCCTAAAAACACCGGTAATTCTCCCCTCCCAACTTCAGGTTTGCCCCTTCACAACACTGTTTCATGCCACACATAACGCTTGCTGGCTCCATAATTTCACCAAGCCATCCACAGTATGTTTCACACAATATATATTTATGCCTTGGCTTCATTTATATACGTATTTCCACTCACGCCATACGGCCTACGGGGGGGTGGAGTGGTGCAACCCCGCTACACTGACCATGTGTCTGGCTCCAAGGCCCAACGATTGCTAACGGCCAGAATTGCTTTTCAATACATATATGAATGTTCCATCAACAATATCACATCACTATATGTTCACATACAATGTATTATCTCACTGATTCAATAGGGTCTTTGCCTTGGGCAAGAGGAGGAGAATTATGGACGATTTAAAGGGAACCACGAGCTGTCAAACATCACTGGCTGACTGCTCAACAAACACTGAGGTTGGAGGGAGCGGGCTGAGGCTGATAAGGCAAAGCAGTGTTGCCAATGACTTACCTCCAGTAGGCCTTGGCTACCCTAAGACGCGCCAAAAAATCACGCAAATCGGCCTATAAGTTTTTTTCTGACGAATATTTTTGGGCCTTGAAGGGGCCTTAAGGACGCGAGTCGCGTGACTGTGTCTGGCGGAGTGCAAGCCGACATCACGCGAATCGCGCGACTGTGCCTGAAAGGGTTAAGTGGATATACGTGTTTGTCTGACTCCAGGACAAAGTTTCTTTTACCTTGTTCCTGTTTTCCCACCAGTACATGGGGATCTGATTACAATATAGACTGTTCTTGCCGTATTCCAGGAAAAGATTGAAAAAAAAAAATAATGTTTGTCTTTATGGTATTTAAATAGTCGATAAGCATGAATTCTAAGTCATTTTTCTGGAGTGCTTGAGTTTTGTTACCCACCCTCAGTTCGAGAACGCCCTTATTATTATAAAAGATGCTATATATCCTGACAGTTGTTTTCACTTCATACCAGAGTAATAGAGCTGGATTATCTCGGTAGGCTACTGCCTTATTAATCTTCACCATTTGAGCTCACTGCGTCTCAGTATATGCTGCATGTACAGTCGCCAAACTTTCCACCTGAGCCACCTGGCGCTAGAGGTGGTTAACGCGTGCTGGCAGCAGTGTATCTGTTCGTGTGTACATGCTCGACGAAAGTTCAAATCATCAACTCTCTTCGTTTGTGGTGAACCTCCGTCAGAGTTCATCCCATAGATGGCTGGGTACTGAGTTGGGTGGGGAGAAAAATGTCTCAGGAGTAAGGCGGCTCTCCCATTGGCTCAGCCAGTTGCATGAAACTGGTCGCACGGAAAATTGTGCATCACAGATCGCGCTGATCAAGGCCAAATAAATATAACTATATTAATTTTATAATAAGGCAATATACATAATATTATGATATAAATATATACTATTATATATAATAACCTCAGGGGTGGATACATCACGTCGGTCGACTCATGTCTAGCTGGCTCGAGGCAATATTCTGCGTCAACAAACAAGTTTCAACCTCCGACATCTACAGTTTCTATCTCTCCTATTTACTTTAAATTAATATCCGCCCAATGAGTAATCCTGTAACGATTAATGACTTAACTTATCTAATCATTTCTCTGATCAAGAATGGTACTTCAATAGGTTTAATCGAGACCAGACCAGGACTGGCGACATGCAAAACGAACAGACACCGGTATCTATTTTTCTACCGTAAGGGCCGGTCTTATGACGGTTCTTCTCCCTAATATTCAGTAGACAATTTTAAGCCATGGGTTTATCATGTAATAATGAAAAAGAACGCGTTTTTTATTATATAATATATGAAAAAATGATTGTGGTCTTTTAGATTATTTTACTTACTGTGTTCAATACTCGCATTATCAAATACTTTCAAGAATTTCCTTTGATATTCTGTCGACTAAAAAATGTCGACTGAATATTGGTATGAACTCTGGGGTTCACTGCGGAACATGAGAGTTGATGATCCATACTTTCGTCGAGCATGTACACACGAACAAACAGATCCACTGTTGCCAGCCCCCGTTACCCACCTTTCGTGGCTAGGTGGCCCAGGTGAAAAGTTTGGCGACTGTACAATCAAAGTCGTGTAGTGAAATCTGGTGTAAATATCTGCTTCAGGTGACCGGCCTGTGGATGCCAGGATATAATTTTTTTGTAACTTAACAAAACTAATCTGCTTAATTATTTAATCTTTCTGACTGCTGTTTTTATTTAGTATTTATGAAGCGTTTCTCATCTTATTTTTTATAACCACATTCGCAACATTACAATTCAATTAGCTAAATAGGTGTTCGGAAGTCAATTCTCCATCTTTGTTAACTGTAAATTAGCTAATTAAGTTGATGATGACCTGAAACATTATTTAACAGTGTTGTAATACAAAATTCACTATATTATTCAACACATGAGAGCAGAGATACTGTATTATGATACCTGATTTTTTTTTCTTTTAGAGCGGCTGGCAAACTGATTACCACAGACCAGTTCGAACACATAAACCAGACAACCGAAGTTATGCACAAAGGTTCATGTGCTTCGTTCTACAGTAGGTGCACTTCATTTCTTAAGGCATAAGCGCTGCTTGTGGGTAGATTGATCTGATAAATTTATGACGCCCGAAGGCAACAAACCTATTTCAGTGCCATGTGGCCATATGTGAGGTGAGTACAGGGGAACTCGTGCCACGCAGGACACGCTATTTAACTATAACAAATTAACACCCTCCAAAGTGTGGATGATGCATGAGAATAACATCTAGGTTATCAGCATCCAAAAATGTTTACAAGTGTCCAATAATGTGAGTCCGTGTGGTATTAAATCAGAGACAAGTGGACATTGCAGGCAATAATGGCAAGGGTGTTGGCATTGGGTGCATCACACAGCTTACATTGCCCGCCCCAGCCACCTGCCACACGAGTCAGTAGCCCTGGCCTGAGGCGGGCACACACCACGTTATGTTGATGAACCATAAGACTGCTGCGACGATATCTATGGGGACGAGAGAGAGAGTGGTCATAATGTTGGATAGACACACTGTGAGTCCTGTCAACATTTCTACGGTGGAGAATAGAGGAGAGGGTTGCTCTGCGTATTATCTGCTTGTTGCAAATGGGGGAGGCATTAGCAGCATCCACAGCGGTAGGATCCAGTCCACAGGCAGTCCTTGCAAGGTCAGTGGTGTTGTTGGCTGTGAGACCAATATGAGAGGGAATCCAAAGAAAGTGCACCACCAGCAAACGATTGTGGGCAGTGGCCAATTGACGGAGTATCTTCATAACGAGGTGTTGATATACCGGCCTGGGAGAGGAGAGGGCATGGAGGGCCGGCTGTGAGTCACAGCTTATCAAACCGCTGTTGTTCGTCCGTATTAAAGTAACTGCATCCAGGAGTCCATGTTGTTCGCAATACGTAGAGCTCGATGGGGTTGGCAGTCGACGGCCAAGCCAGCCCCCTTGTGGTGGGTCCAGACTTGGGGAAAATGCCGCACAGCCAGCAATGCCATCCTCCTGCAGGGAGCCATCAGAGTAGATATGGTGGGTCGAAGGGAGGGAAGATGACAGCTAGCTGTTTCTGAAGCTGAGGCAGGCCAGTCTTGGAGGCTGGAGTGTATGAGATAGCAGGCACAGGGGTTTGCCAAGGTGGAATGCCATAGTACACCTCCTCAGCAAGCACTGGTACACTGATGTTTAGCCGTCGGACGTTTGAACAAACAGTATTAATTAGCGTTCGGCCACCATTGTGAAGCAGAGGCCTTGGTGCAGTGGGATCAAGGGAAGTCCGAATGATGTGAGAGTTGTGGGGAGAAAGGTGTGGATAATGCAAACAGTTAACGCTGAAGTATGTAACCACGGAGTATATTCTCTCAACAAGTGGTGGAAGGTTGAGTTCAAGTTGCATGTTGACAATTCTGGTTGAGCCAGGGCAGCCCAGGATGAGTTTCATCACGGCATTTTGGAACTCTCAAGAGGTTGTAAGGCTGTTCTGGAATATTGACAAAGAGCAGAGGAGAGATAATCAACAACTGATCAAATGATCGCTATGTACATTGTTCGTGCTACAGGAATAGACACCCCGGCAGGATAATTAGTGAGCCACTTGAGAGGTTTTAGGCACTTCTGTAGCAGGGTCAGCAGATTCTGAACAATCGGATGTGTGCGTTGTCTTGCAGGAATGGACTGAGAAATCCGTACAGGTGCTCCAAGATGAAGGTACTGCATGCACAGAGGAATAACACAAATCCCCAACAGAGAATACAGGCAGTGTTCTTGCTGGATGGGAAGTGAAGATTCTACTCTTTTCTGGAGAGATAATGAGTCCGCATTTGGAAGCTGACTCGTGAAACAAGTGAAGGAAACATTGCAGATCTGCTGGGGAATTTGAGTGAATGCAGATGTCATCAGCATAGCAAGTAATCGTGGTTCCACGTATGTCAGGAAGGAGGTTGAGTAGAAGATGTATGAGGATATTAAACAAAAAAGGACTAAGGACACCACCTTGTGGAGTACCAAGCTCGAAATCCTTAGCAGTGCTGTATGCTTCCTTAAAAAGAACATGAGAGGACCTATTAGTCAGGTAACCACGTATCCATTGCAGTACGTTTCTCTTAACTCCAAAATCCACTAGCTGGTCGAGGATAATGTCTCTGTTGGCAACATCAAATGCACTCTTTAAATCAATGAAGGCCACTACTCTGGTGGGGGATAGGAGGGTGTAAAGCTCCATGAGGCAGTGATGTGTCCCTCGCTGTAGTAAAAAGCTGTACAGCTGGGGCGAGAGTTTGTTCTGCAGCCTAAACAAGAGTCTTGTGAGGAGGATGTGTTCTCATACTTTACTGACGCAGGAGGTGAGGGAAATAGGTCGGAATTTATCAGTTCCAGGTTTAGGAATAGGCATGATTGTACTGCAGGTCCGTGCTTGTGGCACATAATCCAGACGGATGCAAATGTTGAACAGCTGGAGAAGGGGATTACCAGGAACTTTCAGGAGAACACAGAGGACAGAAAAAGTGATGTCATCATCACCTGGAGCCGTTACCCTACCCCTGGCGAGGGCCAGTCGCAATTCATCATCAGTTATAGCCATGCCATCCTCATCATCTGTCCTCAGTAAGGCGGTGGTGGTACAGACTGCACGAAAGTTTCTCTGAGTGGAGAGCACATCCTGTATGTGTGCAGGAAGGGCGCAAGCCTGTGACTGTGCAGACCAGGCATCTACAAGATTCTGTGCATACTGTGCTAGACTGTGGTGGAGGACACTAGGGGGCTTCTTAACAACCTTGTTGATAAGGAGCCACATGGAACCAACAGTCGTTTTAAGGTTGATGCTATTGGTAAGTTTATGCCACGAATTGATAGAAACGCATTGCTAGAGAGCAACTAGATCATCCCTCAACAATCGATACCGATGGAGACTCTTGAGGGAAGGTCGTCTTTGAAAAGCAAAAACCGTCTTCCACCACCTTCCTCTCTGCCTGAGCGATGCAATTATCCAGTGTCCAGGTGTGGGCATCATGATGGTTCGTGATGCGTGCCCTGCTGATATAATGGGTGTAGAAGTCATGCGTGGAGGTGACACGTGATGAATATAACTTTTTGGGACAATGAAGGTCGAATGTGGGAAGAAGGTTGGTCATATAGGAGATGTATGTAGGGCAGTACTTGAGTGGGATTGCAATGCGAGTGCATCTGTGTACAGGAGACGGTGTAGCAGGGAAGGAATAATGAAGGCTTAGAGCAATGCCATCAGAGAAGTGCACAGGGATTGATGAACACCTGACCTGGACGCCACTAGGCCAGATGTAAGGACATGATCTAGTGTGTCTCCTCGAGAGTGTGTGGCCTCACCGGTGTCCCAGCAGGTGAGCTGATTACGACAAATATACTCAAGAAGTTTACTCTCGTTACGGTTAACGATGGCAGAAAGATTCCCCAAAGCAGGGTGGTAGGCATTATAATCCCCCATGTTTATTTAGGAGCTGGGAAAGCAGCTGTATTCAACCTGCCTGGTGCAGAGTACATGTTGCAAAACCGGATTGTGCCACTTCCAATGGTGACATCAAGAAGCTGGCAGGTTATCTCGTCGTCTATAGAGCTTTGGAGGAAACTATGCTGGATGGAGGAACGGACGTATTACATAGCCTATGATTTCATCATCCTTTGTGTAATTCTAACGTACAGTAAGCTGCATGTTTGATCACGAGCGTGTTCTACCTCACTCCCCCCGTCCTCCCTTAGAGTAAGTTTTCTTTCTGTTGTTCAGAGCAGGAGTGTCAACTCTTTGTCCCCTCTGGCTTCATTTGTGCGTTCTTCTTACAAGTTGTATCAAGCTCTGCCGGCCCCTATATAATGAGCTCAGTCTCTGCATTATTGCCACTTAGATCTACTCCTCATTTTGTTCACATCTCTGTCCTCCCCTGTACAGTTGTTATTGTTGTCAGTGCTCAGGAAGTCTCCAACCATCTAGCAGCTGTGTAATTTGAGTATGAGTGTTATTGCATTTTGTTCTTGTACTGTATAGCATAAGGTGTTAATTTGTGGGCCTAGTGAGGTTTTTGTGATTAATGTAAGGTTTTATGTCAGCCAATTGTTAATAATAGTTTGTATCTGTAATAATTTATCTTGCATTAACTGAGCATTACCCAGTGTATTCTCATTTCATCAGGGCTGACTTGGATGGATTTGCTCTTGCTACTTTCGTGTTAATAGAGGCTGTTGCAGTTAACCATATATTTAGCCTGTTTTTTGCCATTGCATTGTCCTTGTGAGTCCTGAATGTTTAGTTGTTAGTTTGAGCATTAAACTTTAACTTGTAATTTTACCTAACTCTTTTGTTTTGAACCTGGAACTTTGCGGGACAGTAGTGATTTTTAGTATTCTCACTTAAAGTGTACATTATCTTTCTCTGCTCCGTAACATAAATTTGGCGACCTCTTATCAGGATATTCAGGATATTATCATAAGGATATTGCTTGATATTTTGCGACTGTGATTTATTCATGATGTCTACTATTACTACACTTGATGAAGCCAAAGATTTTTTGTCAAATGTGCAAACAGTGTGTGATGTAGAAAACAGAACAAAGAATGAACTTAAGCTTGTTGCTCAACAGTTGGGAATTGCTGTTCGCTCTCATCATTCTAAAGATCAAATTGTTGACATGATTAATGAAAGCTTGTTTAATGTAACTCCTCGAAATGAGCAAACGCAGATTGAATTAGCTAAGTTACAGCTAGCCCTGCAGGAGGCTCGTGCTAAGGAGGCTGAATTTCAGGCAAATGCTAAGGAGGCTGAGTTTCAGGCTCGTGCTAAGGAGGCTGAGTTTCAGGCACAAGTTGAACTTGCTAGGATTCAGGCAGACCATGAGTATTCCATGAAACAAGGTGGAACTGGATCATCTAGCTCTGATGATTCTGATGTGGCTAAAAATGTTAAACTTGTCCCTCCTTTTAATGAATCTGATTTAACAAAGTATTTTCAGTTGTTTGAGAGGGTAGCTACAGGTTTTAATTGGCCCAAAAAGTATTGGCCAGTACTCCTTCAAACTGTCCTTACCGGTAAAGCTCAAGTAACTTATGCATCTTTGCCTCAGGATCAATCTGATAATTATGATGTAGTTAAGAGCTTGATTCTTAAGGCCTATGAGCTTGTTCCTGAAGCCAATAGAGTAAAATTTAGGACAACTTATAAGCAAGATAAGCAATCCCATGTTGAGTATGCAAAAATCAAAGAAGATCTGTTAGAGCAGTGGTTAAATTCTAAGAATGTGGATTCTGATTTTGACAAATTTAAGCAGATGATTTTGCTGGAGGACTTCAAAAGGTGTGTTAATAAAGATGTAAGCCTATATCTTGATGAGAAAAGAATAGATAATTTGTCTGATGCTGCAGTTTTAGCTAATGAATATGTTCTCACTCACAAGAGATATTCTAAAGAAAAAGGGAAAGCTGAGAGTAAGTACGTTGCCTCTACTCAGAGTACAGGTAACAGGAAAGAGAATAAAGATGATGTTTCTCGGGAAGTAAATACCAGCTTCACCTCTAGATTTCAGAAAAGTAAATGTACTTATTGTAGTAAGCTTGGTCATACTACGGAGAAATGATTCAGGAGACAGCGTGATGTGAACAAAAAGGAGTCTTTAAATATTCAGTCAATTGGTCTAGTGTCCACCCTTGAGAGTTCCCAGAATTCTTTAACCAAGTTAACAGAACCTGCTTTGAGGGGTAAATTAAATCCTCATGATGAAGCTCCTCTTTTGAGCAGTAACGTGGGTGACACTCTCAAGAGTTCATGTGCTAATTTCGTGTCTTAAGTTTTTGTCAGTCCTCTGGACAGTAATGACAGGAAATCAGTTAAAATATATCGTGATACAGGTGCTTGCCAATCCCTTATGCTGACCAGTGTTCTAGGCTCTAATGTTAATTCCTCTGATGAAACTGTAATCTTACAAGGTGTAGGGAATAATTACTTCTCTGTCCCTCTGTGCAGAGCGAATTTAGAGTCTGGTTTTGTTAATGGTTCTGTTATGGTTGGGTTGGTTGAGACACTCCCAATGTCAGGTGTAACTTTCTTACTTGGAAATGATATTGGTGGAAGTCAAGTGTGTCCAGCTCCTCAGTTGTCTAGTGAGCCAGTGGCTGCGGCCCAGGATTGTGATGTCCCTGATGTGTTCCCTGCATGTGCTGTCACTAGGGCTAAGTCTAACGTTACTAGTGACTTAGAGGATAATGATGATGATGATGTTATCCTAGCTGACACTTTTCTTGCTAATTTGGACCACTCACCAGATGAGGCAGTACCCCGTAGTGTTGATAATTTGTCTCGTCAAGAGTTGGTTGAGTTGCAGGTTGCTGACCCTGAGTTGAAAGGTCTAGCTAACTCTGCTTCCAGTGAGGAAGAGTCAGCTGGTGCTTCTACTTGTTATTTTATATAAGTCAGGAGTACTTATGAGGAAGTGGAGACCCCCAACAGCATCAGCCGACTGTGAATGGGAGGTTGTACATCAAGTTGTCATCCCTCGTGTTTGTAGGCAGGATATCATTAGAGTGACTCATGATTCCAGTTTGGCAGGACACCTTGGAGTGAGGAAGACTGTGTCACGCATTTTGAAACACTTCTACTGGCCAGGTATCTTCAGGGATGTTTCCTGGTATTGTAAGTCTTGTCACACCTGTCAAGTTGTGGGGAAGTGTAATCAGACCGAAAAGGTTGCACCTCTAGTTCCCATTCCTCCTTTTGAGGCGTCATTCACCCGTGTGTTGGTGGATATTGTGGGCCCTCTTCCTAAGACTTCTTCAGGATTTTCTTATGTGTTGACCCTGATTGATATGGCTACTCGTTATCCTGAAGCCATTCCACTTAGAAATATCTCAGCAAAGAACGTGGTTAAGGAAATGCTAGGGTTCTTCACAAAGTTTGGTCTGCCCAAGGAGGTACAGTCAGACCGGGGAAGTAATTTCATGTCAAATGTTTTCAAGCAGTCTCTGAAAGAGTTGAGCATCACCTAGATCACGTCTTCAGCTTACCATCCCCAGACCCAAGGAGCGTTGGAGAGATATCATCAAACACTCAAATCGATGCTCAAGAAATACTGTTTGGAACATCAGAAAGACTGGGATAAAGGTCTTCCATTCGTTGTGTTTGCCGCAAGAGAATCTCCAAATGAATCACTGGGCTTCTCACCTTTTGAACTACTGTTTGGCCATGAAGTAAGAGGACCCCTTAAGCTACTCAAGGAATGCTGGCTGTCGGAGGAAGATGACGTCAACCTGCTGGAGTATGTGATGAAGTTCAAAGAACGGCTGTCCACTGCTTTACAGCTGGCGAGAGAGAATTTAGGAGCTGCTCAGGAGAAGATGAAGACTTGGTATATATGATAAGAAGTCCAGGTTACGCCACTTTCAGCCAGGAGATCAGGTTTTGATTCTGCTACCGGTGCATGGGCAACCTCTTCAAGCCAAGTTTAGTGGTCATTATTTCGTGGAGAAGAAACTCAGTGATGTCAACTATGTCATCGCCACACCAGATCGTAGAAAGAACAAGCAACTTTGTCACATCAACATGCTAAAGTTATATCACAGGCGGGACGATAATAACCCAGTCTGCACTGTAGCTGTTCACCCGAGTCTGCAAGTGAAGTTCTCCCATGCAGCATGAGCCTGAGTGATAGTTTGGGGGAGAATCCTGATATCATGAATGATCTCCAGACTAAGCTTTCTCATCTACCTCCCGAGGAAAGGCAGGAGTTTTCAGCATTACTGCAGGAGTACCCGCAAGTGTTCCGTGCTACTCCAGGAAAAACCACTGTGTTGATGCATGATGTCGATGTTGGAGACGCAAAGCCAATTAAATTGCCTCCTTACCGTGTGAACCCAGTGAAAGTTCCTCTCATCCAGAAGGAGCTTGGCTACCTGTTGGACCACAAGAAGATTGAGCCCTGTCAGAGCGAGTGGAGTTCTCCTGTCACTCTAGTCCCTAAGCCAGGTGGGTCACAGCGGCTTTGCATTGACTACAGACGTGTTAATCAGATAACCAAAACAGACACTTACCCTCTCCCTCGTGTGGAAGATTGCATAGACAAGATCGGAAAGGCTAGGTACATAAGTAAGTTTGATTTGTTAAAGGGATACTGGCAAGTACCTATGACTGAACGTGCTAGGGAGATCTCGTGTTTTGTAACACTAGGAAAGACTTTTCCATGTTCTGTAATGCCATATGGTATGAAGAATGCACCAGCCACATTTCAGAAGCTCATGAATGTTGTAACAGAGGGTTTGGCAGGGTGTGTTGTTTATATTGATGATGTATTAATCTTCAGTGACAACTGGAAAGATCACCTATGCCAGTAAATTTCTTGAGCGTTTGGTTCAGGCTAATCTTGTAGCTAATTTATCAAAGTGTAAGTTTGGTCAAGCTAAAGTTCAGTACCTTGGGTACGTAATTGGTGATGGACATGTTGCACCACCAGGAGCTAAGGTTCAGGTTATAAGTGATCTTCCCAGACCTAAAAGTAGGAAAGAGCTACGAAGATTTTTGGGAATGGTAGGTTATTACAGGAGATTTGTTCTTAACTTTTCAATTCTTGTATCACCACTTACAGACCTACTGAAAAAGGGAGTTAAATTTGTCTGGACCGATAACTGTGAATCCTCTTTCAACAAACTTAAAGCTATCCTATTAAGTCAGCCAGTGCTCGCTACTCCAAATTTTGCTAAGCCATTTAAGATGGCTGTTGATGCAAGTGATACAGGAGGTGGGGCTGTTTTGCTGCAAGAGGATGATCAGGGTATTGAACACCCTGTGTCTTATTACAGTAAGAAGTTCACACCACCTCAAAAGAACTAGTCAACTATTGAGAAAGAGCTTTTGGCCTTGATTTTGGGTTTACAGCATTTTTCATTTTATTTGTGTTCTGGTTTTGACCCCATAGTCATTTATACCGATCATAACCCACTGAAATTCCTTAGTAAGTTTAAAGGTAAAAATCAGAGGTTGACAAGATGGAGTCTACTTCTTCAGGAGTATTCATTAGACATACAACATGTCAAGGGGAAAGAAAATGTTATTGCAGATTGCTTATCTAGACTTTAGACATTGTTTTAGAGTAATAAGAAATTTCGTTTGTAAATTTCTTTTTTCTTTGTGGGGAGGTGTTACATAGCCTATGATTCCATCAACCTTTGTGTAATTCTAACGTACAGTATGCTGCATGTTTGATCACGAGCGTGTTCTACCTCACTCCCCCCGTCCTCCCTTATAGTAGAGTAAGTCGTTCTTTCTGTTGTTCAGAGCAGGAGTGTCAACTCTTTGTCCCCTATGGCTTCATTTGCGCGTCCTTCTTACAAGCTGTATCAAGCTCTGCCGGCCCCTATATAATGAGCTCAGTCTCTGCATTATTGCCACTTAGATCTACTCTTCATTTTGTTCACATCTCTGTCCTCCCCTGTACAGTTGTTATTGTTGTGAGTGCTCAGGAAGTCTCCAACCATCTAGCAGCTGTGTAATTTGAGTATGAGTGTTATTGCATTTTGTTCTTGTACTGTATAGCATAAGGTGTTAATTTGTGGGCCTAGTGAGGTTTTTGTGATTAATGTAAGGTTTTATGTCAGCCAATTGTTAATAATAATTTGTATCTGTAATAATTTATCTTGCATTAACTGAGCATTACCCAGTGTATTCTCATTTTATCAGGGCTGACTTGGATGGATTTGCTCTTGCTACTTTCGTGTTAATAGAGGCTGTTGGAGTTAACCATATATTTAGCCTGTTTTTTGCCATTGCATTGTCCTTGTGAGTCCTGAATGTTTAGTTGTTAGTTTGGGCATTAAACTTTAACTTGTAATTTTACCTAACTCTTTTGTTTTGAACCTGGAACTTTACGGGACAGTAGTGATTTTTAGTATTCTCACTTAAAGTGTACATTATCTTTCTCTGTTCCGTAACAACATACAGTATGTGACAAGACCATTCCTAACTCGATGGACTTAAGAAACATAATCACTGAGAGTGGGTGCCTCTACCCCGAGCAGCGCATGGCATTTTCTTACAATCCCTCCACTTGACACTTAAATCAAATTCCTTCCAAATTCCTCATCCACTCTCTTCTTACTCTCTCCTACTGATCTTTTCACCTCTCTCTTCCTTTCTACATACAGTATAACTCTCTCCTCTGTCTCTCAGCTTCTTCCATGCCCCTTTTTCTCATCCATTCTTTTTTCTTTTGTGCCACAGCCTGTCTCACCTCTTCATTCCACCATGCTGTTCCTTGCACCCCCTTTTGTCTTCTCTTCACCCCACACATCACCTCACATGCTGCACTGATTTCTTCTGTGAATGTCTTGCACACAACTTCCACATTCCCCATCTGCTCCAATTCATATTTACCCAATCGTTCCTCCACTTCTCTCTTATATTCTTCCTTCTTCTCATCCTCTTGTAACCTTTCCACTCTCCTTGCATCTACTCCTTCCTCCCGTCCTTCACTTCTTCTGTTTCTCCATTTTATGTGGACCTTGATTCTGACCACCACCAAGTGGTGGTCAGAAAGTCCACTCCCCCAACCTTTGTATGCTCTTGCATCCATTACACATCTTCGCATCCTTTCATCCACATACACATAATCAATCATTGCCTTCCTTTCACTCAGCTCACCATCCACCCTTCTCATCACTCGCCATGTATACCTGTGAATTATTTTGTGCCTGAAGAGGGTATTGTCTATCACCAACCCCCTCCTGGCACAAATGTCCACTAAAGCACTACCATTCTCATCTATCTCAGCAGGCACACCCTACTCACCAACTACTCCACTCACTTTCACATTCCCTACTTTACCATTCATATCACCAATCAAAAACACTCTCCCATTCCTTTCAAACTTTTCCATGCACACTTCCACATTTGTCCAGAACTCTTCTCTCACTGTGCTTGCATGATCTTGTGTTGGCGAATACACGCACACAATCGCCCACATTTGTAGTCCAACTTTCAGTCTTACCCACACAATCCTTGAGCCAACTGATCCATACTCTCTTACATTCTCCTTCCATCTGTTACAACAATACACACTCCTTCTTTTGCCCTCTCATTCTCACCTACTCCTGCACATATATCCCATCCGTCCTCCCATTCTCTCACACTCTCACCTCTCCATTTAGTTTCTGTTAATCCATATACATCCACTTTCGTACCCTCAACCACATGGGCAATCTCTCTCTCTCTCTTTTACCTCATCATTTACACCCCTTACATTCCAAGTTTCCATCCGTATCATGTCCTTTGTTCGGTCCTTAGTCATCTTCTTTTGGTCAGTCCTGGCCGAGGCTTCTTGTTCATATTATTAGTTAGTTGTTTTCCGGGGAGGGGCACTAACTCTCCGCCAACCCACTTGCTGTCACGTAGGGAACACGTGTCGGTTGGTTCAAGGTTACCACCCAACGTCGTAAACGATTTCCTGGTTTACTGGAAATAATTTGGCTTGCCACTCGATGTACAGCTACCCAAAAAACAGGGTACCACTACACTAAGTGGGTGGATGATGGGCGCCCCATCTATCATAAAATTTAATGTGCATTCAGTTAATTAACACTAAATTATTTGTTGCCTTTTTGCCTTTTATATAGCTTGTCAATATAGTATATTGAAATAGGAAGAGACAAGACTGCATTAGGCCTGAAAGACCTTTTAGTGCAAGTTAGGAGACAGAGAGGAGGGACAGCAAACACGAGGGAAAAAGAAGGAACGGAGGGACACTTGATGAGTTGAATAAAACAGGAGTATTATTCTTCTGTTTGTCGTATATAGACCACACATGTTATATTGGAGAAGACGGTATTTTATTATGTTATAAGGAATGAATATTTTGTCCGAGGAAATAAATTTACTGAAAAGTTACTATGATTTTGTTCCATGCCTACCGATGATGAGATATACCCGAGTTGAAACATTATCAACATTAGTGACAAATATATGTTAGGCAAAACAAACCTTCATAATTGATTACCGTACCGTCCCTATATTCATTTTCACCACATTAAAAAACATGTCCTATTGAATGATTGCAATGAATTTTCTTGGAAAAGATAACAGGAGATAAAACCCTCGTGAGATATGTGTTGGAATCAGTTCTGTGCTCATCTCGCAGCTATATGCCATACGGTAAACATCCTGGCAATCGATAATGAATGCCTGTAAGATATATACAAATAAACTATGCAACATATAAAAATCAAGCATATAATCCACATTATCGGGCAGTGCCTGGCGGGCACGAGTGATAAGCCCGTCATCGAACATTTTGTGGCAAATTTGACAGGCAAACCAGCGAACAGCCAGTGCCCTTAGTTTAGCGATATCACCAGACACTTCCAGGTGGTTTGGCGCCGGGCATAGACCCACGACCCTGCCATCCTCTAAAAGTTGGCTCTTTAACCAGTTGCTTTTCTGTACTTTTTCTTTTTTTTTTAATATATGATGATTGCAACAAATAAAATGCCATACTGAGCTATTGTTTTTTCTTTTCAACTGTGTTGCGCATGGTGATACCGCACTCAAGCTTTGCCGACCACCTACTGACAACTGGCCGACTTTACTGTTTGACTGGCTACTCAGCAGTGTGGACATCATCACAGTCATGCCCAACAGACTGTGCCCGATGGTGGTACATTCCGCCAGTCACTGCCCAATAGTGTGGACGGAGCATAACAACCTCAGTCCGGAGACTGACTAGCGTCACGCAATATAATTACGTCTTCAAATGAGAGAGAGAGAGAAAAAAAAAAAAACACGGCTGCTAGTGTTAAGTGACAGTAGTCACCAATTTGGTAACCTCTTCAGTTCACTGTCTTCATCACTGTCCCTTTCCTACCCTTTTCTCCAAACATTGTACATTGTGGAGGAGGGATTGGTTTTGGTTGGGTGTTGCCAATTAAAACTGGATATTTAGTTACCTTGTCTCTGTTTGATGTTACAAAACAATGTTGTATGCATCTCATGGACATGAAAGTAATTAAGTGGAGCTGCAGGGATGAATTTTAAGGTAAATGACCCATAATATCTGACTTAATGATTACCTGACTATATATATGCGTTTCCAATGCAATGCATTTATACTGAGGTGGACCCCATAGGAGGATATTGCCTGCAGAAATGTTGGCAATACTTAAAGGGTTTTGGCTCCCCTTCGGTCCCGAGTCAATCCATTTCAGCTCTTCAGCTGCCCCTCCTTTCCTTCTTCCCTCGTGCTTGCTGTCCCTTCTCTCTATCTCATTCTTCCTTGCACTACGAGGTCTTTCTGGCCTAGCACAATATTGTCTCTTCCTATTTCAATATATTTTATTGAGAAGAAATATAAAAGGCAACAAGAAATGGTGCCAAACCACAGCAAACCATTCCCTAGCAATCATTCTAGTGCTGATGTAAAACCACTAGAGGATATCAAGTCAAAGGTGTCACATACCAAATTTGAAGTTAATCGGGCAAAAATTTACGATTCTTGTCTATTTGAAATTTTAGGCCCGACCCACCTGACATAGACCTTCCTAGCACCAACTGGGGGGGTTTACCCTCCTGATGTAATGAGGCATGTTATTGGATACAGATTTGATAAATGTACCTTTAGGTTTTGGTTCCATGTCGATATGACGAATTTGAATGGAGTTATGGCAAAAACGATTTTATTTTATTTTGGGAGGCCTACAGCCTGGGCCTTGGCCCTATTTGGCCCAAAATGTAATCACGTGATCATAGGGTCCTAGCCCATCATCCAAGATATTTTAGTCAAAATCGCACCAGTAGTTTTCGCGTGAAGTTGTTAACACAGACAAACAGACAGACAGACTGATAAACAAACAAACAAACAAACAAACAGTCACAGACAGTCAGACAAACAAACAAACAGACAAACCGAGTGAAGACAGTACCCGTTCCCGAGCTGCTCCGGGGAATGGACGGGTAATAAGGCTATAATTTAGTATTTAAGTTACTGAATACGCATTTTAAGACATCATGCGTGATGGAGCGTAATAACCCTAGAAATCGATGAATTATAATAGCAATATTAGATTCGTTAAAGAAAGCATTGCCAGTTCTCTTCGTTAGATGTCAACATCAATTAGTCTGATTCACTAGACTTCGTTTCAGCAGTTTCAACGACCATGAATAAACGAAACTACCAGCTGACTTACTGCACTTCTGTGCTATGTTGCCAGTTAGGTTTTACAGATTGCTAACGCTCATTACTCCATTATACTCCATTCATTAAATACTGTAGTATTCTCTAAAAATTGCTTCCTACCTCTTGTTAGTTATTAACCTTCATTTACGTGGAATGTGATGAGAATATTTGCTTCACCACCACTCAAAAGTTGAGCCAATCACGTTCCACGTGACACAGGCTCTAGCTTCTCAGTGACTCATTCATAAAGATACATTTGATTACCACAGGTAACTGCCCGACGTCTCCTTATACCCCAATATTATTCTGCACCTTCGACTTGCTCAACTGTACATTCTTACAGTAGAATAATTGTCTATGAACAGTAAACCCTAATTCCTTGTTTGTGTAGGTCTGATTTTATTGTATTAAATTGTTTAACGTTTATGTTGCATAAGGGAATTGAAATTAATACCGTGTTGCATAAATATAATTAATTTTGAAGCCAGGAATCACAGTAACGTACAGACAAAAAAATAAACAAAGCAGATATATATGTAAGACGTTAGTTTTTACCTCACAATAATGATTACTAGTATATAGTACGTTTCATCTTTCGATCAGAAACCATAAATGGGTGATGTGGTCCTAAATCTGACTGGAATACACATATTAACTATTGCTTTGATGAGCCAGCTAACAATGAAAATTTCGTTTGATTTACCTAAGGTAACCAATATACGGACATCTTTAGTATTCCATTCTTCTTATCAACAGATTTTTTTTTTCTGCTTTGGAAAGATTACTCAAACTGTTTGGGTTAGGTGTAGGTTTCAATAATTGATTCAGTACAAGAGGTTTCCCCGTAGTTGAGTCGGTTTGATGTAACATGAATAAACTAAGAAAAAAAATATTTCACTAAAGAAGCATAAAGAGAAATAAATAAAAACTTAGAGGTTGTAATGATGCACTGTAAACAGACGTCATTGTTTTGTAAAGGTTAAAGGAACGGGTTCATCTTGGAACGAGAGTAAGTGATGATTTCCACCAGCATCGTGAAGGAGGCCAAGGCACTGGTAATGAAGAGTAAGTAGAATCCGCCCTGCGTGTGGTTGAGGTTGAGGGGTATCTCTTTACTTTCCTGTAATGGAAACTAAATATTAGTGTTCGTACTAAGTAAATGAGCAACATATGGCAAAAGAATTTTGTACACTAGGCTTATGACGAATACAAAATATACCCGTTTTATTGATAAAAGTTGTCGAACGCCATTCTGCGAGAGAGAGAGAGAGAGAGAGAAAGCACGTATTACACATCCCTTGCTACGAGCTGGTGACTCTTACGTCTCAGGGATGGCTTAGTCAGCTTACCAGTGAGTTATTTTCTACTTGCCATTTTCCTTTTCAAGCTACATAGGGAGGATTCTCATTCTGGATGGCGACTGTCTGGTGAGTCGTAAGGAAGGCTCAATTTGGTCGGAATATTTAAAACGTGCAAAGGTGCTTAAATTACAATATAATATGGTAGTTTCCTGTAGAAAATGCTCTGTGATAATGAGAAGCACGTAACTTCAGTCTTGCAACAACGTGCTAATAAGTCTCATAAATTTGTTGGCCAGGCTTAAGCTTTATGCGTAGATGTGTTCAAGATTACCGATGATTACCGTTCAAATCACTGAAACAATAAATCAGGTAGATAGCTGCCCAAAATATCGCAACAGTATTAACAGATTCAATACTTGTTTACTCGAAAACTCATATCACAATCTTATGGAGTCATACAAAGCTTGCTGTGTGTGTGTGTGTGTGTGTGTGTGTGTGTGTGTGTGTGTGTGTGTGTGTGTGTGTGTGTTCTTACCTAATTATTCTTAGCTAACTGTATCTTAACAGGAATGAGTCAAGCTCGTACTGTACCGTGTATTAAATCACTTTTATAACACATATCCTTAAATTTATTATTTGTTTAGGCACACACTATTTTATTCGGTAGTGCATTCCACTGATCAATTGCCCTATTTGAGAAACTGAATTTCCTTATGTCTTTATCACCATTCTTTTTATGCAGTTTTATTTTGCAGTGTTCTCTTGCTCATGCTTCCCCATAGGTTATATACTCACTTCTCTATTTTCTCTTTCCCTGAGACACATTTATATAGCATAATCATGTCTTCTCTTTTCCTTCTCTCCTGTTGTGTTGGTGGATTCAGTTTTTCTAGTCTTTCTTCGTAGTTTAGATCCCTTAACCAGCCGCGTGCCAGTGCCGTTTTAAAACGGTCTGACATAATGCCACGGCCAGTGCCAATGCTGTTTTAAAACGGACTAAAATAAAAAACTTCACTATGACCGCATTTTTTATGATTCGTCGGTAAAAACTGGCAGGCACGTAAGGTAACTGTTCCTCTACCATCCCCGAGGCTGTCAAGGCCATACACTCCCTCCCTCCCCCCCTAATGCTCGCTCTGCCTCACTCTGCTTGTGTTCCTCACCCAGTGCTGGACATAGTGAAGGCATTTTGTTAATATTTTCATGTAAGTGTAAGTTGTAAATATTTTCTTGTAAGTCTATCTATCTATCTATTGCCAGTCGCCTCAATCCTGTATAGGGTGGCCACAAACAAATCGCCTCCACATTGCCGTGTCCCCTGCCATTTCACTGCCCTGCTCTCAACTCACACCCCCCTCTCTCATATACCTCTCCACTCCATCCCTCCATCTCATCCTCGGCCTCCTCCTCCCTCTCCCCCATCCACCTCACTCACATACACTCTCCTCATCAGTCTCTCACCCTCCATCCTCTCCACATGGCCAAACCACCTCAGTGTGTTCCTCCTAATGCTTCCTATCGCATCCACATCCACACCACAATGCTCCTTTATATCCTCATTTGTCAGCCTGTCTCTCCATGTGACTCCACAGGCTCCTCTTAAATAACTCATTTCCACTGCTCTCACTTTTGACTTGAGTCCTTCTTATAAGTGTAAGGACTATATAGTGAAGTCAAGTTGTAAATACCTTCTTGTAAGTGCCAGCACTGTACGTAATGAAGTCAGGTTGTACCTATCTTCAAGAGTGTAAGATAATGCATTCACTGTGAGAAAGACACGCAAATTATGATAGATACTGAAGTAATAAGTGATCAGAAAAGTGTACTGAACATTGCTATGTCATAAATGACTTTGTGTCATAAAAGACTGTGTAGGTTCCTTTGTGGTTGAGTTATATATACATTTTAGATTTATGGACGAGCGGTTTTTATATTTTGGAGTAGCTTCCCATTTGTCATGTAGTGACAGGAGAGGTAAAGAATAGTATGGGACTATTTTTATTTGTCTTGGAAATATTAACAAGTCTCTCACACAGAGCGTAAGTATAGAGTCCCGTCCCACTATCTATCTCTCTGTCTCTCTCTCTCTCAAATTGCCAAGCCCTTCTCACTGTGACCTGTCTCTTCTGAGGCCTGTCTCCTTCTCCTCCTGCCTGTTCTGTGGCTAACCTCCGTCTGCCGCTCTCTTTCCTAAATTCTGGTGTAGCAGGGGTGTGTCACGTGTGTTCCTCGTGGATGGAAAGTTCTAGCAGCCTGTGTGTATGTGTGTGTATGGTCACTAGGCGCTGTCGTGTGCCTATCAAGCATTCCTTGCATTAAGAGTGTGTAAGCATGTTTAGCACTGCTCGATTCTCGCAGACACAATACCTTCTCATCATCTGACACCCTGCTTCTATCTGTCTCTCTATCTATCTATTTATCTATCTATTTATTATGATTTGCAATTATAATATGGAGTCCTACCACACTGCTCGGCCACGCGAAAATGGCGTACCATCGACAGTTAATAGTCATAACATATTAATACATATTATATATATATTATATACACATTATAATGAACTTATAAGTTAATTAAGTGAAATATATAATATTGTAAAAGTAACATAATTGTATGAATATTGTATACATATATTATTCATAGTAAATAGTGATTATTCAGTAATATTACATTTTAAACAAGTTGAATACATATTTGAATAAATGCAATGGTTGTTGTATAACACTTTGTAAGACGTGCATGTACAACAGACGTACGCATATGATTGTGCAATGGTAATACTGCTAGGTTTTACATTACATAGAATTATCACTTTAGTAATGTCTAATATTTCACCTAACTTGTATGATGATACTGGTAATACAGAATTGTGCTATAATTGTATGACTTATATTGTGTTAATGCATAATTGTGTTGGCCTTATATAAGTGTCTTGGCCTTATAATTGTAGTTAAAGTTACATAAAAGTTACATCTTGTTAATGCAACTGTTAATTGGCAAAGTGTAACATAATGCAATCGTTTGTCGTTACATAACTGTTACATATCGTTTGTAGTTACATTATTGTAGTTAAAGTTACATAAAAGTTACATCTTGTTAATGCAACTGTCACAGAAAGGGTACATATTGTTTGTAGTATTGTTTGTAGTTACATAATTGTAGTTAAAGTTACATAAAAGTTACATCTTGTTAATGTAACTGTTACATAAATTGGTACATATTGTTTGTAGTTACATAATTGTAGCAAGTGTAACATAATGTAATCGTTTGTCGTTACATAATTGTTACATATCGTTTGTAAGTACATAATTGTAATAATTACAGTCCTAACATATGCTGCGGTCGATGATAGTGATGATGTGTCATGCCACTCGCTTGTGGAGACAACAATTTGCTTTTTTTGTTTGTTTGTAGTTTATGTGGTATTTTGGCATATGTAGTAACACTTACACTTATTTTCATTTATTTGTTATGTGATCTTACTCTATTTCTCTTTTTTCTGTTTTACTTTTCTTTCTTTCTTTCTTTTTTTTTTTTTTTGTATGTAATGATTTTCTATAGTTTGTTTTTCTTCACTTGTGTATGCTTTTTCCATGTTGTTCATGGTTGCATAATTACTGGCTAATTTCCTTGGGATACTTTTTTAAAGTTTAGTTTATATTGCACAGATATTATTGAAAATGATATTATATAGTCCCATATTTTGTTATTTTATATAAAAATATATACACTATATACAGTATTAACTATATACACTGATTTGTTGTTCACTTGTACCTATCGTGGGTAATATGTGTGTCAGCACCGTGTGGAAATCATTGTCTTCACGATTGTGTTGAAGATGTTCACTCTTGCTAACGTCATTTGTGTTGGCCATTTTTTCTTTTCTCTAGTTTACCTTGTAACTTAATTTATCTGTTTCCACTAGGTAGCTTTAATTAATAAATGTTTAATACAGTTCTTTTAATTGCTCACTGAGTAACTGTGATGGTATATTTTCTTTATTACTCTGTAGATGTAATAATGTATAGTTGTATGTAGGACACACGTATTTTATGTAGGTATAAATGGTAACACTCGTTGGTAGTAAATAAATGTTATAATAAATGAATGAATATATACTGTGTAGAATATTTATTGTTGGTGATTATTTAGTGTTTGAGTTATGCAGATAACTGTAGTATGTGTATTTAAGCTGTAACTATACAGCACGTTTTATATGTTTGTGCAGAAGCTTATTGTCTATCACTGTGTATTGTATAAATGAAGTAACTATGTAACTCACTAATTTTTACCGTGGAGGAAATGGTGTGAGTGGTGTTGCACGTGGAGATAGCGTTGTCCTTCGCGGGTTGATTAACGTGTTGTCGTCTCAGCACATGGTGACGTCGGCTTCCCACACTGGTAGCTGTGGTGAGTGAATGAGTAGCGATGAGTAACTTGAGTGAAGACGGGTGAGTAAGACGAGTTGTGAATATGGACTTGGTGTTTTGCTGCGTGTCTTGACCTCTGGGTCAGCATAGGCGGGAGGGAGTGGTGGGGGCTTGTGTACTTGTTGCTTCGGTGTTTCCTCTTCTTTACTTGCTTTGTTTTATATTCTTCTTGTTGCTGCTTGAAGTTACGTGAAGATTATAGAGTTGTTTCGTAGACTTGTAGACTATTTGCATTATAGGCTGTATTTTGTAGGGATTCACTGTAGATTGAAGCTAATCTTGTAGAGTCTCGCCTGCTTTTGTAGAAATTTGCTTTTAATTCGGAGACGATGTCCGTAGATTCGCTGGTTCGTCGTAGAAATTGCAAGATCGTATCAATATTTTGTTAAACTACTTGCAAGGCGTCCTGTGACCTCTTTCACCTCTGCATCAGCATGATGATCAGGGAGGCGGAGGGGGCTGGTTGGAGAGAATACTGTCAGGAGCTGGTTGTGTTGTTGGTTGAGAGAGGTATTCTTTTTGTTTTCAATCTTGATATTTTGTAGGAATTCAATGTTGATTCATAGACGAGGTTCATATACGTTCACTGCTACCAAATGTCATAAATGACTTTGTGTCATAAAAGACTGTGTAGGTTCCTTTGTGGTTGAGTTATATATATATTTTAGATTTATGGACGAGCGGTTTTTATATTTTGGAGTAGCTTCCCATTTGTCATGTAGTGACAGGAGAGGTAAAGAATAGTATGGGACTATTTTTATTTGTCTTGGAAATATTAACAAGTCTCTCACACAGAGCGTAAGTATAGAGTCCCGTCCCACTATCTATCTCTCTGTCTCTCTCTCTCTCAAATTGCCAAGCCCTTCTCACTGTGACCTGTCTCTTCTGAGGCCTGTCTCCTTCTCCTCCTGCCTGTTCTGTGGCTAACCTCCATCTGCCGCTCTCTTTCCTAAATTCTGGTGTAGCAGGGGTGTGTCACGTGTGTTCCTCGTGGATGGAAAGTTCTAGCAGCCTGTGTGTATGTGTGTGTATGGTCACTAGGCACTGTCGTGTGCCTATCAAGCATTCTCTGCGTTAAGAGTGTGTAAGCATGTTTAGCACTGCTCGATTCTCGCAGACACAATACCTTCTCATCATCTGACTCCCTGCTTCTATCTGTCTCTCTATCTATCTATTTATCTATCTATTTATTATGATTTGCAATTATAATATGGAGTCCTACCACAGCTATACCTTCCCAGGATAAATACCTGAGTATACCTTTCACAGAAAACGGCTTTCTCTCACGACGTGGTGAGCATGAGAGAGCGGCTATACATGTACAAGAGTATGCAGGACTCAACAAAACTCATTTTGGAGCCTCGGTGAGCATTTTAATGGCGAAATTCATTGTTTCCACATCAAAATCTATAATGTTAAAGAAAACAAAAAAAATCGAATAATGGCCGGCACTGTGGTGACCCAGAGGGCTAAAAATATCCGGCACATGGCGGGTTAAGCTTGGTACATACCTTGTAGCTCCACTTTCAACTTTTTAATCTTATCTACAGTATGTGTTTCTTGAGATAAGGATTCCAGACAACTGATGCATACTCCAGGTTTGGTGTGATGAATGATGCTATTATCTTTCTCAGCATGTCTTCATTTATGTATGTGAATGCTCTTCCCATATCAGTAAGTAGTGTATATATGTTCAGTACCTTCTCACTGATGTGGTCAGCCGGAGATAGTCCGTTACTGATAATCACTCATAGGTCCTTCTGTCTTTCTGATTTGTGTAGAATTTTACTTCCCAACTTATAATCCAAAACTGGTCTTTTTCCACTTTTACCAAATTTAATTCCATGACACTAGCCCAAACTGACTTCCAATTGCTGTTTATTGCTCCATTCATGAAGGTTATTTAATTCTTCTTGTAGCTCTCTACAAGACACTTTGAAGGTAATCCTATTTTGTATTTTTGCATCATTAGCCAACAAATTTAGATACCTGTCATTTCCAGTGTTACTGTCTGTGTTATTTATATACACTAAAGGCAGTTGGTACCAGCACTGAGCCCTGTGGAACTCCGGTAGTCACTTCTTTCCATGATGAGTAACTTGTCCTTAGAATTGTTCTCATTTCCCTTTTTCTGAGAAAATCTTCCATCGAACAGTACAGGTTGCCTTGGATTCCTCTTTGATGGTACAGTTTCCATAAAAGTCTTTAGTGTGATACTCTGTCAAATGCTTTCATGAAATCTAGATAGATACTGTCCACTCATCTTTCTCTTTTCTGTAATGTTTCTGCAGCTTTATCATAGTAGCTTAATAGATTAGTAACACATGATTTTCCCTTTCTAAAACCAAACTGCTTTTCTGTTATACTGTGTTCTTCTAGATGGTTTATCGAAACTTTTCTTATCAGCTTTTCTAGTATCTTTCTTACAACACTGGTTAGTGATACTGGTCGGTAGTTGAGTGGATTTTATCTATTCCCTTTCTTGAATATGGGAACAATGTTTACTTTCTTCCAAATATCAAGTAGTTTACCTTGACCTAAGGATTCCTTGAATATTAAATATATTGGTCTACTCAACTCTTTTGCACATTCATGTAGCACCCAACATGAAATTTCGACATGGCCATTTGTTTTTCCGTTTTCTAATTAACTGAACTCTTCTGTACTTCTTTTTCTGATATTTGTATATATGGTAATATGTGTGGGCATGCATGTTCCACATCATCCCCCGCAAAATTATTTTCTGTGTGTGTGTGTGTGTGTGTGTGTGTGTGTGTGTGTGTGTGTGTGTGTGAGTTTGTAAAATCTGTGTTACTAATTTTCGAAAGTGAGAATCTATATTTTTAAATAACACGTCCATGCTTTTCATGTTAAACCTAACACTAATACTCCTCCAGTCTTTATGCCAGCACATATTAGAACCTTTTTTTCTGGTAAAAATAACAAAATAAATTGCGTTGTAAAGCTCATTGTATGTTTTCCAGATCGGATGCCCATTCGAATAAAAAGAGAAAATTTAATATGCACACAGGAAGTGAAGTGTGATTATATTCTATTGATAATGAGTTCCAGTTAGGCACGTGGTGTATTTACGCGAAGTGGGTTTTAAATGTAATATTATTTCAAAATACAAGTGCTTACAGAATCTGGATACTTTTCGGTGAGACTGCATCTGCTGAATGACTGTAGCATTTTGGCAGATGAGTATAAAATACACGTTTTGTGTGTGTGTGTGTGTGTGTGTGTGTGTGTGTGTGTGTGTGTGTGTGTGTGTCTGTGTGTGTGTGTGTGTGTGTCTGTGTGTGTGTGTGTAATGCATTAGACTAAAGGGATGCTGGATTAAATTTCATTATGGTGACAGCCATACAACTGTCAGACGTTATGTTGTTGAATCATCTTACTTGTATGATTTTGTTGGTTCTGTAAACACTAGAGAGAGCATACATATTTATTTATATACCAGAACAGAGGCAGGAAAAACAGATGGGTAAAAAAAAACAATCCATACACCAGATTACTGGAGTCTTTCATTCATAAATAATCTGTAACTGTAGTACTTGACCAGCTATAGGTTGAAGTCTGGGGGGAAAGAACTCAGGGGAAGTGAGTTCCAGAGAGACGCACTTCGGAGAATAAAAGAATTCTGATAGGCAGACATTCTGCAATATGGCTGTATGACATTCCAGTCAGGAGTGCTACCAGATCCCCATGCAGCACGAGGGAAGGCATGGGGAGGTGGCACAATGAATACAACTTCATCTGAGCATTTGCCATACAACTATCTGTAAAATAATGTAAGGGAAGCAACATTCCATCTTACTCGTAGGGGAGGTAGTGTATTTGTAATAGCAAGGATATTAATAATTCCAACAGATTTGTTCTGAATTTTGTCCAGTTGTTTTAGTGCAACATCTCCACATCCATTCCACAAGAGTGAGCAATATTTCATATGCCTCTTATAAAGTATAGCAAACTGCTCGTCAGTGAAGAAGTTACGGACTCTGTACAATAATCCACGTTTCTCTGAGGTGGTTTCAGCAAGTGATCTGATATGAGAGGTCCAGCTGAAGACCTTGTTAAGTGAAACACAGAAACTTTCAATACGTGTGGAGATGGGAATTTAGTAGCATTTAAGGAAATAAACGAAACTGGCAATATCTGTTTGTTAGTAAATTGTTTCTATTTGGTTTTACTAGCATTAAATGAGACAAGGTTATTTTGTTCCCATTCAGTGATCGTAGATAAGTTTTGCTGTATGGAGATGGCTGCATTGAGTTGAGAATTAGGGATATTAAACTCTGTGAATAGGTGTTTGAGTGTGAATGAACAGTGAAGTGTTGAGTCATCTGCATATGAATGGATGGGATTCTGGGTGACAGATAAGAGATTATTAATAGGAGCTAAGAATTGAGTTGGCGCTAGCATTCCTTCCATGTGTGATATTAATACACTGATTAAATTCATTGCATGGGATGGCCGTGAAATGCAGTTGTTGCCTGCGGTTATTGGGTCTGCTCGGCCAGACTAGGGCTGTGTTGCTGAGTGAATCAGATTTTGTGCTGGTAAAAGCTAAGGATACTTTGTATGGTTTGTTTATAGCAGAGGTACTCATACTTTCCCAAGTCATTCCACACTTTTCTCAGTGAATCACACTGAGTCTTTCCCCACAATAACGTAAAAGAGGTATCTCCCTTTTGGAAATTTTAAATGCCTCTATTCCAGAGTTATCTGCGTCCACTTAGTGGTTCTTCCTAACATTAATGGCAAGAAATCTAGCGGCGGTATGAGGGAGCTTTTTACAAAATTTAGGGAGTAAACTTAGTTTTATACTTTTATATAGCATGATGAATTTATTTGAGGACGAATTTTTTGATCTTATTAAAAAAAACTCAAATTAAATGCCAAAAGCACCTGACAATCTGTACAATTTATAACCGACAACACATCGAAAACGCTACTTTTTACGCAAGAGAGAAGGAATGAAAGGTTAGAAGCCAGCAAGATTGTTCTTACTTGAAAAAAAAAAAAAAAGTGGAATTCAGAAGATCCGTTCTTACTGAGATGCTCGGTCACATTGCCTTTAAAAGAGTGAAAGTCACAGTTAGAGGAAAATACAGACTGATGAAGACAGTTCCATTGCTGGCCTGTGTCTTACATGAAGGACTGGAAATATTAGTGAACTCTTGCAGTAGAGCTGGACAGGAAATGGGTGAGAGTTTGCTGCTAGACGAATGCAGTGCGTCCACTGTAATGGAAGGAGGATGGGGAATGTAAGCAGATAGTTCATTTGAGCAATGACTATTTAAGTAGCGATAGAGAAGAGTTTAAGATGCAAAGGTGCGGTGAAGAGACAGATTTTGAAGGGAGTCGGTAGAGGAGTTAAAGGGACGAGAAGCTTTTGACTCCACCCTGTTGAGAAGGGGTTTATGTTTGGGGCACCCCACAAGTCAACAGCTTTGTGGGGATAATGAAGGCACGGCATCATCTTAGCACACATATTCTCTTGAAAGTAGATTTTGCAAAATAGGTAATATGATCTTTCTGTGATAAATTCCGAGAGAATGAATCCTCAAGTTTCAGTCTCTCGATCCTTGGAATGTTCAGATTTCTTTCCAGGAGTAAATCCTCCAATCTGAGAACTGCTGGTCTATAGGGTTAGGTTAGTTACCTCAAAATTTAATGCTGTCGTATGCTGAGCATTCTGTCTGGAAGTCGCTCTGTTCTCCCTGACCCTGCCTGCGATAATATGCTTGAGCCACAGCTGCATGATACCAGCATCCTCCAGGCAATGAATAAGTTGCATAAAACGATGGTAATACGGCGACCCTTTTCTGAGGATTAATGTGAGGATTGAACCTATCAACTGTGTAATAAACATTGGCATTGTTATAGGCATCAGCTGCATAAGCTTGATATTAATTATAACGGAAATTATTATAAGTCATCATTGTCCTCGGTGTCTAAATCATCGTCTCTCATCATTAACCCGCCCCGTCCCGTCGATGTATGGGTACGTTGCAACATTTTGCATTTGCCAGTCCCAGCGACGTACTGGTACGTCGTGCAATTGCAAGGTCCCTAATTTGCACAATTTTCAATTTTCACGCATGATTTTTCGTACGTATACACGGGACACCTTCCTCTATTTCTCTACAAGATGCCAAGCAGGGACAATGCCTTACACCGCATAACCTCCCCCCTCCCCCCTCATGCAATTGTCTCGGCAATTCATCTGTTACCAGTGACCTGGCCAGTAAAGATATTCAGGGCCAGAGTGATTCCTCAATCGATGACAATGTGGAGGACAAAGTTTACATAGCATTAGAAGAAGAAACAGTCAGAAATAATTATCAGGAAATGTGGCAAAAAAAGGTCAGGTATGGTGATTAGTTAGTGAGTGAAACAATGCTTATATTGTCTATATTACTGCTTGAAAACCAATATACTCTCATACTACATATAAATTCGTACCAAGTAAATAAATAAATACGGTTTATGAGTTGTGTGAAATAGTTACCCTCCCATAGAACTCGTTTTCTTTGGTGCCAGCATGTTAGAAAACCCAGTCAGGTAAGGAGGAACTCCTACCTGGATCGAGTATTTTAAACCTCAGGTGAGCGATTTCTCTATGAATTTTCGATGTTTCTCACCAAAAGCGGAGGTTTTAGCCAAAAATAAATTTTTCAAAAATACCTCGGGATTGGGGGATGTCAGAGGTGCGGAAAACCTCGGGACATGACGGGTTAAGAGTGTGATCACAAAATTCATAAATCATTAACACCGTATTTTTTTTTTTTTTTTTTTTTTTTTTTTTTTTTTGTGTCCGACTCTGGGCATAGGCTTCACAGCCTGCTTTCAAGGCCCAGTAGTCCTCCTACGTACCGCACACCTCTACATGTCACCACTTCGGCGCTAACACCCACCGTCCATATTGAATACATGCTAGGGCTGTCTCATACAGGACTGGTGCATTGGTATTAGCGGGGGTATTTTTACGACATGTCGGCGGGCCTTCTGGTAGATCAGTAAAGTCTGATTTTATGAAATTCAAATCCTTAAACTGTTCCCTGCCTCAGCGGGATTTGAACCCGGGTCCGTCAGGACTGCAGGCCAACTCTCTACCGATTGAGCCACCGCCTCCCCACACCATTAGATCCGATTTTGCACCTTATATTTCCGTTTTGCTAACAGCTGGTTGTATTTTTTAGCATGTGGAAGACATTCCGAATTAGAAAGGGTTAGATATATGCTTTATTAACCCCTTCACAGCTATAACTCGGTCATAAGTTAAAAAAAAAAAAAAAAACTGACAGGTAGCTGCAATGATATAGTGAACAAGCAGGAACACTTACAGTGCAATATTCGCATCCACAATAATTCCAATGGCCGAACATTTGATTTTACCCTGTGAATTTAACTTTCGACCCATTTCCCTAAAATTCCGATTGCTCCATTTGTGCTTTACCCTCAGTCCTTCCACCAACTTTCACCTAAATTGTACCAAACTTGTGAGTTGATCTTGTCCCGTGACTCTGGTCTTTGTTATGTTGTTCTCAAAAGTTTAAATTCTTCATCATTACCTGACCCTGATACCTATCATCATGTTAAGCCGCAACACACTTAAAGCTATTTTAGTTACAGGACCGAACATATAACCTTGTCCTTTGGTCCTGACCTTTTCTGATCGTTCTCAAAACAAACTTCCTTTATTATTGTTCCACGCAGAACCTACCTGCCAAAATTTTGTGTACATTTTATCGAAACTGACTCGGATGACATGCATGCTACCGTGACTGTTGACATTACCCTATGACCTTGACATTTGATTGTTGTAGCATTACCATAATTCTTTCCTAATCTAAATCAGATAATAGCTGTTAAATTGACCTTCCCATGTGACCCCTGACCTTTTCTTACCAAGTTTTGTCCCAGTCAAACCAAACCTGTTCATTTTGTTCACATACTAACACACGGGATAAAATATGGCCTTGTCCTGTGACCTTGACCTTTGGCTGACTGTTTTCAAATACACCTGGTCGTTCTGCCTTTCCTTTAAGCATTCCAGGAAGTTAGCCTAAATCAGATTCCAACTGGCTGTGTTGATCTTGCTAGGTCAAAATTTGATCTACCACCCCCCCGCAACCTTGATCTTTGACCTACTGTTCTAACCCTGAGTCATTCCATCATGTTTGATTAACATCGAATGAAAAGTCTGTCTGTCTGTCTGTCTGTATCTCTCTCTCTCTCTCTCTCTCTCTCTCTCTCTCTCTCACACACACACACACACACACACACACACTGTCCAATATACTGCATCGCTTTATGAGTGCGAACATAAAACTTTCTTCTTCGGATGGAAAAGTTAGTCATCAATATACTATGTACAGCACAAGATTTTCAGCATTATTAGGTTAATAATCATCAATAAAAGTCTTTGATTACAATTGTTGTAATAATTACCTAGGCACTATCATCCTGATAGCCAGCATTTAATGACGTGGGTATAATCAAGAAACACAATCAAGCAAGTCGCTTACCTCAGTCCCCATCCAAAGGTTGCCATGAAAGAGATGGGCTTCTTGCCAACGTGGTAGGGAGTGCGACCACGTTCATCAGTGTACAGGGACTCGATGATTATAGTGATATGATTCGCCATGGTGACTAGTGTGTAGCCTCCTCTAGACACCTTCTCTATGGCGTCTTCGTAGTTGGTATACTGAGAATAAGAGACATAGTTTCAAAATGGAAAAAATGAAAATGTATCCTTGTACCAAAACTACATGTACCGAAGATACAAATGTTTCGGCCTGGAAAAAGATAGTTCGGACAGGAAGCATGATGACATAATACATATGGAACGGAGAAATAATAAAAGGGTGCATTGTTTGATATGCATACCTTCCTTTCTTAGTTCTTTTCGCGACAATATTTTCAGTCATATTCCACGACTGTGCTTATGAGGTAGACATCAGCAACAACGTTGGGCTTGATGTGTACTGATATGAGTCAGCCCATCATAATGAACTATTAATTATCAGACTGTTAGACTACCCTTGTCCACTCACCTGGCTTTTCTTGAGCCCTGACTTCGACTTCACTCAAGCAACGGGGATAAAGAAATAAGGGATCGCGATATTATAAGGAAACTTCGAAAAAATGAAAAGCTCTCACTCTTCTTGTACCGTTTTGTTAAACATTCCGTCAAATGTCTGTATTCTAAATTAGGCCAGATTTTTTGAATAACTGAGGGACATCATCTGTATCAGAGTGAAATTAATTCTCGCTGTCCATCACCAGACTCATCACACAATAGTTGCATCATTGTGTTAAGGTTAGGTAAAGTATTAGTATATGATTGATTACTTCAGACTACATTGGTGCGAGTTTGTGTTGGAGATCATCTAGCTAGCAGCTTGGAGATCTGTATAGATGGACCGGTCTTTGTTGAATAGTATTGTGATCTAAATGCCAATGTTATTTTTTTGTATTGTGTCACAGTCTTAAGCGGTGAAACATGTTCAATCACCAATGTTTAGAACTGGTGAGTGGTTATCACTAGGGCAGTGGTGAATGGCGAGATAGGACTTTCATGCTTGGGCGCGAGGAGTGCAGACATGTTTTTGTGTGCTCACTTCTCCAACTTTTAGGGTTGCCCCAACGGCGAAAGCATTTTTTTTTTTTTTTCACACTTTTGGTGACCATTAGGGGAGCTAGTTCTCATTCTCATACCCTTCCATTCTCCCTGGAACAGTAGGTGTGGTAATCTTTGAACTGAGTTTCCCAATACTTATACCCCTGGAGGATCCTCATCACTCACTGATCGCTCTCAGGTGTCAATGGGAAACTTGTGGAAATCGTCGGCCACCAGATGTTTCTGACTATTTAACAGCTTCTCCGCCCTGAGTACATGTTAAATTACCGTGGTTTTTCTCTGTTGATGTGAGAACCTGTGTGGCAAAATACCATCATACACTATTGAAGTATTGAAAACGCTTCATAACAAAAATGTAACATAGGAGAATACATTGCTCTCGTTGTTTTATTTCCCCAAAAAACGAAGCCCAAATTGTGAAAACCTACCATTTATATATTTCTTTTCGTCATTCTTAATGAAGTAGCTACAAAGTTGAGTTAAATCTTACCTCCTGAAATGTTCGATTTACACAGTAGTTTTAGCTATGCACATGTTTTACTTGTGTTAGTCTCTCTTTTGGCAGAAACTTAATGTTGATGTATTAAATTATTCTACATTTGCCATCCGAGCTCAGAGACAGTCTCTGCTCCAACCTGAGAGTGGTTTGAAAGGGTAGTCTCAGACTTGGGTATTTTACCCAGGGTTTATTGTTCCTTCTTTGTGTTTCTCTTTCTTCTCACTTCCCTCGAGAGGGGGAGGTGGTTACTACGGTGAACGACCTTGCTACCGTCTCCCCTCTCCCCCCATCCTCAGGAGGTTAGGTGGCCATGATGATCGAACGAATGCTGACCAGACTGACTGTAACCAGACGGACAGGCACCAGACTCATGCCCTACTAAATATACTATTGGCAACATGTGAACCTTGTACATTATAAGAGTGTCCTGTGGGTGTGGCTGTTGATCGGGCTGCAATCCATGACGTACTCACGCATTTCTTGTGTCAAAGAAGATGAATGAATGGGTTGCTGATTACTGGTTAAAACTGACACGTGTTTACAATGCATATATTTAGAAGACTATAGTATAAGTAACAGTTGTTTTCCATTAATGTCAAAGCTCATTCAATTAATTGATTACCTCCAACTGCAATGATAAATGATATTAAGAGATTTTTGTATGAGAGACTACTCCAGTATGTGCTCACTCATCTTAAAAACGCTCCTGTTGTACACACAGCAAAAAAACTATCGTTACAGGAGGGTCCGATGTGTTTCATACTGAACAACCTGGCTGTCTCGCTAGGGTTGGTAAGCCTGACAGTGGGTGAGTTGCCAAATAGGACGAGGTAGAAAAATGCATGGGAGAAGCAATGGATATAGCTTATAATAAATATGCAACAAACACACGCAGGGATACCAATGGAGGAGGCTGTTATCAAAAACCTTCATTCGTGTGTCATTTTATATCGCGCAGAAGGTGTAACGATAGTTTTTTGTTGTGTGTACATTGTCAGATGGTGCAGCACACTCCTTATTAGTGCATTTAAAAAAGTGTTTTTCACAAAGTATAAATGGTATTATCTAGTAGTGGTGAATATGTTCAAGAGTGCGAGATATGCCGTGATGGCATTGTGTGATACGAAGATGAAGGGTGTGAAGTGGAGGAATGGGAGGGTGTGAAATGTGTCAGATCAGGCATGGATGGGCGAGGAAGATACAATGAAAGAGTTGCCTTGTTGATGAATGAGGTGTGGCAGAGTGAAATGAGAGATACAAATGTGTTAGCTCGAGGTGTATGTATGTCAATTTTCAAGTTTGAGAAGGTGAAAGTGGCGGTGATTTTAGCATATGCACCCATGTGAGGACAGGAGTGAGAAAGAGAAAGACAGGTTTTGGGATGAGTTGGATGAAGTAGTGGGAGAAATGCCCAGGAGCAAGAAAGTGATCGTAATGTGGGATATGAATGGAAGAGTAGGCACTGGCCCTGAGGATGTCATAATGGGTTGTTATGGAGTACCAGGAGTAAATGATAATGGGAAGCGACTGAAGGATACGTGTCAGGAGAGGAGGTTGTGCAACTGTAACTCGTATTTCAAACACAAAGATGCACCTAAATATACATGGTACATAGTTAACAGGGCTCGTGTTGAAAGAAGCCTGACTGATCACGTGCTTGTAGAGAGGTCGATGATGAGAATGGTTGCTGATACGAGGGCCGTGAGAGGACTATGTGGGGACCTGTCGGATCATATGATTGTGGTATGCAAGATCAAGCTGAGAGGAGTGAGGTGGATCAGGAGAAAGAGAGAGAGGCAGTCAGGGAGAAAGACTGGAAGTTGAGAAGCTGAGGATCAAAGAAATGGCAGATGATTACAGAACCAAAGTAGAGGAGGAGTTAGAATCAGTGAATTGGAATGAAATGGATCTGGACAGCCTGTGGAATGCACATAGGGACTGCTTAGTTAGGAATGCTAAAGCAATGTGTGGTGTGGCAAGAGCAACAACAAAGAAGAAAGGTACGGCATGGTGGGATGATAAGGTAAAGAGAGCGGTGGAGGAAAAGAGGAAGATGTAGCTAAAGTGGTTACAGGACAGGTGTTCAGTTGAAATACGAACTGAACATATTGAGAGCAAGAAGCATGTAAAGAGACTAGTGAAGAGGAAAAAGATCGAGGGAAATGATGATCTGGGAAGTAAAATGAATGTGAACTACTCTGAAAATAGGAAGAGAAGCGGAAATGTAGAAGTGAAAGCGGAAAGAAATGTGATGGTGCGAAGGATGTGGGTGGTAGATTATTAATCCCTGGGGATGAAGTAAGGACCAGATGGAAAGAATATTTTGAAAGTTTGGTGAATAGGAATAGAGAGAGCAAAGCAGCTGTAAACATGATTGGTTTTGGGGGTGTGCAGACAGGGAATGCAGTGCCAGGAGATGTGACACTCGCACAGGTGAAGAGTGCTGTGAAGCGGCTGAAAAATGGAAACGCAACTGGGGTTGATGAGGTGCATGCAGAGATGCTTAAATGTAGTGGAAAGAGTGGAATGAAGTGGTTGCTGGAGATATGTAAGAAGGCATGGATGAATGAAACTGTGCATACAGAGTGGAAAAAGGCTGTGATTGTACCTCAGTACAAAAATAATGTGAGCAAAGTGAGTGGAAGAATTATCGTGGCAGAAGTTTACTGAGTGTGGCAGGGAAGCTATACGGAAGATTTATTATAGATAAAGTAAGAGAGATCTCAGAAGTCCTAGTGTGTGATGAACAGGGTGGCTTTAGGAGTGCCAGAGGATGTGTGGATCAAATATTTGCAGCGAGACAGATAGCAGAGAAGGCTTGTGAGAAGGACCATACGGCGTTTATGGCATTCATGGATCTGGAAAAAGCATACAACAAAGTGGACAGAGAGGGAGTGTGGAAAGTTTTGTACATGTACGGCGTAGATGGTAAGCTTCTAGGTGTCGTCAAGAGTTTTTATGATGGTAGTGAGGCATGTGTAAGGGTTAATGGGCATCTAAGTGAATGGTTCACGATCGGTGTGGGCATGCGACAAGGTTGTGTAATGTCCCCATGGTTGTTCAATATGTATATGGATGCGGTGATGAGAGAAGTAAAAACATGAATAATGGAGAGAGAGAGATGGCGTTGGTAATGAATAGTGATGGATGGAATATCTCAAATTTGTTATATGCAGATGATGCAGTAGGCTATTGCTTGCAAGTACCGGACAAGAACTTGGTAGGTTAGTGCAGAGTTTTGCTGATGTCTGTGAGCGTCGTGCCTTGAGAGTAAATGTAGAAAAGAGTAAAGTGATGGTTACTGAAATAGAAGGTGACTCCCAGTGTGATGTTACAGTGAATGGAGAGAAACTGGAACTGGTGTAAGAGTTCAATTACGTGGGTACAGTGATAGAAAAGAAAGGAAAATGTGCAAAAGAAATGGAAAGTACAGTGACACAAGGAAGAAAGGTAGCTGGTGCAGTGAAGGCCTTGATAAGAAACAGAGGCTTGAGTTTTGCAGCTGCACGAGGCATACATGAAGGAGTGTTAATGCCATCTTTAACATATGGATGTGAGACTATGATGTGGCATGCAAATGAAAAGTCAAGAGTGACAGCAGAGTAGATGGGACTGCTGAGGAATGTGGCGTACAGAGGGTGGATAGGATACGAAATAATGTGATTCGTGAAAGATGTGGAGTAAGGAAGTCAGTGGACACCAAAATCGAAGAGAGTGTACTGAAGTGGTATTGTCATGTGGTGAGAATGGATAAAACAGAGTGAAGAAAAAGGTATATCTGAGCGAATTCGAAGGAGGGAGGAGACGAGGTAGGCCAAGGACAAGGTGGAGAAATATGGTGGATGAGTGTGTGAGGAAGGTAGGTTTGGAAGTCGGTGAGGCTAGGGAACTGACAAGAGATCGAGCTGGCTGGATGAATGTTGCGAGGAGCAGTGCATGTTTAGGGATTTTGCACCCCTTTCTAACGTGGCAGTGTCTGGATTGACTCTATCGGATACGAACGTGGTGAATGTTTTTTGCGTATCCAATAAGCCAGGATTCTTGGAGCTTGAATGATGAGTTAATGAAAGAGTGGCCCATTGGACTGGGCAAATTTGGGCTGTCTGGACATTGCTACTCCTCACCCTGCCCTAGCATGGGAAAAGAGGTCAGGATGATGATGATGATGTTAAGTTTGTCATACGCAGATGTGGTTACTGGCTAAAATATAATCCTTCCCTTCTCTTTCCTTTTCTGCCAAGTCTTTCATTGTTGGAAACACACTCCCAACTTTCTCCCACCCCTCCCACTCTCTCCTTCCCCCTCTCATCACCCAGGTCCTCTTCTCTCCCCCAGTAGTTTCATTATGCCTGACATGGTTGACAGAAAGTTGACACCTGAACAACAACCCAGGGGGACGACCACCAATGCAGACAACAGCCGAGGAAGAACGACAGATAAGTGATGAGTAAAATATTTGTTTCAATGCGGCGACCATACAAGAACAAATGAGCTAGATGTGACTACTCTAACTATGTGACGGTGGCTACATGCCGAAGGTATTTATCACAGGACACCAATCAACAAAATAAAAACAGCAATTAACATCATGAGGACAGACGTGGGTATGTAGAGATCCATGTGCAGGAAGATCATAAACACAGGATTCGTGTTATATTCACCAGCGACAAAGCGTTCTCCCTAACAACACATGGGAAGATACATTGCTGGAAGAGGAATAAAGGCAGGTTTAATATTACAGAAGGCATCATATGTGCACGTATATATACGAGTAAATAAATATATGTGCATCCCACTTATGTAATAAATGTAACATGTAGAATTTTCATGTAAATCAAAACATCTTCCAGATGCATGCAAAGTTGGTAAAAAAAAAAAAAAAAAAAAAAAAAAAGTAAGTTCAACTCAAAGTGAAACATCCAAGTCACACAATTTGTCTATGGTCATAGCTTTCGACTCTACCCTGTTACCTTTTCTTTTAATCGAATATTTAAAAAAATCCAGTTACTATACGCATGCCCGTCCTTCAAACACATAACGAATATTGGTTCAAATTTGATTGAAGATGTTTACGTTGACCTTGTCTTCGTGATATTGACCTTTTCATTATTGTCCTCTAGGTTGAATCACTTCATCCTTGTCTGACCTTAACCCCTTCCAAGCTTTGTCCTGATCGAACCAATGCTAGTTATGACAAAGAATTGAATCATTGCCATTGCCCTGTTTCCCTTGCCTTTGACTAACAGTTCCGAAATATTATTCAGTCCATCCGATGCTGGCCCGCAACCTTTTTACCACATTAGGTCAATATCAGGTAATATGAAATTAATTGACGGTGTCCTTGAGCTATGACTTTGTTCGGCCATAATAGACGAGTTGTCTGTTCTGGGTAAGCATGGCCAGTGCACTCTGCCATGTACTTAAAAACTTATGGTATATGTATCTTTTTTTTTAATTCATCATTTGGACTGAACAAGACGTGATAACTTTAATTCTTCGCAGCTGGAGGGAAGGAGCCGCCATGTTGGTGATGACGTCAGCATTCACACTGCAGACGACGCTCCAATCCATCGCACAATACTTTACCAGTAACAGAGATGATAGTTGTACCTACATGGCCACCGTAGATCCAAACTACCCCCTTCAGGTATGTTGTGAAGGAATATTTTTCATGGTGTAAATGGGTGGTACCTCTTAGGTAAGTAAATTGTGGTGAAATCGACCAGAAGTAGCTTACAGCTACACTATTCCTGAGCGGTGCTCGTACCTCATGAGGTGGGAAGTGTTAAATGTATGCCGTACAGTATCAGTTGTATCAGTTTATGGTGGTATTATGCTCATATTTAATATTTGACCTCTTCATTATTAGTTTTCTGAAGAAGAAAAAAGTTTCAGTGACTCAACTACAGAACTTCAGGGGAGTGTGACGAAATACAGAATCGGCGGTCATTTACCGAATCAGCACCGAATTGGCACTTTTTAATTGGTAAGTGTTATAGATTTTATCACCATAGAGGTTCATACTCACCTAAATATTCGAAATCTGGTCAAATTTTTTTATTTAATTTTACCTTTTACAAAATCCCGATTCACAGCGAAAACGGGCTAAAATTAGCGGAAGTATTTTTCCTTTAGCGGAACAGCTTGCCTTGGCAGACTTCTGCTATTTATAATTATTAATTTAACAAACAAATGCACTTATTTGCACTTTAAATCAGTATCTGTGCAAAACAGACGTCTGTCAAGGCATGTTGGCGATCTAAAGTAAAAATACCCGCTAACCTTGGCACGTTTTCGCTCTGACTCCTAATATTCTATTAATAATTTAATAAAGCATAGTTTTATGACTGAATTTAAGATAATTAGGTGTGTATGAACCTATATGATGAAGAATATAATATTTTCACAACAGTAAAGACTGCATTCCAGTACTGGGAACTTCCGACGAGCAGCCAGCCACCACTGTTTTCGTTTATTGTTAATGGCTAGTATACAGAGGAATAATTTCCCTACTGTGCTTTTGTCAGTGCACTTACACATTGGAACGAAACTTTAGCAATTATTCCTCTTGTCACTGGACATTCTTGGAGGTCAGAAATAAGCACAGTGTATCCTGGCTAAACGTTAACAAAGCAGACTATGCTGCCTCAGTGTGAGTAGTGACGTCACGACCAATCACAGGCCGTTTCAGTGTCACGTGATTTTTCGGCTACTTTATCTATTATTTTTTCATGTTTCTGCACATTTTTATTGGAAATAATGGTTGACATATTTATTTTCTGAGTATCTTTTACCCATACAAGTATCTAACTTCAAAAAAATTTTGACCGGAAACTTGTCTATTCAATATTGCTTCTGTTTAGTCTTCAATATATTCCTTATCTATGATATTCCATTCAGTAAGATATTCACATTCTGGAGGATAGACAGACAAACCAACTGAACCAAGAACATACTCCACTGCATAAAAACCACTGGTGTAACAGCTCGCCAAACGACATTTGTGACTTGTCTTATTTTCCCAACAACAGCTACAACGCCTAAAACATCCAAGAAGAAGCATGTAGCCAGCACGTCAAATGAAACTTGTCGGAATGTCTGTGTCTCCATGGCTTGGATTTGTCTCTCTCTCAATGATCGACGCTTTACAGCAGCAAAGCATCCTGAATTTCCTGAAGAGTTTCTGATTTCTCTCCTTGAGCAGGACTACCCTTTTCCTATGGAGGATACTGTTAGCCCATGACAAATGTCCGGGGCACAGAGCCTGAAACATCCAGAGGTGGCTTGACGAACCATCCACACCTGAAACTACTGGACTGGCAGAGTCGGGGATGTAATAATGATGCAACAGTGCAGCGAAGAGATAGAGGTTGAAGGAAGCCAGTAAGAGGAGGATAGTTAACGAGACGAAATGCCTTTGACTCCACCTTGTTGAGAACTGCTGTATCTGGGGAGCTTCCCCACACATAAGAGTTGTGTTTTACACAGGGGCGAACAAAACATCTGTATAAAGTCAACAACTGTGCAGGGGTAAAGAAAGAGGAGTCGTCTTAGCAAACCTAATTTTTTGGAAGCAGATTTTACAAAAAGGAATATTATGATCTATGATAAAACCGAAATGAATGAAACCCAGGTATGCACAGCGACGATGCACGGTTGAGTTGGACATCGTTAAAAAATAGAAGATAGTCCTACGTAACATTCTGAAGTTTCGAAAGATGGAGGACCTGAGTTTCTGATGCATTAAAAACAAGATTACTTTTAACCCAATTACCAAGTCAGGCAGGTGTGCCATAGCCTCATTCTTTGTTTTTGCAACTGCTGAGATGGAAGCTGTGGGAAGCAAATGGATAGGCGAAGGGTGGAGTCATCATTGTATGAGCGGATAGGGTTAGATGTACAGCTTAGAAGGTCATTGATGAATATAAAGAAGAGCTGAGTTGGTGATAAGACAGAACCAAGAGGAACACCACTATTGACTGCTCTAAGAGAAGAATGGTGGCCGTCTACAACAGCAACGGCCTGAAAGGAAGTTCGAGATGAGGACACAGATGGAAAGATAGAAACTTTAAGGGGGCAAATGGATATTAAAGTTTTATACCAGAGTCTACTGAAAGCCTTTAAGATGCCATGTGCAATGGCAAAGCTTTCGCCAAAACCCTGAATGGTTGCAGAATGTGAAATATATTTTCTAGGATATTGTCGTTAATTCTATCGTCTCTGTGTAAACACTTTTGCAGTACTTCTGTGCTAGTGAAGAGAAGGGTGAATATCAAACAAGGTAGTGTCAGATATATAAGGCATACGAAAACTACTACTATCTATGGATGACGTATGAAAGTTATACAGTCACGATAATGTAATTCTTGATAACAAATTCATGGTGGGTATATCGGGTCACCAGATGTCCGTGTTTTAGTCAAAAACACATTGTTTGTATGTAATGCCATTAAACATATGTGTAGGTAAATTTACAAGTACTCTACTTTTTATCAATTTGTCTTTGATACAGGTGAACTAACACAGACGGTGAACGACAATCAGAACTATAAAGCTGAAATTGACGTGAGCTGGTTATTTATTTATTTATTTATTTATTTATTTTTAAGTATAAGAGAACAAATGGAAGGTTAGACTTGAAACCTGTAGATGGAGAGAGAGGAACAGATGAGAGAACTTGGTGGACAATTGAATATCACCAGTTTACTAGGATTAGATGGTGGTGCCGGTGGTCGAGTCGGTAAAGAAGTGGCCTCAGGTTCCATAGGACGCGAGTTTGATTCCCGGTTGGGGCAAGGAACAGAATGCGAGTATAGAATTTCGTTAAAAAAACAAACTTCCCTGATCTACCATGAGACCTGCAAGCATGCCGTAAGAACATCCTCACAAATACTAATACACCAGTCCTGTATAAGACAGCCCTTGAAGGGACGATGGGTGTTAGCGCCGAAGTGGTGACATGTGGAAGTGTGTGGTTTACAGGATGCCAAATAAATGAATGTTTCATAGCAACAGTGACAATCTGCCCAGTTGATATTTTCCGATTTCATCCAATATCAAAGAAATAAAAGGAAATTCAGCTTATGAATATAACTATATTACAAATAAACAAAACAAGGTCACTCAATACACATGCCACTAACACACAATATACTCATTCTCACAACAATGATATCATTCAATAATACAAGCACACAATAGTCCAAGTATGCAACTCAGTACAACAACAACATTCACATAACAGTATACTCTAGGGTTCTTCGGTGTTGTAGTTGAGCAGTTGATCAATGGAAATCAGTTCACACCAACACAGTAAATAACACAGCTATCCTTCGGGCAAGTGGTACTGCAGACCAGGAAGGAGAATGTTTGATAGCTAAGTCCCACCGGCTCATCAATATAGTCCTTTCAGCAGAAAGTGTCAATCCAGCATGACTGAACCTCTTTGTCCTAAAATTCTGTACAGACACCAGTCCCGGACCAGATTCAATCACATAGTATGATCCAGCATCTTAATCAGGAACCCTGATTGAGCTGTTAGGATTATACAGTTGAGCTTTGGGTATCATTAACGTTCCCAAACTCATGGGACTTTGTGCAGGTTATACCAATATCCAAATATGCTGGTCGTATTATTAATGCTACTTCATTTCCATTTGTTGTGTTGACTTTTTGTCTATTTAAGGTCGTGGATGGAATGGTTAATAATAGGCCTGTTTTTGTTTTAGAGTTGAAGAATTAGTAAAATGATCGACAATGCGGCGTCCATAAAATCAGTTCACTGTATCATTTAATGAATGTGGAGCATTGCATATTTTAATCCTCTGTCAATAAGAAACCCATGACGGACGTGTTCTTGGACATCCATAAGGCCCATGACATGACGTGGTGACACTATAATGAAGCTCTGCAATATTGATTTAAAATGTAATTTGCCCATTCTTCCAGATTTTTGAGGGCCAGAACTTTCTCAAGGAATTTGCCCCATAACATAATAGTAGATGTTTTTACCCATTAATACGGAGCGCATAAGGGCAACGTGCTTAGCCCCACTTTGTTTAATACTACAGTCAATTATATTCTGCTATCAGCTCCCATCCCGAGGTATCATAAATACCTACGCCATGCTGACAGTTGAACAATGCGACATTCCTCCCGTAATGCACAATTTTTGGCTGGGCGGATTCAAGCAGACCTTGATTCCGTCCACCAGTGGGTCTTGCAGTGGGGACTTAAGTTTCCAGTTCTTAAGATATGCACTTGTTTTCTCAACTGTAACGTCCTTGTCTTGCATTTGACTTTGGGTAATCAGTCGGTACCTTTTCAGAATTCTGTAAAACTTTTGGGCATACATTTTTATTGATGAATAAACTTTAAATTTCATTTTAATGATTTTACTTGTTCGTTGTCAAAAACCATTAAATGCCCTTAAGTACCTAGCAATTACTACTTGGAGAGCCGACAGAAAATCTTTATTTATGGTGTATAAGTCCCTAATTTTATTTAAGCTGGACTATAGCTCTCAGGTGCATGGGTCAGCATGCCACACTGAGGAGGTTAATTGTGAAACAGAATAAATGTTTGCAAAATGTTTCTTGGAGCCTTAAGGTGTACAGCTCATAATGGAAGTGGAGGTGAGGTGAATGCACAGGCACAGACACAAGTACCTTTCCAAGAGTGCGACGAATACATAGTGGAATAATCGAAGCGTTTGAAACACGCACTGTTATATCGTCAGTTGTATAATTTCTTCAGATGGAAGTGGAAAAAAAATTGTTTCTTTGACTGTACCACTCCTCAGTATTCGTCAGGACCATCTTTTCTCAAACAGCATATGAACCATTCCAAATAGTGATATAGGCAATGTGGCCTCTACCCCCCTGCATCAACACCTCCATCTCACGCAGGGTGTTCGTCTGCCACTTGCCACTCACCACCACTTACTGACTCAGAAGCTTGGTGTGAACATTAATGACTGTGGTTAGTTGTTTAAAAATATACTGCCTTGGGAGCCACCCAACATCAGTGTTGACTTTTCATGGCTCTCAGCATCGAAGCCCAAGGCTCCGGGGTCGGAGATCCATTACTTGATTGATGATGACATCATGCGTCATCTGGGGTCCCACCAATTGTGCACCAATGACTTCAAGTCGAGTGAATATGTGGGTGTTAATTTGTGATTGAAGGAATATGTCCTCAAGTTTTAGTTGCCGTCTTATACATCTGTGCTTACCTTTGAACTTTTTGCCACTAGTAAAACCATAGAATACGCTCTAAATTCTCGTTATGACTCATTTGTTATTTATTCAGACTCTACATCAAACATTTGGGACTTAGTTCTTGCACTACTGATTCTCATGAGATGCAGGGCCAGATCATTAAAAAATTGCATTCATGCAACAAGTCCTCCACACTGATCTGGGTGACTGGTTATTGTCATGTTTATGACACTGAGCAGGCTGATATATTCTCATGAGATGCAGAGCCAGATCATTAAAAAATTGCATTCATGCAACAAGTCCTCCACACTGATCTGGGTGACTGGTTATTGTCGTGTTTATGACACTGAGCAGGCTGACTTACTTGCAAAGTCAGTTGTGGAACTCGCGGAGACTTGGAACGTTCCTCATGATCTACGGTCGAGTCTCTTCCTCAGCAAGCAATTATTAAATCTTCTAGGGCAAGGTCAGTGGACTAGACTGAATATTCCAACGGGCAAGCCAATCCTTGACGACTGTGATACTGCACATGGTCCCAGTCGCCTTGAGGAAAGATATTTGACGTGGTTAAGGATGAGCTGCACGTCCATTACCAATATATTGCCATATATTGAGAGAAGGTTATTCACTAATTCATACAGAAAAATACCTAACCAAAAATCGTAGCACCAATAAACCCACCGGACAAATTGCCACCCTATTAAAAGGTCTAAAAATGCAAATAGCTAAACCAAGCTAAATAGCCAATGTCCTTACACTAATTGGTAAATTGACCGACAGAACACAAGCGACTGCAAATATGTAATGCCTCTCTACATTACACTCCTTCTCATCACCTGCTGACTGTCAGGCGAGGCACAGGCATTAATATACAGAACAGCAATATTTGAAAGAGAACCAAGCAAGTCAAGAGCTGTTTCATATACATCAACAATTAAGAAAACTTAAAAGGAAAAAATAAACAGATACAAAACATTAACATATATTCAGTACAAAAATAGAATTACATCGCCCAATTGGAACCCATCGACTGTAAGTAACCAGTACCTCTTTGTATTACACACTTGCACACATCAACGGGAGTCTGTCAGGTGAGGCACATCGTTAAATATTGGAGACATCAGTATAAGAAACAGAACCATCATAAGCAGGAAACATTCCAAATAAAGCAATTGTCAACCCTAATTAAATCATACAAAATATACAAATGTTCACTCGGAAAAGGAATAACCAACACAGTAAAATGGTTACACTACTCTGACCAAACCAGTCTCCCTCATAAAAGCCATCAATTAATTAATCACAGTGAGATCCCCATCACCCAAGATGGTGGGACGGGTGAAGGGACGTCTGCTGCGCTGCAGTATTTAAGGGAAGCACGTTCACAAATAAATCGACGACAGCGCAGTATGCTACGGCCAGTAGATAACACCCACCACAGATGTCACAGTACGTTAGGTTAGGTTGGGTTAATTAAAATGAACGGCAAGTTATGTCAGGTAGGTAAGTATTGGCTTAGCATTCATCTAAATTAACTTAACCTAACCTTACCTAAATTTAACCTAGATTATCTTAGCCTAACCTAACCACAGCCTAAATTTGCCTAGCCTAAATTATCCCAACTCAATTTACACTCATTTCACGAACATACTAGGTATTTTACGAATTTCTTGATTTCACAGTCTGTCTGTAACACACACACACACACACACACACACACACACACACACACACACACAAGAAAAAACACATTATACCAATATTATATTGTTAAGAAGCCAGATTTGCCAGTTGGGTGGTCGAGAAGTTTCCCAATATGTACGGTAGCTAGCTCCGGTACCAGTAAGAGTTCCCAGTTAGCCTGCTGTTTGTGTGCGTAGTTGTTTCGTAAGTTATGCATTAATTGTTGTGCTCTTTTTCTCAATAATGTTTTATGTATGTGATTGTTAAATTATGTTATTTGATTTAAGTTTGTATTTTAAATAATTTAGAGTGTTATGCAGTGTGGGAGAGCTCTGGCATGTTTTGATGTTTCCTAGTTGGTAACTGTTTTAACTGTTGCCCCGTCGAATGTGTTCTGGAATTTTCTAGAACAATTCAATCTTATGTAAGTATGGGGAGGAAACTAGAGCAAAGTCAGTCGGTTTTCAGTTCAGTTTGAGTGTAGTGCTGTGTCAGTGATGTGTGTATATTTTCGGCACTTGTGAAAACAGGCAAACAGTGAAATGTTATTGAAGTTTGTACTTCATTGGTACTTGTGAAAAATCAATGAAGTATTGTTGAGCATTATGTATGATTGCAGTTATTAAAATGTGTATAGCTCCAGTGCTTATGAGAATAGTGAAGTTGGAAAGCATTCAGTGTAATTATTTGGAAAATAAAGACAGTGAACTTAGGAACTCAGTGTTTTTTACGACACCTGAGCTGATCCTGTGTACTGTACACCTGAAGGCTGACCATAGGAAGACCAACTCACTGGGCAACGTCCTTCCTGTACTGTTCTACTGCTGCTGGAGCCTGTGGCAGTGTGGGGTGGGGACATAACACTGGTGTCAAGAGTGTGGATAACTTAGGTGCTGCAGGGAGTCTAATCTTCAACATGGAGCAAGGTGGTGTGCAGACAACATCCCGAGCTGGGCAGGAGGAGGAGGTGACCCTGGCTTTGATTATGAAGCTATTACAAGCTTCAAAGAAAGAAATTAAAGAACAATTACAAGCACAAAGTGTCCAATTACATGCACAGAATGAAAGATGACACGCACAGAATGAAAGACTACAGGCACGGAATGAAAGAAAGAACTCCAAGAACAATTACAGGCCCAAAGTGAGGAACAGAAAGAGCTCAGGAATGAAATAAAAGAAAACTGCAGGCACAGAATGAAGAACAGAAAGAAAGTTATGAACAGCTTCAGGAGGCATTACAGGAACAACAGAGTGAATTACAGCAGAGAATGCAAGGACAGCTACATGCTTTCATGGGAGAAATGAAGGAAGAAAAGCAACATTTTAAGGAGGAAGTAGATGCCAAGCTTGAGCAGCAGAAGTATGAGGTAAGCAATAATGTGGTGGAGTGTAAACAACACGTAGATGACCAGTTCAAGTCAGTTAGTGAGGAAATAGGAAATAGTGACAGAGTGCAAATAGCATGTAGATTACCAGTTCAAGACAATAATTAGTGAGGGAATTTTGATGGAGTGCAGGCAGCCTGTACATTACCAATTCAAGCATGTAGTTGACCATGTGCAGATAATTAATGAGAAAATTAAGGCTGTTGAGAAATACTGCACTGCTGAGACTCAGGTTAGTGTACAGGGGGCATATGAAAGGAAAGGACAGCTCCCAGGCATCTAAAGGTAGCATTACAGGGTTGAATAATCAGAATGTAGAAGTTTTACTTCCTGGTCTTAATTATGAGGCCACACTTTTTAGGTCCCAAACCAGTGAAGGACGTGGCTATAATGGGGGTCCAATTAAAAAGAAACCTCAGGAATTTGATGGTAGAGTATCTTGGGAAGCTTACCGTGCACAGTTTGAGTTACTTGCAGATCAGATTGTTTGGGATGATGGGCAGAGGGCATTGCAACTTCATACTAGCCTTAAGGGTACCACAGTGGAAATTCTGGGCCAGATGTCAGTGATGGAGAGGAACAATTATCACTCCATAGTAGAAGTGCTGGAGTGCAGATATAGAACCATGTACCAGACTGAGGTTTACAGGGCATGATTCCGGAGCCATGTACGGGCTGGAGGAGAAACCCTACAGCAGTTTGCTCTTGACCTGGAGAGTATGGCATATAAGACATATCCTGGAGCTGCACCTAACCTGTTGGCTATTCTTCTGAGGGACCAGTTCATCGATGCTCTTGAAAGTGCAAGTGAAACAGGCACAACCAAGAACCATGCATATAGCACTAGCCAGGGCTCTAGAATTTGAGTCCTATGTCAGGTCCAGTACATCCACTTTTCAGGCAGGTCGTAGTGCATGATTCAAGGCAAGAAAGGCACAGGTACGTGATGTGAAAAATTTTGAAGGAAGTTGCTAGTACTATGAAAAGCAAGGACATCGGAAAGTGGATTGAAAGAAGTGGAAGAGAGAACACAAGATCAGAGGAGGTTGCTGGTTCTGCCGGAAGCTGGGACACAAGAAGGTGGATTGTTACAAATGGAAGAAGTAGCAAGAACGGAACAGTGCAAGGAAATCTCACATTGCAACAAATAGGTGTTGGACACTTGGTGAGGTGGGACACTTTAGTTATGAGTGTCCAATTAAAAAGAATGAGGGTAAATTAGTGAAGGCTGGTGATGAGAGGTTATAACCAGTCAGTTTCTGCCAAGAAGCCCCACCACTGAAGAAATGCAGGAGAACCTTGTTGAATAGTGTGCGAGAATATGGAAGAACAGAGAGCAAGGAGTGCAGTAGGAATGGGGTCTGGGTAAGAAATGCTGCCGTACATACTGACAGGACCAGCGTCAGATGAAGAAAACCTGAAGAGGACGCAGATCTACAACCGGTGCAAGAATGGATGCAGCAGAGTTCAGTGCGACCATAATGGGAAGAAGTTTCCAGGTTAAGCCCTGTGACCAAGAACTACTGGAGTCAGTGGGACCTTCTTCGGATGGACAACAGACTACTGGAGCATCACTGGGAGACAGCTGATGGCCTCTGCAAGTATTGGCAACTGTTGGTTCTGAAGAAGATGAGGTCTGAGATGTTGGATGAGTCCCATAACCAGATCACTAGTGGGCACCTGGGAGTGAAGAAAACTCTAATCTGGCTGGGACAGAGGTTCTACTGGATTGGCATGCGTCAGGATGCTGAAGAGTGGTGTCAGGCCTGTGATGTGTGTTGTGCCAAGAAGGGACCCAAGAAACATGGTTGTGCCCCCCTTAACGCGCCGTGTCCCGGAGATGTGAATTCACATCCTCACATGATGTACACTCATATCCCGGAGACGTGAATTAACGAGGCAACATTGCAAGGTCCCTAATTTGCACAATTTTCAATTTTTGCGAGTGATTTTTGGCACGTATACACGGGACACTTTCCTCTATTCCTCTACAAGATGCCAAGCAGGGACAATGCCTTACACCGCATAACCTCTCCCCCCCCCCCTGCACGCCATTGTCTCGGCAATTCACCAGTGACCTGGCCAGTAAAGACATTCAGGGCCAGAGTAATTTCCCAATCGATGACAATGTGGAGAACAAAGTTTACATAGCATTAGAGGAAGAAACAGTCAGAAATGATGATCAGGTAATGTGGGAAAAAAAGGTCATGAATGGTGATGAGTTAGTGAGTGAAGCAATGCTTATAATGCCTATATTACTGTATGAAAACCAATATACTCTTGTACTACATATAAATTCATACCAAGTAAATAAATAAATACTGTTTATGAGTGGATAAAATAGTTACCCTCCCATAGAACTCGTTTTCTTTGGTGCCAGCCTGTTAGAAAACCCAGTCAGGTAAGGAGGTACTCGTACCTAGATCGAGTATTTTAAACCTTGGGTAAGTGATGTCTCTATGAATTTTCGATGTTTCTCACCAAAAGCGGATGTTTGAGCCCAAAAAAAAAGAAAAGGTCCAAAAATGTTGGGACTGGGGCATACCACTGCCCAGAAAAAGTCGGGATGGGGCGGGTTAAGCTGTACGACGTGGGTGCACCGATGGAAAGAGTCGCAATGGACATTGCTGAACCTCTGCCACTCACTGACAGAGGAAACCGGTGTATATGTGTCACCATGGACTACTTCACAAAGTGGCCAGAAGCCTATGCCATCCCTGATCAAGAGGCTGTGACTGTTGCTCAGGTGTGGGTTGACTAATTTTTCTCTCTTTTTGGGATGCCACAAGAGCTACATTCAGGCCAGGGGAGAAATTTCGAGTCTGCTGTGTTCCATGAGCGCTGCAAGTTACTGGGGATCAAGAAGACCAGGACGAACCCACTAAGGCCACAGTCAGATGGGATGGTGAAGAAATTCAACTGGACCCTGGGACAAGAACTGGCCAAGTTCTGCATAGGGGGACAAACAGAATGGGTACAGAAATTACCTGTGTTGCTGATAACATATCGGTCTGCATCCCATGAGTCTACCTGCTACACTTCTGCAAAACTGATGTTGGGCCATGAGTTACATGAGTTATGCTTACCCGTTGACTTGTTAATGGGAAGACGACCTGGTGAAGAGCTGCCTACAGACACCATCGGCTATGCGATGCACCTTCAGGAAAGGCTGGATGAGTTATACATTATCAAGTGTGAGAAGCCCTCAAGTTTTCAGGAGAAGTGATGAAGTGCACTTATGTTGCCAAAGCAAGTGAGGTTAGCTTCAAGGATGGTGACCAAATTTGGTTATACAATCCTCAATGAAAGAAAGGACAGTCACCGAAGCTGCAAAGTCTGTGGGATGGGCCTTACACTGTGTTGGACTGCCTATCAGACATATCATATCGGTTTCGTGGTGGCAGGAATTCTCATCCAAAGGCGGTACACATGAGTTGTCCGTGGCAATACCATTGGCCAGGACAGTACAGCTGGGACAAATCCAAGGAACTGTGCTCTCCCGCAGCCGAGGATGTTGAGGAGGACCACGGAGTTGAAGTGCAAAAGGGAGGTGACAGTTTTCCGAGGGAAGAATGATTCAGAAAGTAGACCATGACCCTCCAGGAGAAGTGGACTGTGTGGAGGAACAAGGACATTGTCAGAAGCAGCACAGAAGAAGACCTGATAAGTTGAGGGATTATTTTGTGTAGAGTTAGATGTTTCATTAGGATTAAGGCTTATGTTTGTATATATTATGCATTTCTGTCAGGACGACAAAGGACTAGAGAGGGGGTAGTGTTAAGAAGCGAGCCTCGCCAGTTGGGGGGTCGAGAAGTTTCCCGATGTTTACAGTAGCTAGCTTGAGTACGAATCAGAGTTGTCATAGCCTGCTGTTTGTGAGCGTAGTTGTTTCTTAAGTTATGCATTAACCCATCATGCCCGGGGGTTGTTTTTACCACCCAAACCACCACCAGGTGTTTTTCTTAACCCCTAACGCGCGGCCATCGACAGTTGACCCCTCCCCCCCTGTGGCGGGGTTGTATTGCGGTCTGAGTACCTGTAGGAAAATATTTGCCAAAAATCAGAGATTAACCCTAGAACGTTATAATTTTTATGGTAGATAGTACTTACATTCAGCTTTCTCCAAAGACAGGTGTTGAGCCTTCATGGACTACCCAAGGACTTGTGGAGACTTGAAAAATTGGGTAACAAAATCTTCACTTTCACACCTCCAGCAACCGGGTTTCCCCTCTACCACAGCCTCAGTCTGTCACAGCACACTTTATACTACAACGTACACGTAGTTTGGAATCCGTATTTGTACAATAAGCACTGAAAATAAGGCTAAAATCAACGGAGCGTACGGCCGACATGCAGCGCGGCGGCGGTCTTCCCATCACTGAACAAACATTTCCCTTTTCACAGCTACTACATTACGTATACTACATTATTTTCCATCATAGTACTTCCCAAAGGGTCGCATGTCACTATTACGGCCATAAAAATCACTGTCACTGCCAGTATTGTGGAGTGGGAATGAGAAAGACCACCGCTGCGCGCTTTTATTCTGCCTTACGCCAGTTACTTTATTCTCGTTCCTGTCGGCCGCTCGCACTTCATTTCTATTGCTCACTTTCACTCTCACTGTCAGTTTAGTGCCTAAATCATCACTGTCACTGTCATTACTTATAAAAATAATATTTCCTACACACCAAACTGTCACAGTCATAACATAGAATAGAAAAATATGCTTTCAACTTCTTACACTGGAGTGACTGTCACTCTCAATACTTATATTATTACTATGTACAATAATTTACACTGAAATCACTGTCACTGTCAGTGCTTTTACAACTACATATACTAATTTACACTCAACTGACTGTCACTGTCTGTACGTACAAGAAAACTAAACACTAGTATCACTGTCACTCTCAGTATTATTTACATATTTCCACCCTTATTTTCAATATCTACTCAGGCTGTGGTAGTCAAAGAAACACGGGTAAGCGCACAGGGGAATCTGACACTCTTTGCACTGCAAGGAGGTGCGTCTAAAAGTTCGTTCTTGCCGGTTTGTGTGGCTGCAAACATAGCACCTCCTCAGTGCTTTCCCCCTCTTGGCAGTGCTAGGCAGTGGCTCCAGGCGGTGTTGCTGAAGGTAGTCCTGGCACTGTAGGCAGTCTGGAGGTGTCTGTGAGTGGCGACTGGCACCTGATGGCAGTACCTGCCCAAAATGCTGAAGCAGCTGGTAGACACAAGTCTTTGAAAAGCACCTGAGAGAGTAGTTAGGTGGCTTCCTGTTCTTGATTTTTTACAGGATGAAGGCGTTCAGCATACACATATCAAGCAAGTGCAAGAACACCTTCCTGTACCAGCGCCGGTTCCTCCTCAGGCAGTCAATCTCTCCGATCATCATATCGGACTTGTCCACCAGCCGCATATTGACATTGTAGTCAATTACAGCATCAGGCTTCATCACAGGATCGCCAGTCCTGTCGACCTTTCCTGTGGCTTGCATTTCCCCCTTGTGTACTGTGGTGAGCATATTGACGATCCTCTTGTCGTGCCACCATATCGCCAGCATCTTCTCTGATTTCTTCAGATGCACGTCTCCACGCTTTGATCTTGCAGCCTCGGGGAAGGCAGGGTAGTGTGCCCTATTGCTCCTGACAGTGCCAAAGGAGCCGACGCCGTGCTCTGAAAGGTACTTGGCGAGTTTGGGTGCTGTATAATAATTGTCTGTATGCAGGACATGATTCCCGCCGAAGTACTTTTCCAGAAGCACTTTCACCACAGAGCCAGAGAATTCAAGGGGGTCGGTCTTGCCCAAATCCACATTGCTGGCGGTGTAGATGACAAAGACTAGGATGAATCCCGTCTTGTAGTCGCACAGCACGAAAAACTTTATTCCAAAGCGGTGGCGTTTGTTAGGAATATACTGCACGAACCGAAGACGGACCCTGAACAAAACCAAGAACTCATCGATCACTACTTTCTTGAAGGGCCGAAGGAACATCATAAACTTGTCCTTGATCATGTTCAGGATTTCCCTCATTTTCCATAGGGGGTAAGTCTGGGAAGGCTCATCGTTGTTTGCGAAGTGAAGGTACGTCATGAGTTGCCTGAAACGATCCTGAGTCATGTACTTGTTGAAGATGGGTGTGGGGCAAAGGTCGTCAGCACTCCAGTACTCCTCGAGCTTGTGCTTCCTGTTATGTGGCATCAGAAGCATCAAGCCGATGAATAAAAATAGTTCCCGGATCGTCACAGGAACCCATGCTGCCATCCGTGATGTGGATGGCGTTGCACCTTCACCTTCATGAACTGCAGCACATTGTCCTTCGTACCTGTTGGTCTCGGTACAAATATGCTGCATTACTTCGTCATCCAGGAAGGCCAACAGATAGTCCAAGCATTCACCACCCTTGGGGACAGGGAAGTCCAGAGTGCCCTGCCTAGGCTGGAAGTCGGTGGGTGCGTCGGAGGGTGAGGCAGGCAGAGTGGCAGTGGATGAGGCAGACAGTGAGGCAGTTGGTGAGGCAGGCTGTGTGGCAGTGGGTGAGCTAGGTCAGACATGTGCTGTTGTGGTGGTGGTGGTGGGGAGAGTGGGAGAAGGTTCAAGGTCACTCGCACTAGGCTGGGTGGTGAGTTGCGTAGTGTGATAAACCTTACCACTAATTTTAGCACTAGGAGACACTTTCCTACTCATGCCAACACAAACACGGGGCCTATGGAAACCTCTACGACTATCAGACTGCCTACTTCCCTTCCGAGGTGGTGAAGGAGACTCCGAAGACTCTGGAGAAAGCACAGCAGATGATAATGACGAGAGAATGGGGCTGGGGGTGCGAGGCGGTATGGCGGCGGCGTGACCTGAGGTTGGGGACAATGGCCAGCCTGAGGAGAACAATGACTGGGAACCGGGGTCACCACTTCACTTCCTCCTTGCCCCCTTGCCATACACCACTCCCTTCTGCACTGGAACCTTGCCTGACGAGGTACTAGGCACAGCAATTGTCTCTTCCTGCGCCTCAGACTCAGCACTTGATAAAGTGTCTGATTCCGCAAGGCTCGACAACACAGCAACATCACTATCATAGTCCATAGAGGCTTTCAGTAATTCTAGCCTATGGCAGACTCACTCAGGCCCTTTCCACTCCCTAGTAAGGGTTTAGAAGGGGTAGAGGTCACAAAGGCCTTTTTCGGAGGGCTTGAAGGCACTGGCTCGGAAGAGCTAGAATTCGATATAATGTCACCTTGAAAGCCTGTGGTAAACTGACACTAAACAGGGGCAAACCGCGTGAAAAAAAGCTAGTGTGACAACTGGGGAAACAAGCGTTTCCAATTAGCATAAACTGCTTGCGAGGGGAAAGCGCAGATTGACATTTCTGAGCAGTCAGCGTGCTGCCATATATCACAGCGAGAGTGGCCGGGCCGCGGTGCGGGGGTGGGTAAAAACAAAGATACTTGGCAACAACGGAGGTCAGTGGTACAAAGGTCAAGTATGCTAACAGTAGCTAAAGGGTGGTGGTACTGATAGCCAATACCAGCTTAAACCTGCTTGCCCGTGTTTACTCAAAATGAACTTGAATCGCAAACGCGACGATCCGCCGTTATGTCCTTTTCGGCGAGCGTCGCAAACGCGACACCCCGCGTTTTAGGAATTAAGGGGCGTCAGTTGATTTTTTTGGTTGAAAATGAAATTATGCATCAATTTACATTAAATTTCACTGGATAATAGCAATATTTGGCAAAACTAATCCCTGAGATTTATTTGTAAATGATTAATTTAGTCATTGATATTTACAAAATGATTATAATTATGTTCACTCACTTAGGAGCAGTAATCAAAGTTAGGTTAAATATATTAAGATTTTACTGATTTTTTTTCTTTTTTTCATGTAACATCCTGAAACTTTCTACATGCTTAAGTAGGTATCGTAGCTATTATCCAGTAAAGTTTCATGTAGATTGATAAATTTTCATTTTCAACCAAAAATCTGAACTGACACCCTTTAAAAATCACCATTAATTAAACCATATTTTCTCAGCTAAACCTATAATATAAAATTATAGTATAATATGCTCTTATAATATGCTGCAATAATCATAATAATAATACAATAACAATAATACTACAAAACACTAGATCATGTATTCATGTCACCCAGATGCTCTCAGATCGTCGTGTATACCTGCCACCCGGATGGGTGGGGTTAAATTTTTTGCTCTTTTCTCGATAATGTTTTATTTATTTGACAGTTTGTTAAATTATGTTATTTAACCCCTTCCCGCATGGATAAGTTAAAAAGTTTTCTGTGCCATGATGCATTGCATTGTTTCCCCTCCCCCCTGGCCTCTGCGTGCTCCAAAAATGTGTAATCTTGGCTTATTTTCACCACACAAACATATTTATTTTGCCACAAAACCCACATATTCCTATTCGTTGATGTTTGTTCTACACGATAAGCACAAAACACACACACACACACACACACACACACACACACACGCACACTATATGTATGTTAGGGCCCTCGGAATAAACATTCGGGATCATAGATTTCACTTCCCATCATAACTCAAATGTTTACTAATCAATCTCTACACGTTATACCATCACTGGAAAGAGAGTTTTATCATCTTTCAAATGCCAGAGGTCACAGTTTGATACGAATTATGGTGTTCGACTAATAAGCATAAAAGTAAAATCCATTTCTGACAGATAATAGATATTTTATTCAGAGAGCTCCAGTGAATTTTTTTTCTCAATTTTTATGTTTTTATTTCATCATCCTATGCAGAATTTCATTGGCTTTCGTTTAAGCCAAAAATGGTCTTCCTAGGCCTCATAGTTTTCAAGAAAAATGCAAAAAACTACGGTGTACCCACATGGTGTTGTGACTGTAGGGCAGTTTCCTGCCTTCCTCTAAGTTACTGCACGTATATCACCAATTCTTTGTACACTAGATATGCACACATATTCACAGGATTCACTCCCACTATTTTTTATGGTTGAATACTCACATTTAGTGCAGGGTAGAGGCTGTGTAGTTGGCTAGAAACAGTAGCACAATCTTCATTGGGCCAATGGCTAATGACCAGGAATGCTTCACAAACACCAAATTTCTTACTGCAAACACCAAATCTAATCACAACAGTGCCCAAACACTATACACAAGCATACTGTTATAGTGAAATATGTTGCATGGCCGGGACGGGGGTAAGAGTGGTAATTTAAAGGGACAGAACCGCACAGTACCTTCTGCTCTTATTGGTATTGGGACACAGAGCTGCTAACTTATTACTTCTGACGAGGAGCAGGGAAGCTATGACACCTCCAAAAATGATGCCGATCAGCTGAAAACTTTTTCTCTGATGAAAGTTTTTATGTTTTAATAACAATAAAAGCATCAATGTGTATGGGTCCAGCCACACCCTAATGATGACAAACATGTCATCATGTGCAGAGGGGTTAAGTTTGTATGCTAAATAATTTAGAGTGTTGTCTCCTAATTGGTAACTGTTTTAAGTGTTGCCCTGTTGAGTGTGTGCTGGAATTTTCTAGTACAATGCAAGCTTATAAAAGGATGGGGAGGTGACTAGAGCAAAGTCAGTCGGTTTTCAGTTCAATTTGAATGTAGTGCAGTGTCAGTGATGTGTGTATATTTTCGGTACTTGTGAAAACAAAGGCAAACAATGAAATGTTACTGAAGTTTGTACTTAATCGGTTCATTCATTCATTCATTCATTGCCAGACGCCATGTATCCCACACGGGGTGGCCAAGGGCTTCGAGTTATTTGTTTTACAGGGAGGGGCACTAATCCTCCACCAACCCCACTTGACACGTAGGGATGCCAACAGCATCTGGTGTTCCCAGGCGGTCACCACTTGTGAAAAAACAGTGAAGTGTTGTTAAGCATTAAGTGTGACTGTAGTTAGTAAAGTGTGTATAGCTCCAGTGCTTGTGAGAGCAGTGAAGTGAAGTTGGAAAGCAATCAGTGTAATTATCTGGAAAAAAAAGACAGTGAACTTAGGAAGTGAGTGTTTATTTATGATGCCTGAGCTGATCCTGTGTACTGTGCACCTAAAGCCTGACCATAGGAAGACCAACTCGCTGGGCAACGTCCTTTCTGTACTGTACTACTGCTGCTGGAGCCTGTGGCAGTGTGGGGTGGGGACGTAACAATATATATATATATATATATATATATATATATATATATATATATATATATATATATATATATATATATAGAGAGAGAGAGAGAGAGAGAGAGAGAGAGAGAGATTTTATATATATATATAATATATATATATATATATATATATATATATATATTGTTACGAGGAGTTATCCCTTATTTCATACAGTACGTTTTCTTTCGTTGTGTATCATGAATGTAATGAATATTATGTTTATTATTGTATAATGTGATTGTATATTGTGTTGGAGTTTATCTTTGGAGAATGTAAAAATGAATTAATATTTGTGAAGTTGTTAAGGGTTAACATGTAAGGTTATGTTGTTGTATTGTGATCCCGTTAGTGAGAGATATGTTATGTATGCACGAGGAGAGAGTGCGTGGCTTCTCTCTCTCTTGGTGGCTGGCGGCGTGTGAGGAGCTGATGTGGGTTTCTGCTCGGGTTGGCGTGTTGGAGGAGACACGTGGTGATTTTGGGAGAGCAGCGTGGTCACACAGTGTGAGGTGTTATATAAGGGAAGTGGTGAGATAATTATGTGAATATATTGATGATTATTACTTGTGGGAGGAGAATATACAGGTGATGGAGAGAGAGCGTGGTGTGGGTGGCCACAAGATAGCCTATGGTGCACGTGGTGGTGTACTTGTGATAGTGGAGATTATTATTGTGTGAACCATTGTGGAGTATTTATGTGGTTAATATTATAGAGTAACATGTGAGGGAGAACGGTTAATCATTTTGAGATATTATGGTTATTATTGAGTGTCATTTGGTGTTGAGAAGATCATTGTGGGGGTATAGCATAAGTGATCTAAGCATATTTATTTTGAGTATCAGAGTGTTTATTTGTAAATATATGTAAATAGTGTAGTAGATTATTTCATTATCATTGATGGTGTGATGGATGATACGGTATTTGTGGTGGAGATATTTCATGTTGCTATCCAGCTGGCCCGGGAATGAGGAGTTGCAGGCCGAACGAATTTCTTGCTGTACCTAATTATTGCAGCGTGCTTGAGGAGTGAGGACAGCTGGGGACGTAACAGAAAATTGGGGGCCTGTCCGGGATATCTTTGTGATTGTGTGCCACCTGTCCATGAGCCCAGTGTGTGTGACCAGGAGAATCTGCCTTCCTTGCCAGCCCTCCCCTCTGGACTACTGTGTTGTGGTGAGCCTTGAAATTATTTGTAATCATGGCAGAGAGTAATGTGCAAAACTTTGTGAACAGTAGGGATGTACATTTTCTATACCAGTGCACAAGAGAAGAGCTGAGGGAGTTCGCATGCACTTATGGCATTGAGTTAAAAACTAATCTTAAGGAGGATATGCAGAGAGAACTGATAAAGGGTTTGATGGAATCTGGCATTTTGGGTAGAGAGCAGAGTGAGTGTGAAGAAGAAAATATGGAAAAGGATGAAAAGTATGTAGAAAGAAACAAAGAAATGACTGGTAGTGAGATGATGGAATGGAAAATGAAGTTAATGGAGATGGAGATAATGTTAAAGAGGGAAAAGAATCAAGAGGCTTTGATGAAAACAGAGGTTGAGAAGATCAAGGCTCAGGTGGAGATAAAAAAGTTGGAAGTAGAAAAAGGGGAACACAGAGGAAATTCAGCAGATATAAAGATGAAACTTATGCCAGAATTTGTAGAGGAAGAGGCTGAGGATTTCTTTATACAATTTGAGAAAATTGCTGAATTGAGAAGTTGGCCAAAGGAAGAGTGGGCTTTGTTGGTGCAAGCTAGATTAAAGGGCAAGGCAAGAGAGGCTTATGCTGGTTTGGGTATTGATGAGTGCAGTGATTATGATGTTGTTAAAGAGGCAATTTTACAGACTGTGAAGGTGGATCCAGAAATTTATAGACAGCGTTTCAGAGACGTTGGAAAGACACATAGTAACACCTATTTGGAAGTTGCCAGAGAGATTGTGCTGAAGTGTGGTAAATGGTTGAAATCTGAGGATGTGACAAGCAAGGAAGATGTGATACAGTTATTGATGTTAGAACATTTTAGAAATACTTTAAAACCAGCACTGAGGTATGAAATAATGAAACTAGACATTAGAAATGAGATTGAGGCTGGACGTAAAGCGGATCAGCTTGCTGTTGCGTATGAGATGAGCAAAGGTGCTGGTAAAGGTAAATTTAACCAGAGCTGGGTTAACAAGTCCACCAACTCTTGGGGTGGTAAACAAGGTACAGCTAACCAAAACAGTTTCAAGAACTCAAATAATTTTCTGAAATCTAATGTTGGACATGTTCAAAGTCAGGCTGTAGAGTCACCTTTGTTTAGGAGTGATAAGGTCAGTAATGCCTCACATCAGAATAAGTCAGGAATCAAATGTTGTAAGTGTGGTGATTTTGGACATTTAAGTATAAGTTGTAAGAAAAATCAGGTGCAACCCAAGTGTCTGCATTGTGGTAAAGTAGGTCACAGGAAGTATCAATGTTATAGTTTGAAGAATTCCAAGGAAGCTGGATTGACTGTAACTGGGAAGGAACATGTAGAACAATTGTTAGCAAATGTATGTACAGGATCCAAGGTGTTACCTGCAGTAGAGTTTAAGCCATTTATCACCAAAGGTCGGATGAAGGTGGGTGAGGGACAAGGAAAGGAGATTGTGATACTGAGAGGCACAGGAGCTAACCTGAGTCTTGTACGTAAAGGTATTGCAGAGTGGAGTGATGAGTCCTTTACTGGTGAAAATGTTGTTGTTAGGGGTGTGAGTTCTTCAGAGCTTGAATTACCAGTACATTGTATGCGGCTTGAGAGTGGATTTGTCAAAGGAAATGTGAAAGTTGGAGTAAGTGAAGGATTGCCTGTGTCAGGAGTGGACATGCTATTAGGGAATGATTTGGCAGGCAATAAAGTTGTCCCTGAGCCTGAAATTGTGGAGAATCCTGAGGTTGACCAGGAAAGTGAAACCGTAGACCCAGAAGTATGTGAGGATGGTGAGAGACTTGAGGAGAGTATGATTTATCCAGCATGTGTAATGACAAGGGCTAGTGCTAAAAGAGCGGAGGAAGATGAGGAGTGTGAGTTAGACCTAAGCTCATCCTGGCTTTGTGAACCTGGAGATGAAGCAGAGCAGGTGAAAGGGAAGGAAGTAGAGACTTTGCCAGACTTTGTTGTGAAAAAGGAGGACTTAATTGATGCACAAAGGAATGATGAAAGTCTGAAGGCGTTGTGGAGTGAGGCTGAGAGAGGAATTCTTGATGGAGATGTGGGATATTATGTGCAAGACCAAATTTTAATGAGAAAATGGAGACCTGCTGATAGCCCAGTATCTGATCATTGGATGATGAAGGCCCAAATTGTTGTCCCTAAGAAGTACAGAAGTAAGATTTTGGAGTTGGCTCATGAAGATAGTTGGTCAGGACATTTTGGTGTAAGAAAGACTTTGAGTAGAGTGACAGCACATTTTTATTGGCCAGGTGTAAAGATGAGTGTAACTAAGCATTGTAAGACTTGTCATACATGTCAGGTTGTTGGTAAACCTAACCAGAATATTGTAAAGGCACCATTGCACCCTATTCCTGTTGTAGATGAACCATTCAGCAGGATATGTATTGATGTTGTAGGTCCTCTACCTCGTTCTAAGCGAGGCAATCAATATTTGCTAACTATTATGTGTATGTCAACAAGGTTTCCAGAGGCAATTCCTTTGAGAAGTATCCATGCCAAAGTGATTGTGAGGGAGTTGGTGAAATTTTTCTCATGGGTTGGACTCCCGAGAGTAATTCAGTCAGATCAGGGCAGTAATTTCACTTCAAGGTTGTTTGGTCAGGTGTTGAAAGAGTTGAGGATTAAGCAGCAGTTATCGAGTGCCTATCACCCGCAGTTGCAGGGATGTGTGGAAAGGTTTCACCAAACTCTAAAGAAGACTAAAAATATACTGTACAGAAATGGATAAGGATTGGGATGAGGCAGTGCCACTAGCTTTGTTTGCCATAAGAGATGCTGTACAGGAGTCCACTGGCTTCAGTCCATTTGAACTTGTTTATGGACATGAGGTCAGGGGACCTCTGCGTATGTTGAAGGAGAAGTGGTTGGGAAATCATGATGTGCCAAATATGCTGGATTATGTTACTATGTTTAAGGAGAGATTGTTGAGAGCTAGAGAGATTGCCTGTGAGAATTTAAAGGAGTCACAGACTAATATGAAAACCTGGTATGATAAGAAGGCACGAGATAGAAGTTTTCAGCCTGGTGATAAGGTGCTGGTGTTGTTTCCATTGCAGGATAATCCTTTGAAAGCAAAATATTGTGGGCCTTGGGCCATTAAGGAGAAAGTCAGTGATGTAAATTACATAGTCAGAACCCCAGGGAGACTGAAGGGAACTCAATTGTCATGTAAATATGATCAAGCCATACTATGGTAGGGAAGAAGTATTGGATGTAAATGATGAAGTAAATTGTGGTAATGTTGTGAAGGTGGAGAAGAGTGATGGTGAAGATGATGACTTGATGAATTGTGAAGGTCAGAGTTTGGAAAATTCAGTCATATTAAATAATTTGGATGAGAGGTTGAAGCATTTAGATAAGGATAAGAAAGGAGAGGTAAAAAGAATTGTTAACAAGTTTAGATCTTTGTTTCCTGATGCTCCTAGAAGAACCCATGTTATTGTGCATGATGTGGAAGTAGAGGATGTAAGGCCAATTAAGCAACATGCATACAGAGTGACTCCACAAAAGAGAGAAATTATGAGGAAGGAAGTAGAGTACATGTTGAAAAATGATTTAATTGAGCCAAGTAATAGTCCATGGAGTTCACCCTGTGTACTTGTACCTAAGGCTGGAGGGAATAGTTACAGATTTTGTACTGACTTTAGAAAAGTGAATACTGTAACTAAGACTGACTCATACCCTATTCCCAGGATTGATGACTGTATTGATCAGTTAGGAAATGCTAAGTATGTGACAAAGTTAGATTTGCTTAAGGGTTTCTGGCAAGTTGGATTAACTGAAAGGGCTAATGAATTGTCAGCATTTGTTACCATGGATGGGTTGTATCAGTATAAAGTTTTGCCATTTGGAATGAAGAACAGTAGCAGTTGTTTTCAGAGATTGGTTAATGCAGTGTTGAGTGGAGTGAAGTGTTGTACTGTATACATTGATGATATAGTACTGTATTCTGATACATGGGAGGAGCATTTGAAGTTGTTGGATGAAGTATTTAGAAAGTTAGATGATGCAAATCTCACAGTGAATTTAGCAAAGAGTGATTTTGTGAAGGCTTATGTGGACTATTTAGGATTCAAAGTGGGACAAGGACAAGTGAGGCCATTGGATGCTAAGGTGAGAGATATTCTGAACTTTCCTTCTCCAACAAATAGGAAAGAATTGTTGAGGTTTTTGGGAATGAGTGGGTATTACAGAAGATTTTGTAAGAACTTTTCAGCCGTTGCATTGCCATTGACCAGGTTGTTGTCAAAGAAGGTGAAATTTATGTGGAGTGAGCACTGTGTGGAGGCTTTTAAGAAAATTAAGGAGATGCTAGTAAATGCACCCATATTGGTCACTCCTGATTATGATAAGCCATTTAAATTGTATGTGGATGCCAGTGGTGAGGGAATTGGAGGAGTATTAATGCAGGAAGTGGAGCAGGTTGATCATCCTATTGGGTATTTTTCTAAGAAGTTGTTACCATATCAGATGAATTACAGTACTGTGGAGAAGGAGGCTTTGGCATTGATTATGTGTTTGAATCATTTTGAAGTGTATGTGAAGGGTACCATGAGGCCCGTGCAAATTTTCACTGATCATAATCCTCTTGTATTTGTAAATAGGATGAAGAACTCTAACCAGAGGTTAATGAGATGGTGTCTGCTGTTGCAAGAATATAATTTGGTTGTGACTCATGTAAAGGGAAGAGAGAATGTGATAGCAGACGCTCTCTCTCGCGTTCCTGAGAGATGTGAATCCTCTTAAAGGGAGAATTCACATCTTTACTGGAAGGGGGGTGTTACGAGGAGTTATCCCTTATTTCATACAGTACGTTTTCTTTTGTTGTGTATCATGAATGTAATGAATATTATGTTTATTATTGTATAATGTGATTGTATATTGTGTTGGAGTTTATCTTTGGAGAATGTAAAAATGAATTAATATTTGTGAAGTTGTTAAGGGTTAACATGTAAGGTTATGTTGTTGTATTGTGATCCCGTTAGTGAGAGATATGTTATGTATGCACGAGGAGAGAGTGCGTGGCTTCTCTCTCTCTTGGTGGCTGGCGGCGTGTGAGGAGCTGATGTGGGTTTCTGCTCGGGTGGGCGTGTTGGAGGAGACACGTGGTGATTTTGGGAGAGCAGCGTGGTCACACAGTGTGAGGTGTTATATAAGGGAAGTGGTGAGATAATTATGTGAATATATTGATGATTATTACTTGTGGGAGGAGAATATACAGGTGATGGAGAGAGAGCGTGGTGTGGGTGGCCACAAGATAGCCTATGGTGCACGTGGTGGTGTACTTGTGATAGTGGAGATTATTATTGTGTGAACCATTGTGGAGTATTTATGTGGTTAATATTATAGAGTAACATGTGAGGGAGAACGGTTAATCATTTTGAGATATTATGGTTATTATTGAGTGTCATTTGGTGTTGAGAAGATCATTGTGGGGGTATAGCATAAGTGATCTAAGCATATTTATTTTGAGTATCAGAGTGTTTATTTGTAAATATATGTAAATAGTGTAGTAGATTATTTCATTATCATTGATGGTGTGATGGATGATACGGTATTTGTGGTGGAGATATTTCATGTTGCTATCCAGCTGGCCCGGGAATGAGGAGTTGCAGGCTGAACGAATTTCTTGCTGTACCTAACTATTGCAGCGTGTTGAGTGAGGACAGCTGGGGACGTAACAATATATATATATATATATATATATATATATATATATATATATATATTTATATGTAGATATATATATATATATATGTAGATATAGAGATATATATATGTAGATGTAGATATACATATATATATGTAGATGTAGATATAGATATATATATGTAGATGTAGATATAGATATAGATGTAGATGTAGATATAGATATATATATATATATATATATATATATATATATATATATGTAGATATAGATATAATATATATATAGTTGGAGGCGTAGTTGGTATGCATGGTGTGCCTGGAAGAAATGAAAATGGGGAACGAATGATAGCGATGTGTGTTGAGCAAGAGATGGTGATTGGGAATACGCTGTTTGAGAAGAAAGATATTTATAAGTATACATTGGTGAGACAGGAGGGTGGAAGGGTTGTTGATAGAGCATTGATGGACTATGTGGTTGTGTCTAGGAATGTAATAGGAAGATTGTTGGATGTGAGAGTTCTGAGAGGGGATGGTGGAGGTATCTCTGACCACTACCTGGTGGAGGGAAAGTTAAGAGTAGGTAAGAGATGGGTGAGAGCTAGGAGGGTTAGGTGTGTCAGGGAGGTTTTGAAAGTGAGTGAGTTAGATAAAAGAGAGAAAAAGATAGAGTATCAGGAGAAATTGAAAGATGATTGGAACGCAGTGAAAGATCGGGAAAATGGCAGCGTGGAGGAGGAATGGCAGTTGTTTAAGAGTGCTGTGGTGGGGCATGCAGAAGAGGTGTGTGGTGTGAGACGTGTGGGTGGGTGTAAGAAAATGAAGTGAATGGTGGTGCGAGAAAGTAAGTATGGCTGTGGCTGAGAAGAGACGTGCATATGAAGTGTGGCTGCAGAGGAAGGATGAGATGTCATATGAAAGGTATAAGGAAAAAAGGAATAGAGCGAGAAGGGCTGTGCGTGATGCTAAAGTGGCAGCAGATGAGAGGGAGGGTAGGCGGCTGACCGAGAATTTTCAACAGAATAAGAAAATGTTTTGGAAGGAGGTGAAAAGGGTGCCAAAGGGAGAGTCTGGGAAGGAAGAACGAGTAAAAGCAAAGGATGGAAGGATGTTAATTGAGATGGATGCAGTAAGGAAGAGATGGACAGAGTATTTTGAAAGATTGTTAAATGTAGAGGAGGAAAGGGTGGCTGAGATTGTGGTGGATGGAAGGGTGCAAGGAATAAATGTGTTGGGAGAGTTGAATGATTCTTTGATCACGAAGGAGGAAGTGGAGAAGGCAGTAAAGGAGATGAAAATAGGGAAAGCTGCAGGTATGGATCGGTGTGCTGTGGAATGCCTGAAGGGTGGTGAAGTGACTATTGTTGACTGGTTAGTAAGATTGTTGAATGTGTGCTTTGAGAAAGGTATGGTGAAAATTGACTGAGCAAGTGCTTGTGTGGTCCCGTTGTATAAAGGCAAGGGTGATAAGTATGAATGTACTAGCTTTAGGGGTATAAGTCTGTTGAGTGTTGTAGGTAAGGTGTATGGTAGAGTGTTAATTATGAGAGTTAGAGAGGGTACAGAGGGAGTGATTGGTGATGAGCAGTGTGGCTTTAGGAGAGGGAGGGGATGCGTTGATCAGGTGTTTGCTGTGAGACAAGTGTGTGAAAAGTATTTAGCGAAAGGCAAGGATGTGTTTTGGGCATTTATGGATTTAGAGAAAGCGTATGATAGAATTGATAGGGAGGCTTTGTGGACTGTTTTAAGATTGTATGGACTTGATGGTAGGTTACAAAAACGGATGAAAAGTCTTATGTAAATAGTAGAGCGTGTGTAAGAGTGGGAAATGCTGTGAGTGATTGGTTTCCCGTGAGAGTGGGGCTGCGACAGGGAAGTGTGATGTTGCCTTGGTTGTTTAATATTTACATGGATGGTGTTGTAAGGGAGGTGAATGCAAGAGTTTTAGGTGGAGGTCTGAGTCTGGTGAATGTTGATGGTGGAGAGTGGAATCTGAAGGAGCTGCTGTTTGCACATGATACTGCACTGGTGACTGATTCAGAGGAGAGACTGAGACAGTTGGTAGAGGAGTTTGGAAGGGTGTGTGAAAGGAGGAAATTGAAAGTAAATGAGAATAAGAGTAAAGTGATGAAGTGTACAAGGTTGATAGATGGTAGGGGGATGAATATAGTTTTGAATGGTGAGTTGCTTAAGGAGGTAGATTGTTTTAAATATCTAGGGTCACATGTTGCTCTGGATGGAAGAATAGATGCAGAAGTGAAGTTTAGAATAAATGAAGTAGGAAAGGTGCTGGGAGGAATGAAAAAAAGTGTTTAAATGTCGTTCGCTTAGAATGGATGTAAAGAGAAGGCTGTATGAGGGTGTTGTGGTACCGACTGCGTTATATGGGGCTGAAACATGGAATATGGGTGTAGCAGAGAGGAAAAGTTTGAATGTAATGGAGATGAGGTGTCTGAGGAGTATGTGTGGAGTGACGCATATGGATCGGGTGCAAAATGATGAAGTGCGAAGGAGAACTGGAGTTGTTCGGGAGATGGCTGCTAGAGTTGGGCAGAGGGTGTTGCGATGGTTTGGGCATATGGAGAGAATGGATAATGAGCGATTGGTGAAAAAGATAACTAGATCTGATGTGAGAAGTGTAAGGCTGAGAGGAAGACCACGAATAGGATGGATGGACAGTGTGAAGAGAGTGCTGGATGCGAGAGGGATATCTGTTGAGCAAGGAAGAGTGGCTGTGCGTGACAGAAATAAATTAAGAAAAATTGTGAATGAATAAGTGGTGACGCAGCCCTGGGGATATTCTCCCACATTTGGTCTGATCAGCTAGTCAGGTCAGGTGCGGGTAAGGGGATGGGTCTGTATTGATGTGGCAGGGGTAAACCAGTTCTGCTGTCGGACCCTGCTGCGGATGTCACTGATTGCATTGCGCAGTTGACCCTTGTGCGGTGTGGTGCGGTGAGGATCTGTCTGTTCTCCCCTTTGGGACTAAGATGCGAATGAATGTGTTTGAATGGATGAGTAAATGGGGAGTGTGTCGTCCTGTCTCGGCTACCTCCCTTTCCTTGGGGGAAGCAGCCTAGGTATATATATATATATATTGTTACATAGCCTATGATTGTTACATAGCCTATGATTTCATCATCCTTTGTATAATTCTAACGTACAGTATGCTGCATGTTTGATCACGATTTGCCTCGTGGCTTCCATAGTGACCAAACTTCCGTGTTCTACCTCACTCCCCCCTTCTCCTCCCTTATAGTAGAGTAAGTCGTTCTTTCTGTTGTTCAGAGCAGGAGTGTCAACTCTTTGTCCCCTATGGCTTCATGTGCGCGTCCTTCTTACAAGTTGTATCAAGCTCTGCCGGCCCCTATATAATGAGCTCAGTCTCTACATTAATTGCCACTTAGATCTACTCCTCATTTTGTTCACATCTCTGTCCTCCCCTGTACAGTTGTTATTATTTTTGTGAGTGCTCAGGAAGTCTCCAACCATCTAGCTGCTGTATAATTTGAGTATGAGTGTTATTGCATTTTTTCTTGTACTGTATAGCATAAGGCGTTAATTCGTAGGCCTGGTGAAGTTTTTGTGATTCATATTTTCAGCAAGAATTAGTAATATTTTGTATCCGTAATAATATCTTGCATTAACTGAGCATTACCCGGTTTTCTCATTTTATCAGGGCTGACTTAGATAAATTTACTCTTGCTAATTTCGTGTTAATAGAGGCTATTGCAGTTAACCATATATTTAACCTGTTTTTTGCCATTACTTTATCCTTATGAGTCCTGAATGTTTAGTTGTTAGTTTGTGCATTAAACTTTAACTTGTAATTTTACATAACTCTTTTGTTTTGAACCTGGAACTTTGCGGGACAGTAGTGATTTTTAGTATTCTCACGTAAAGTGTTCATTATCTCTCTCTGTTCCGTAACATAAATTTGGCGACCTCTTATCAGGATATTCAGGATATTATCATAAGGATATTGCTTGATATTTTGTAACTGTGATTTATTCATGATGTCTTCTATTACTACACTTGATGAAGCCAAAGATTTTTTGTCAAATGTGCAAACAGTGTGTAATGTAGAAAATAGAACAAAGAATGAACTTAAGCTTGTTGCTCAACAATTGGGAATTGCTGTTCGCTCTTATCATTCTAAAGATCAAATTGTTGACATGATTAATGAAAGCTTGTTTAATGTAACTCCTCCAGATGAGTTTCAGGCTCGTGCTAAGGAGGCTGAGTTTCAGGCACAAGTTGAACTTGCTAGGATTCAGGCAGACCATGAGTATCGCATGAAACAAGGTGGAACTGGATCATCTAGCTCTGATGATTTTGATGTGGCTAAAAATGTTAAACTTGTCCCTCCTTTTAATGAATCTGATTTAACAAAGTATTTTCAGTTGTTTGAGAGGGTAGCTACAGGTTTTAATTGGCCCAAAAAGTATTGGCCAGTACTCCTTCAAACTGTTCTCACCGGTAAAGCTCAAGTAACTTATGCATCTTTGCCTCAGGATCAATCTGATCATTATGATGTAGTTAAGAGCTTGATTCTTAAGGCCTATGAGCTTGTTCCTGAAGCCTATAGAGTAAAATTTAGGACAACTTATAAGCAAGATAAGCAATCCCATGTTGAGTATGCAAAAATCAAAGAAGATCTGTTAGAGCAGTGGTTAAATTCTAAGAATATAAATTCTGATTTTGATAAATTTAAGCAGATGATTTTGCTGGAGGACTTCAAAAGGTGTATTAATAAAGATGTAAGCCCATATCTTGATGAGAAAAGAGTAGATAATTTGTCTGATGCTGCAGTTTTAGCTGATGAATATGTTCTCACTCACAAGAGATATTCTAGGGTCACATGTTGAGAGTAAGTACGTTGCCTCTACTCAGAGTACAGGTAACAGGAAAGAGAATAAAGATGATGTTTCTCAGGAAGTAAATACCAGCTCCACCTCTAGATTTCAGAAAAGTAAATGTACTTATTGTAGTAAGCTTGGTCATACTACGGAGAAATGTTTCAGGAGACAGCGTGATGTGAACAAAAAGGAGTCTTTAAATATTCAGTCAATTGGTCTAGTGTCCACCCTTGAGAGTTCCCAGAATTCTTTAACTGAGTTAACTGAACCTGCTTTGAGGGGTAAATTAAATTCTCATGATGAAGCTCCTCTTTTGAGCAGTAACGTGGATGACACTCTCAAGAGTTCATGTGCTAATTTCCTGTCTGATGGTTTTGTCAGTCCTCTGGACAGTAATGACAGGAAATCAGTTAAAATATATCGTGACACAGGTGCTTGCCAATCCCTTCTGCTGACCAGTGTTCTAGGCTCTAATGTTAATTCCTTTGATGAAACTGTAATCTTACAAGGTGTAGGGAATAATTACTTCTCTGTCCCTGTGTGCAGAGTGAATTTAGAGTCTGGTTTTGTTAATGGTTCCGTTATGGTTGGGTTGGTTAAGACACTCCCAATGTCAGGTGTAACTCTCTTACTTGGAAATGATTTTGGTGGAAGTCAAGTGTGTCCAGCTCCTCAGTTGTCTAGTGAACCAGTGACTGCTACCCAGAATTGTGATGTCCCTGATGTGTTCTCTGCATGTGCTGTCACTAGGGCTAAGTCTAAAGTTACTGGTGACTTAGAGGATAATGATGATGATGATGTTATCCTAGCTGACACTTTTCTTGCTAATTTGGACCACTCACCAGATGAGGCAGTACCCCGTAGTGTTGATAATTTGTCTCGTCAAGAGTTGGTTGAGTTGCAGGTTGCTGACCCTGAGTTGAAAGGTCTAGCTAACTCTGCTTGCAGTGAGGAAGAGTCAGCCGGTGCTTCTACTTGTTATTATATAAAGTCAGAAGTACTTATGAGGAAGTGGAGACCCCAAACAGCATCAGGCGACTGTGAATGGGAGGTTGTACATCAAGTTGTCATCCCTCGTGTTTGTAGGCAGGATATCATTAGAGTGGCTCATGATTCCAGTTTGGCAGGACACCTTGGAGTGAGGAAGACTGTGGCACGCATTTTGAAACACTTCTACTGGCCAGGTATTTTCAGAGATGTTTCCTGGTATTGTAAGTCTTGTCACACCTGTCAAGTTGTGGGGAAGTGTAATCAGACCGAAAAGGTTGCACCTCTAGTTCCCATTCATCCTTTTGAGGCGCCATTCACCCGTGTGTTGGTAGATATTGTGGGCCCTCTTCCTAAGACTTCTTCAGGATTTTCTTATATGCTGACCCTGATTGATATGGCTACTCGTTGTCCTGAAGCCATTCCACTTAGAAATATCTCAGCAAAGAACGTGGTTAAGGAAATGCTAGGGTTCTTCACAAAGTTTGGTCTGCCCAAGGAGGTACAGTCAGACCGGGGAAGTAATTTCATGTCAAATGTTTTCAAGCAGTCCCTGAAAGAGTAGGGCATCACCCAGATCACGTCTTCAGCTTACCATCCCCAGACCCAAGGAGAGTTGGAGAGATATCATCAAACACTCAAATCGATGCTCAAGAAATACTGTTTGGAACATCAGAAAGACTGGGATAAAGGTCTTCCATTCGTTGTATTTGCCGCAGGAGAATCTCCAAATGAATCACTGGGCTTCTAACCCTTTGAACTACTGTTTGGCCATGAAGTAAGAGGACCCCTTAAGCTACTCAAGGAATGCTGGCTGTCGGAGGAAGATGATGTCAACCTGCTGGAGTACGTGATGAAGTTCAAAGAACTGCTGTCCACTGCTTTACAGCTGGCGAGAGAGAATTTAGGAGCTGCTCAGGAGAAGATGAAGACTTGGTATGATAAGAAGTCCAGATTACGCCACTTTCAGCCAGGAGATCAGGTTTTGATTCTGCTACCAGTGCATGGGCAACCTCTTCAAGCCAAGTTTAGTGGTCCTTATTTCGTGGAGAAGAAACTCAGTGATGTCAGCTATGTCATCGCCACACCAGATCATAGAAAGAACAAGCAACTTTGTCACATCAACATGCTAAAGTTATATCACAGGCGGGACGAAAATAACCCAGTCTGCACTGTACCTGTTCCACCCAAGTCTGCACGTGAAGCTCTCCCATGCAGTATGAGCCTGAGTGATAGTTTGGGGAAGAATCCTGATATCATGAATGATCTCCAGACTAAGCTTTCTCATCTAGCTCCCGAGGAAAGGCGGGAGTTTTCGGCATTACTGCGGGAGTGCCCGCAGGTGTTCCGTGCCACTCCGGGAGGGGCCGCTGTGTTGATGCATGATGTCGATGTTGGAGACGCGGAGCCGATTGAGCTGCCTCCTTGCCGTGTGAACCCAGTGAGGGTTCCTCTCATCCGGAGGGAGCTTGGCTACCTGTTGGACCACAAGATGATTGAGCCCTGTCAGAGCGAGTGGAGTTCTCCTGTCATTCTAGTCCCTAAGCCAGGTGAGTCACAGCGGCTTTGCATTGACTACAGACGTGTTAATCAGATAAGCAAAACAGACGCTTACCTTGTCCCTCACGTGGAAGATTGCATAGACAAGATCGGAAAGGCTAGATACATAAGGAAGTTTGATTTGTTAAAGGGATACTGACAAGTACCTATGACTGAACGTGCTAGGGAGATCTGTTTTGTAACACAAGGAAAGACTTTTGCATGTTCTGTAATGCCATATGGTATGAAGAATGCACCAGCCACTTTTCAGAAGCTCATGAATGTTGTAACAGAGGGTTTGGCAGGGTGTGTTGTTTATATTGATGATGTATTAATCTTCAGTGACAACTGGAAAGATCACCTATGCCATGTCAGTAAATTTCTTGAGCGTTTGGTTCAGGCTAATCTTGTAGCTAATTTATCAAAGTGTGAGTTTGGTCAAGCTAAAGTTCAGTACCTTGGGTACGTAATTGGTGATGGACACGTTACACCACCAGCAGCTAAGGTTCAGGTTATAAGTGATCTTCCCAGACCTAAAAGAAGGAAAGAGCTACAAAGATTTTTGGGAATGGTAGGTTATTACAGGAGATTTGTTCTTAACTTTTCAATTCTTGTATCACCACTTACAGACCTACTGAAAAAGGGAGTTAAATTTGTCTGGACCGATAACTGTGAATCCTCTTTCAGCAAACTTAAAGCTATCCTATTAAGTCAGCCAGTGCTCGCTACTCCAAATTTTGCTAAGCCTTTTAAGATGGCTGTTGACGCAAGTGATACAGAAGCTGGGGCTGTTTTGCTGCAAGAGGATGATCAGGGTATTGAACACCCTGTATCTTATTACAGTAAGAAGTTCACTCCACCTCAGAAGAACTACTCAACTATTGAGAAAGAGCTTTTGGCCTTGATTTTGGGTTTACAGCATTTTTCATTATATTTCTGTTCTGGTTTGACCCCATAGTCATTCATACCGATCATAACCCACTGAAATTCCTTAGTAAGTTTAAAGATAAGAATCAGAGATTGACAAGATGGAGTCTACTTCTTCAGGAGTATTCATTAGACATACAACATGTCAAGGGGAAAGAAAATGTTATTGCAGATTGCTTATCTAGACTTTAGACAGATTGTTTTAGAGTAATAACAAATTTCCTTTGTAAATTTCTTTTTTTTTGTGGGGAGGTGTTACATAGCCTATGATTTCATCATCCTTTGTATAATTCTAACGTACAGTATGCTGCATGTTTGATCACGATTCGCCTCGTGGCTTCCATTGTGACCAAGCTTCCTTGTTCTACCTCACTCCCCCCTTCTCCTCCCTTATAGTAGAGTAAGTCGTTCTTTCTGTTGTTCAGAGCAGGAGTGTCAACTCTTTGTCCCCTATGGCTTCATGTGCGCGTCCTTCTTACAAGTTGTATCAAGCTCTGCCGGCCCCTATATAATGAGCTCAGTCTCTACATTAATTGCCACTTAGATCTACTCCTCATTTTGTTCACATCTCTGTCCTCCCCTGTACAGGTGTTATTATTTTTGTGAGTGCTCAGGAAGTCTCCAACCACCTAGCTGCTGTATAATTTGAGTATGAGTGTTATTGCATTTTTTCTTGTACTGTATAGCATAAGGTGTTAATTCGTAGGCCTGGTGAAGTTTTTGTGATTCATATTTTCAGCAAGAATTAGTATTATTTTGTATCCGTAATAATATCTTGCATTAACTGAGCATTACCGTGTTTTCTCATTTTATCATTGCTGACTTAGATAAATTTACTCTTGCTAATTTCGTGTTAATAGAGGCTATTGCAGTTAACCATATATTTAACCTGTTTTTTGCCATTACATTATCCTTATGAGTCCTGAATGTTTAGTTGTTAGTTTGTGCATTAAACTTTAACTTGTAATTTTACCTAACTCTTTTGTTTTGAACCTGGAACTTTGCGGGACAGTAGTGATTTTTAGTATTCTCACTTAAAGTGTTCATTATCTCTCTCTGTTCCGTAACAATATATAAATATAAATATATATATATATATATATATATATATATATATATATATATATATAGATAGGTAGATAGATAGATAGATTGATATGGATATATATATATATATATATATATATATATATATATATATATATATATATATATTGTCATGAAAGGGAGATTTGCTAGTTAGGTAGTCTCGTACCTTTGAGACGTTTCTCGTACCGAAAGTTCCAGAACGAGCCATCACAGTTGACAGTTTTCCTGTTGTTTGTGAGCATAGCTGTTTCGTAAGTTAAACATTTATTTATTTTTGTGCTCGTTTTCTCAATAATGTTTTATTTAAGTGATTGCTTGTTAAATCATGTAGTTTAAGTTCGTATGGTAAACGATTTAAGATGTTATGTAATGTAAGACAACTCTGGCATGTTTTGGGCTGTTTCCGAGTTGGCAACTGTTGCGAAGTTTCGAGAGTAATGCAAGCTTATATAAGATGGAGTAGAGATTATTACAAGTATAGTCTGGTTTCAGTTTAGTTTGATTGAAGTGCAATCGGTTTTGGTTCAGTCTGAGTGTAGTGCAGTGTCAGTGTCAGTGAAGATTGTATATTTTTGGCACTTGTGAAAGCAGTGGCAAACAGTGACGGGTTATTTAAATTTGTATAATATTGGAACTTGAGAAAACAGTGAAGTGTCAATCATTAAGTGTACTAACTGTAAAGTGTTGTTAAGCATTAAGTGTAATAGCAGTTAGTAACGTGTATACGTATAGCTCCAGTGCTTGTGAGAACAGTGAAGTTGAAAAAGCATTAAGTGGAATTATTTGGGAAATAATGACAGTGAACTTTAAGGAGCTAGTGTTTATTTTTGCCTCAGCAGATCTTGCGTGCTGAACACCTAAAGGCTGACCATAGAAGAACAACTCACTGAGCAACGTCCTTCCTGTACTGATCTACTGCTGTTGGAGCCTGTAGCAGTGTGGGACTGGGACGTTACACTGGCGTCAGGAGTGTGGAATTTTTATTCAAGGCCGCAGTGAGTCTAACCTTCGACATCGAAGCAGAAGGTGTGAGCACAAGGAGGAGGAAATTTCCCTGGCGACAATCGTGGAACTAATACGGGCACATACTAAAGAAATCAAAGAACAGTTTCAGGAACTGAATGAAGGACAGAACAAACTCGAAGCACTAGGACAGGCACGAGGTGAACTACTGAAGGCAAATAGGGAGCTACTAAAGGCACAACGTGAAGAACAAAAAGAACGATATGAGCAACTTCAAGAGGCATCAGAGGAGCAACAGAGGGAATTACAACCGAGGATACAAGGACAGCTAGATGCATTCATGGGGGAAATGAAGGAAGAACAGCAACAGCTTAAGGAGGAAGTAGATGCCAAGCTACAGCAGCAGAAGTATGAGGTAAGCAATAATGTGATGGAGTGTTAACAACATGTAGACGACTAGTTGAAGACAATTAGTGAGGAAATAGTGACAGAGTGCAAACAAAATGTGGACAACCAGCTGGAGATTAGTGAAAAAATAGTGATGGAGTGCAGAGAGCATGTAGATAACCAGTTGAAGCATGTAGTTGACCATGTGAAGATAATCAGTGAGAAAATTGTGGCTGTAGAGAAATATTGCACTGCTGAGTCTCAGGTTAGTGTACAGGGAGCGTATGAAAGGAATGGACAGTGTATGGTGAATCTTGACGGATCCCAAGCATCTAAAGGTAGCATTACAGGGTTGAATAATAAGAATTTGGGAGATTTAAGTCCTGGCCTTAATTATGATGCCCCAGTTTTTAGGCCCCAAACCAGTGAAGTTCATGGCTATAATGGGGATCCAGTTAAGAAGAAACCTCAAGAAAGTGATGGTAGAGTATCTTGGGAAGCTTACCGTGCACAGAGTGAGTTACCTGCGGATCAGAATGGTTGAAATGATAAGATAAAGGCTGCAGAAGACCCACCACTGAAGAAATGCAAGAGAACCTTGATGAACAGCGTGCGAGAAGACAGAAGAACAGACGACATGAAGCTTAGTAGGAATGGGAATCATAGGAAGAAATGCTGCTGTACTGTAGTGATATATATACATATCTATATATATATATATTTATATATATATATATATATATAATTTTTTTTGTCACTTCACCTTGAAGATATGTATGCAAACTAACCACAGGAGAAATGAAAGGAGCAACAATGAGTACTTTCCTATATTACATCTTCAGACAGAGTTAGACAGAATCGTAAAGGGTAGAGGTCTTTTATGCACACCTGCAGCAAGTAGTGGCACACAGAACAATGGATGACCTGAATTTTTACCAGCGGCTTAACTTATGGTCACCTGCAGCACGGAGTGGAACACAACAAAGGATGACCTGAATCTAAAAATGCACGTGACAAAGGAGGAGGGAGTAGGAGGGGAGGAATGGGGAGTGGGAGGGAGGGGGAAGAGGAGGGGAAGGGGGAGGGGAGAGGGGGGAGGGAGGAGGGGACAAATATTGCTGCTTAACTTAAGACCTAGAGGATTAATGCTTGGTGTGTTCCACACAGGTGTGACTACACCACCAGGAGATGACAGGGAACAATCACTTGTTAGTCTGGGGGATACTGCTTTAAAATTAATTCAGTTAACAATTTATCACACTTAAAATGACCATAGCTCAAGTTTACATTCTTTTCATATGTGCCAGAAATTAGACAAGATTCTATTACATTTCTTTCATCTAAGCTTTTTGATCTTGCTAGAATCTTGGAGCCTGTCCAGTCAATATGGTGATCACTGGATGCTTTGTGTTGAAATAAACCACTACTCTGTTGGGCTGTTCTTACACTGTATTTATGTTGTGAGATTCTAGTTTCTAAATCTTTTCCAGATTGTCCTATGAAAAATTTGTTACAGGTTTTACACGGGATTTTGTAAACAACACCTGATTTACTGAAAGGGCTGTTCTTGATGAGGGTTTTTTTGATGGTGTTCTCATATTTGAATACTACTTGTACATTGAGTTTCCTCAGTATGTGAACAGCATCAAGAAAATTTTCATGGAGGGGGAGGACAAGGGTTCTTTGAATGTTCTGGCGATCTGGCTTATTAGTTTTCCCTTCAAGGAATATATATATATATATATATATATATATATATATATATATATATATATATATATAATACTGTAATTCAGTTCAACATCTAGCAGCGGCGGTGACTGCACCCTGCCATGATCGGCTTGCTGCAAGGGTGTTGACTGCTTCTTTGATTATACTCCTTGCAGCTTACACCTGCGTACGATTGTCGTACTGATAGATGAACATTGGCTGAAGAGGGGTGTGATGATTTGGTGTTGACTGTTTTATATTTTCACATGGTTTGTGTTTTTTTGATCATTAATAATAATATCAATGATAATAATAATAATGAAATACCTCTGTTTGACAAAGATATTTCAAATGCAATTGTATGTATCATACCACAATTACAGTGCATGTGGTTAATATTTACCGTTAATCAACGGCTCTGTGAAACCAAAAAACCTAAAATGAAACCCATGCTATCAAAGACTAATTTCAGTATCTTTTAAACTCAATATCTTCAAATGACAATTTCCTAATCAGTTGGTCTGTAAGTTTTTGATAAGTTCGGTTCACTGACCTGAAATGTTTCAGATACTGCTTCCTCAACGGGATCAGTATGTGATGATGTGTAATGCCGTGGGGTAACATCTAACCTCACGAATACAGGAATACAGTGGATAAGAATTATTTTACCTGAATGTGTTAAGATGATGAAAACAGTTTGGAGATTTCTAGACTAAAGCTTCTACGTCCTCTGTCTGAAGAGGTTTATCACATGTGTAATTATGGATAATACCGACACTTTTTACTAATATTCAAAGTTTACTGGGCGTTTAAGATGGCATCGTTGAGTTTCAAAAGAACTGTACACTACCTCGTTTCTTACTGCAGAGAATGCATTGATATTCATAACTTTATTTATAGTTTACTATAGTCTGTATGCTTGAATCAGATTTAGTTCACTTGCCTCAAATCCTTCATATACGGCTTTGACAGTAGGGTCAGTGTGCGTTAAAAAGTAGTGGCGAGAAGCCCCCACCATCATCCACGTTTCAATACCCCATTTCCAGCCTGGGATATTTAGCATATCTTGAAATGTCTCCACGGGCTTATCTTTGCCCTGGGCGGTGAGGTGAGCGATCAGGGCAGACTTGAACCCCGTTGATATGATGAGGCAGAACACCAGCCACCAGCCAACCAACATCTGCAACATGGTCAGTTATAAATCATCATTGTAACAAATCTGTGTACATACTACTTTGCAATTGTATTAAGCGTCAATTATAAAATATTGTAGACCATTAGTTCACCGGTTCAGTACCATGAAACAAGATTAACTTAAATATACTACTCAAAACTGTTTTACATGAGGGGAAAGCCTTTTATAGTGAAGTACAAGGAAACAAGTTCCATATAGTTCATCTACTGTAAAAGATCTCTAAATCAAAATATATTATACTCGAAGTGTCAGGAATGTCCAAGGGCAGCAGATGGGGATGATATACTATGCATTTTTCAATGTTTAAATGATTACCTGTCCAGAGACATTAACGGATGGATCCTTAGGCGGTTCTTCCAAGAGGATGGCCCAGCCGTATAGGAATGTGATGATGAACTGTACAGTCTTACCTCCTGCCACCTGCACCCACAGCCTCTGCAGCATCCATAACACCACTGCCCACACCAGCAGACTCACCAGGATGCCCAACCACACCATGGCTGACAGTTTTGGAGATTTGCTTGCATATTGAAAATAATAATAATAATAATAATAATAATAATAATAATAAAATAAAAATACTAAAAATTCGTATCAATATAATCACGATTTCTTTCCTCGAACATTGGGTTTCAGCGTTGATGGAGCAACAAAACGAAATACCAATAACATAAATATATACTGTACAATGGAAATCTTAAATTTCTGAACGAGCGTAGTTGCAGGAGCTTGTAAACATGGCAACACTAAAACCAACACTCCTTGCAAAAGAAGGGACTCCAATAGCTATCCATATTAGAAGGGTTAATATATACTATACCAGTAAAGTGCGTTTTGTGAGCGCATGACAAACGAGTGAGTGTCATGTTATCACAATTTCACTCAGGTATAATATTATAAGCAGATTTTCCGATATTTAATTGATAGAGCTGATGCCAAAAAACACAGTGTTATGACTGAAAATCTATTTTAATGTGATTTCGTAACTGATTCGTTCACATTTAGAGCCGAACACTCCCTTGGAGAACTCGAGATTCCAAGAGGCTCCTACGCCTTTATGGATGAGTTTTTAGTTGATAAAATTTATTGAATGAATGTATCACATGCAGAAAGAATTTAAACTCTACTTCACATAGGAGTAAAGTTATTAGCTTCTGCTTAGCGTGACGGTCAGGTTGGGCCAGGCCACCCATTGCCAAACTTACCTGAGAACAAACACCACTCGCTCATATTGCTCGCTCGTTCATAATCATTGTTAGAGTTGATACAACACTTTTAAATACATCGTATCAATTATTAACACCGTAATTTTGGAAACTGTACACGACTGTACTCGGCTAATGGCATAAAATAAGAAGAATTACAATTACATGGTGACTTAAAAAAATTAGTCACCAATGGAAAGATGCGAATTGTCCATAAATTATGCTGACGAATAACGTTGTCAAGTATTGTACTGTTGAAAAAAAAAATCTTTGTGCAAAACGTTTTTTTTTTTTTTTTCTCTATTAACACACTGTAGAGACAGAATCGGGTCTACAGTAATTAAGCGGAAGAATATCTTGCAACAGCATTTAGCCTACATTAATCATTGTAGACGAATGTAGTTCGTGTTTTATCTCTATTTCATATTTCATTTTGCCTCTGATGATAAATTCAAGCTTCTTCAAAATAATTTTATCCCTGCAGAAATTTTTTTAAAGATGCCTTAATTAAGGACTTTATACAAAGGCGAGCATCACTACCTGGAGTTACAACAAGGTGAAATCCTTAAGTAATGTCCCATACGCAGAGTTTTCTGATGTACTTTCTTGACAAGCAGAAAGTCTTTCCACTCACCTGTTTCCATATTAAAACATTGTTTTGTCCATTCTTCTGTCACTACCTCTGTCTCCCTTTCCCTTTTGCACCTGTCTCCCCTCCCAACCACGCACCACCCTAACGCACACACTCATTACACTTCCCTCCACCACACCCAGAACTCCACTGATGGTCATATAAATGTTCACGTGCTGTGAAAGATAAATGTTCTCGTGCTGTGGAAGATGAGTTGAAATAAGTGAGAGTGGAGTTATAAGGTCAGATAGGTAGTTTCGCCAGCATGGCGAAACAGTGACACTTGGACGAACTAATGAGTGATGGGCAAAGGACAGTTAGAGCTTTAGTGATAGCTACCTGTGAATGGTCTGACAAGGGCGAGGTGTTGTGGTAGAAGAGATGGCTTCAATGACACCATAGTCATGAGGTCAGACGGGTAAGCCCTCAGGTAATCCAACATAGGCAGCCGCTCTCGTAAAGGGGTCACAATGGTGCAGAAATCTACCTCGTGTCTCTGGAGTCGGCCCATCATTCCATCATACACCCCATTTTTCAGAGTACCTCCCAAGCGGTCTATTTCCTCACGAACAACATAACTAAAAGAAATTACTGATTTAACACTGTTTACCCAAGAAACGTCTTAGTTATTATTTTGTAAACTCCGTCAAAAATGAAGGGGATGAACAAACCTAAAAATTATTTCCTCAATTTTGAATAAAAATCCTTGTCCACTTTGTTCTTGTTATCTCCAGACTACCTTCCTTATCTTAGAAGAGACTTTTCAAAGTCAAGGGGGGGAATAGGGATGGACCAGCAATACTTTTACTATTGGTGTGAGGAAAATGGCATCACAACCTGCGGTAACAGTCTAAAAATTTAATAAATTTTAGACTGTTACCACAGGTTGTGATGCCATTTTCATCACTCCAGTAAGAAGGTACAACAGGTCCATACCTATTCTCTCCTATGACTTCGAAAAGTCTCTTCTGAGCTAAGGGAAGTGGCCTGGAGATAGTGGGAACAGGGTGGAAATAAGTTTTTATTCAAAATGGAAAATGCTTCCGAGACATAGTCAGACTTTACTGATTTGGGGTCACTGAGAATGAAAGTCATGCTTAGAATGTCTGATCGGCTCTACTTTTTAAGATATTCCACTTGCTCATTATCTACGATCATTGACTTCAATAGCTAAGATACTTGAGTACTAATTGGACTTGGATCATATTTCAAACAAGAAATGATCCAAACACGGTCAAGGATTTGACTGAATGTATAAATAAAAGTTTTACTGAGTTTGGACAGCTTTGGCTGTTTTGTCAAAATAATGCGTGATGCCACCTGAAATTGTTATTGTGTCATGAATTGCATCATATCATTCTGAGACGTCACTAATGATACAATCATTATTCAGGTTACATCACAGAATATTTTGTCCTATACAAACCCTGCAGATCAAATGGTGTCATTATATATATATATATATATATATATATATATATATATACATAAACTGTAATTATATATATATATATATATATATATATATATATATATATATATATATATATATACATAAACTGTAATTATATATATATATATATATATACATAAACTGTAATTATATATATATATATATATATATACATAAACTGTAATTATATATATATATATACATAAACTGTAATATATATATATATATATATATATATATATATATATATATATATATATATATATATATATATATATATATATATATATTTGCAAGGAAAAAGAAACCAAATTCTGAAAGTCCGCTAACTGTTCCCTCCAAGAAACAAAACAAAAACAATATAACAGAGAGCCATATTCAAGATCCATTAATTTCAAGTTGTCTTGACTGAAAGTCATGCGGTAGACAGTAGCAAATACAGACATAGAAAGATAGTTCCAGAGCTGACCTGTTGTATACATGAAGGGCCGGGAGTAACGATTAACTCTTGCATTAGAGAGCTGGACAGAAAAAGGATGAGAGTTTACTACTAGACGGATGTCATGCAAACGTCATAGTGGTGAAGGGATGCAACCAGACGGTTCAGAGGAGTAGTGACCACTGAAGTAGCGACTGAAAAGAGATAAAGATGCAACAGTACAACAAAGAGATGCAGGCTGAAGGGAGCCAGTGAAGAAAGAGAGCTAATAAGACGAAAAGACTTCGACTGAACATTGTTGAGAACTACTATACGTGGGGATCCTCCTCACGCATGACAGTTTTACTCCACACAGGGGACAAATAAAGCCCATGTACAAAGTCAACAACTGTGAAGGGGTAAAGTAGGCATTGATTTGGCTTAGCATACCTTATCACTTGAAGGTAGATTTTATATGAGAGATAATATGATCTCCCCAAGATAAATTTCAAGAGAATCAAATTTCAACAGAAGTATCAGCAAAGACGACGGAAGATTGAGTTGGACATTTTTAAATATCGAGGATATTTCTGTAGCAGATTTTGACGAATCGAAAGATGTAAGAACTGCGTTTCTGATGCATTAAAAATAACAATATTAATTTTACTCCGATCAGATCCAAGCCAGACATTAAGTTTACCATTTCCTCATCCCTAGTCTGTTGAAGTAACTGCAGAGATGAACTCTGTGGGAAGTGGATGGAAAGGTGAACGGTGGAGTCATCAGCATATGAGTGGATAAGGTTAGATAGTCAGCTTAGAAGGTCACTGATAAATAGAAAGAAGAGAATTGGTGATAGGACTGAGCCCTGAGAAACACTGCTATTGATAGCTCTAGGAGAAGAACAACGGCCCTCTAGAACAGCAGCTATACAACGACAAGAAAGGAAGCAAGAGATAAAGACTCAAACAGAAGGACAGAAACATAAGAGGGCAGTTTGGATATTGATGATTTACATCAGACTCAGTCGAAAGCCTCTGAGATGTCAAGTGCAATGGCAAAACTTTCGCCAAAGTCCCAAGGAAGATGACCAGGAGTCTGGAAGGAAAGTGAGAGGATCACCAGTGAAGTGTCCCTGGCAGAACCCATACTAGCTATCGTAAAGAAGTTTATGATTGGAAACGTGCCTTAAAATTATTTTGTAATGAATAGATTCAACAACTTAGAGAAATAAAAAATGTTAAAGCTGTTGGACGATAGTTAGAGGGTTGGAAATGGTCACCCTTCTTTGGGACTGGCTGAATGAAAGCAAACTTCAAGCTAGAAGGAAAGGTTCAAGTTGACAGGCAGAGGCGAGAAAGTTTACCTAAGCAGGGTGTAGCACAAAAGCACAGTTCTTGAGGACAACTGGAGGGACGCCTTAAAACCCATATGCCTTTTTAGCATTGAGGCAACTTAAGGCAGAAAACACATACTTGAAGAAATTTTAATGTCAACCATGAGGAAGTCAGAGGATGGGAAGTGATGGAGGAACAACACCAGAATCAAATAAAGTGTAATTGGAATGGAAAGTCTGAGCGAAGAATTCAGTTTTATCAGTAGAAGAAACAGTTACAGTCATCAGAGCGAAAAAGAGGAGGGAAGGATGATGAAGTAAATTTGTTAGAAAGGATACTGATACGATGCCAGAAAAAGAGGGACGAATATGAGATAGAGGGTTAAGAGCATTTGGATAGAATGAAATTATTTTCTGCAGAGCAAAGAACAGACTTGGCGTGATTCTGGACAGAAACATAAAAAGAGATGAAATTCAGGAGAGGGTTGGTTCCAGTAACTTTTGAAGGATCTCTCCTTGTTGTAGACTGCAGTAGAACAAATGTGATTAAACTTTTTTTTCAATAGATACAGGATAAGAGGGGAATGTATGCTTCCATGCCCAAGAGAATAACCTCTATAATGTGCAAGTCATACTGAGATGGATCACGGCCATAGAAGCGATAATCATTTCAGGGAAAATCAAAGAAGTACTGCCTGAGGGCCTCCCAATCAGCAGCTCCACAGTGCCAAAGCTGCTGCTCCTTGGGAGGGTCCACAGGCGTTATTCAAGTGATAGGACAGGGGCCTAACAGAGAAAACATTTACAGCATAGCAAGTTGGATTAAATGTAAGGAAAATGTCAGGTATGTTGGACCTCTCTCCAAGGCAGTCAGGGATGCAGGTAGGATATTGAGCAAGCTGCTTTGGGTCATTAAGGACAGAGAAGATGTAGACTTGTTCCACAAACATCGCCCCAACAACATCCTGTAGAGTTGTCAAAACCCTTGGATCTGATCACCTCCCAATCATCATCACTACCAAAACCAGAATCACTCCAGCTGGCCACTGACACACATACACTAATTATAAGATAGCCAACTGGGAGGCCTTCACAACTGAAACAGAACAAAATTTCTAAACAGTAAACAGTACACCCATCACAAACATCAACACCGCTGTGCACACTTTCAATACAGTTACACAAAACGCAGACAAAAGGCACATCCCTAAAGGCAACAGAAGGAGAGAACCCCAACTTCACACCAGAAATAAAAGGCCTCATCAGTCAACGGGACACACTACGATACTCCCCAACACCCCATACACAAGACACCGTAAAACAAATACAAGAACCCAACACTCAAATAAACAATAAAATATCAGAACAGCAAACACTAAACTGGAAAAATTATCTCCAAACACATATCCACAGAACAAACATCAGCAACCTTTACAAAACACTAAACAGCATCACACTCACCAACAGCAACACTACACAATCACACACTGCCATCACAACAACAGACACCATACCTTCAAACAAAATACAAGCAAACTCTCTCATCAATCACTTTTCAACCCCCATCGCAACGACCGACGTATCATCAGACGTAAGAGACAGTTCCCCACAGACCCAGACTACGCACCTTTCGATACAACCAGACAAAACACGTCATCAGCAACAATAAGCACTCGTCTGCCTGTGGACCAGACAACATAAGTAACATTCACCTTCAACACCTTGGACCACAACCCATACAAGCACTCACCTACATAATTATCAAACTACAGCATCTCTATCTATCTATCTATAGCCCGACGCCCTAATCTCTTAAAGGGTGGCCGGAGACAAAATGCCTCCAAGTCGCTCTGTCACCCACCATTTGACTACCCTCCCCCTAACTCACTACCCCCTCCCTCATATACCTCTCAACTCCCTCCCTCCACCTCATCCTCGGTCTTCCCCTCCCTCTCCCTCCCTCCACCTCATCCTCGGTCTTCCCCTCCCTCTCCCTCCCTCCACCTCATCCTCGGTCTTCCCCTCCCTCTCCCTCCCTCCACCTCATCCTCGGTCTTCCCCTCCCTCTCCCTCCCTCCACCTCATCCTCGGTCTTCCCCTCCCTCTCCCTCCCTCCACCTCATCCTCGGTCTTCCCCTCCCTCTCCCTCCCTCCACCTCACCTACATACACCCTCTTAGTCAGTCTTTAATTCTCCATTCTCCACATGTCCAAATCACCTCAGTGTATTTCTCCTAATGTTCTCAACCACATCCACATCCACCCCACAACGTTCCTTCACTTCTTCATTTGTCAACCTGTCCCTCCATGTCACTCCACATGCTCCGCTCAAGTGGCTCATTTCCACTGCTCTCACTCTTGACTTGTTCCCCTCTTGCAAGGTCCATGCCTCGCTTCTATACGTCAGGGTAGGGATCACAATACCATCATGCAGTGACATCTTAACTTCCATACTCACCTCCCTATTTCTAATCACTGCTTTCAGTGAACCAACAACCTTCCTTCCCTGCTGTACTCTTTCACGCACTTCATCCCCCAAGGTTCCATCCTTACTCATCACACTACCCAAGTACTTGAATACACTTACATTCTCCATATCCTCGCCATCCAACCTCACCGTGCATTCTGTGACTTTATTCCTCTCAAACACCATAACTTTACTCTTGTTTACATTAACTTTCAGATTACTCTTCCTACACACTGTCCCAGATTCATTCACCAAACCTTGCAACTCTCATTCATCTTCACTCAACAATACTTTATCATCAGCAAACAACAACACCGGAATATTCCAAATCTCACCCTTATTCATTAGAGCCAGCCCCACATCCACTGCCCTACCTTGCAACTCCTATACAACCCCATCCATGTATATATGAAACAGCCATGAAGACGTCACACAAACCAGTTCCAATCCCACAATGAGATTAAAGAACTCACTCAGCTCACCATCCACTCGCACCGTAGCCATAGCTCCTTCGTACATGCTCTTCACAGCACTCAACAATTTCCCCTCCATTCCATATACTCTCAATACCTTCCACATACCTTGTCTATCTATTCTGTCATAAGCTTCCTCCAAGTCCATAAAGGCAGCATACACTATCTTTCCCTTCTCTAGATACTTCTCCACTAAATATCTTAGAACAAATATTTGATCTACACACCCTTATCTCTTCCTAAATCCCCTTTGTTCTTCTCCAACTAGCTCCTCTGTTATATGCCTAACCCTATCAATGAGTATTCTACCATATATTTTTCCAGTCACACTAAGAAAGCAAATATCTCTATGGTTACCACATACTTCTCTCTCCCCTTTTCCTTTGTATAAAGGAACAGTTATACCTGATTTCTAGTCCTCCGGAACCCTTCCTTCTTCCCAAGCCAATCTACATAACTTCCATATCCACTCCACTACAATTTCATCCCCATATCTCAGCATTTCACCACACACTTCATCAATTCCTGGGGCCTTTCCCATCGTGCTCTTCTTCATTGCTTCCACTATTTCCGCCCTACTGATCTCTTCCTCCCTCCTCTCATCTCTCCTTATCCCAGCCATTCCCCAGCCACTTATACTCGCACTGCTCTCATGCTCTACATTCAACAAATCCTCAAAGTTCTCCTTCCATCTCCTCAATTTCTCTCTCTTCTCCACCAACAATCTATTATTCCTATCTTTCACTCCTCTACTATTTCCATTTTCACACTGCCTAACTTTCTTTACCTCCTTCCAAAACAATTACTTACTCTCCTTCCATTTCACATTCAGATTCCTCTCAAATTCTTCATCCACTTTCTTCTTACTCTCCTTCACCAATCCCTCCACCTCCCTTCTCCTGCTCATATATACCTTTCTTCTCTCTTTCATCTTCTCCCCTACCTCTACTCACTAGCCGTTCACTATATGCCTTCTTCATTTGTTCCACAGCTCGTTTCACCTCATCATTCCACCATGCTGTCCCTTACACATCCCTGCATCTCCTCCTTACTCCACAAACCAATTTACACGCTGCACCTATCTCTTCCATGAATATCTTACATACGTTTTCCACCCTTTCCATCTGCTCTAACTCAAACCTTCCCAATCTTTCATCCACTATGCTCTTATACTCTGCCATTCTCTCACTGTCTTGCAATTTCTCACACACCATACCAAACATCTGGTAGCATGGCATTATCATCACAATCTCTAAACCCAACAAAGACCCCGCGTTACCTTCCTCACACCATCCCATCACACTCCTCTGCACCTCCTCTAGTCACTGAATGACTGGTACTGCAACTGATTACACCTCACATCCCCCTAGCCCAATCACAACATGGGTTTAGGCCACTACATTCCACAAACACTCTTCTTACAGACCTTACACAGAGAGTTTTTGATGGCATGAATTCAGCTAGGCCACCACACAGAACACTCCTAGTCAGACTAGACATTAGCAAAGCTTTTGATGCCATCCCCCGCCACAACCTCACACACAAAATATCCAACACAAACATGCATAGTAACATAAAGATAGCTGACAAACTACTTAGCAGGCAGACATGCACATGTAACATTTGCTGGTTAGTCTTCATCAGAAACTTAAAGAATGGTGTCCCCCAAGGATCTGTTTTTTCCCCTACACTCTTTAACCTATACATGAATGAAATACCCACACCTCACACGCCAGAGATACACATAGCTTCCTGTGTGGATGACATAACACTCACATGTACACACCAAAACGCAAACACAGCTACAAACATCCTCCAACCTTACCCCAACACACTACATGAATGGTTCACCACAAACAGGCTCAAAATAGCCCCAGCCAAATCTACAGTGACCCTCCTCACAAACTGGATAGCAGAACACAGTCACATTGCACACCTCACCATAAACAACACTCCCCTACCCCCCCCCACACAAACACACACACAAATCGTTGGTGTAACATATAATACATCAATGTCATTTAAACAACACATCACCAACATTAAAAATAAAATAACACCAAGATTCAGTGCCTTAAGGTCACCTGCCCACTCAACATTTGGACACAACAAAGAAACCACCACCACTGTATACAAACAATATGTACGTTCAGTGATGAATGATGCAAGCCCTGCTTGGGCTCCTAACCTCACTAAAACACACTACAACACTCTACAGACAATACAGATCAAGGTCCTAAAAATAGTCACAGGCTGCACAGCTACTACAACCACAAACCACCTGCATCAAGAAACCAAAGTCCTCAAAGTCAAGGATCACCTAGACATGAGAGGTACCCAAATTCTCATTGCAACTTCCACAAACCCATAACATCCACTACACTGCATGGCAACACATCCACACGCACATCAAGAAACATCAAAACAACACCCAACACACGATACCAAACACAAACACTGTCATCTCTACCTCCTCGCCTGCCTCAGACCAGCTTCCAGAAGCATATCCATACTCAAATCACTCACTGCTCCATTCAGTCACTTAAAGACAACAGACAGCTCCATGCACGGCCTCCTGATATCCACCCCTCCGGATCCAGTCTCCCTCGTGAGGACAGGGTTCACCTGGCCAGGCTGAGATATGGGCATCGTCCAGCCATCTTACGTTGCCAGAAGAGGCTGGATGACTCCGTCGCTGATTCATGTCCAGAATGCAACACTGCACCCCATACTATTAAGCACATTATGGAAGACTGCATTGCACACAATCACCTACGCCAACAACACAACATACACTCCTTGAGAGCTATGTGGGAAAGCCCTGTCTCGGCCACGGCCTTCCTCAGGGACTCAGGGCTGTTCGGCCCGACTGCCTAGGGAAAAACAACAACTACTACTACTTGTTCAGGAGGTGGACCAGTGAAAGAAGAGAGTGAAAGGTGGTGGTGAACACTGAAATGACCTAGAATAGAGAGTTACGAGAAATGAGAAATTGTGAGGATGTGTTCTATCTTTGAAGTAAGATAGTCAATGAATTTTTCATTGCCAACAGAATTAGCAGATAAGTACAAACATATTAGTCAGAGAATGACAGAATAGCTGAGGTCAGAGTGGAGAGAAATCAGAAGATTCAAGTTCAGAAACACGAGAGCAAGATATGTTGTTGCGTACATATGAACAACAGCCACTTTTGGCATTGAAATGAGTATAGAGAACGAGCTGAACAGAGAGTGTTGCGATTGTTTGGGCATATGGAGAGAATGGATGAAGAGCATTTGTTGAAAAAGATAACGGGGTCGGATTTGAGAGACTTAAGGCTGAGAGGAAGACCACAAATAGGATGGATAGACAATGTGAAGAGAGCATTAGATGCCAATGTGATGTTTGTTGAGAAAGGAAGAGTGGCTGCGCATGTTAGGGATGACTAGAGAAAAATTGTGAATGAATAAATGATGATGTGGCCCGAGAGGATATTCTCCCACATTTGGTCTGATCAGCTGATCAGGGCAGGTGTGGGTAAGGGGATGGGTCCATTATGACGTGGCAGGGGTAAACCAGCTCTGCTGTTGGGCCCTGCTGCGGATGTAGCTGATCGCACTGCGCAGTTGACTCTCTTGCACTTTCGTGAAGTGAGAATCTGTCCCTTCTGCCCTTGGGACTAAGATACGAGTAAATGTGTGTGTGTGTGTGTGTGTGTGTGTGTAAATTGGGAGTGTATCGTCCTGACACGGCTACCCCCCCTTTTTTGGGGGGGAAGCAGCCTGGGTATATAGATAGAGACAGAGAAAGCAGGAGGATATAGAGAAGGGTTTGCTATCAGTCGCCTCAGACAGCTGGGTCTCAGTAAGGAAGAGGAGGTCAGGTTTAGAGGACTAGAGGTGGTGTTCAACAGATAAGAAAGTTGAGGAAAGGCAGTGTGTTAAAGAAAATGAAGAAGTGAGTCAGACAGTGGTTCCAAGCAATTCTCCTGGCCGCCACTGGGAGAGGGGAGGATGGTGGGAGAATTTATGCCTCCCCCCCCCCCCGCCACCCTGGGGGAAGCAAAGACTGGGTGCTAAGATGCCATTTTTTCTAGCATAAAAAAGAAGTGTGGTGTGTATTGTGGAAGTAGTTTGGTGTCGACAGTTGGAGGAAATTGTATAAGAGAATCCGCTGATCTATTCTCGTGTTACTGAAACACTGAAAAAAATTCAACAAAGAGGGATGGTCAGAAGTTAGTTCAGTGGGCTGGTGAAATGGGAGCTTAGCTCTCCCTATCATTGGCCTTCCGTCCATCTTCGGACTACTGCCTTGTTCGACTGGTGTACAGTCGATGCCCTCTTTGTATATTACTGTTTGATATTGCAAAGGGACATATTTCTGTTTAGCCAAAGTGAGCAGTGATGCCTCGTACTTGATTTAACAATGCTGGTAATTTCTGTCATATCTGTAGCGAAATGACATTTGAGTCAAAAGCACAGTATTACCGCTGTGGTTAAGAAAAACTACCACCTGTAATGTGGCTGTAAAACTGGAGATCAAGACAAGAGCCGGGCTCCAGCTATATGCTGCAACACTTGTGCAACAAATCGTCGCCAGTGGTTAATTAAGAAAAGGAAATCTATGCCGTTTGCTGATATGTCGAGAACCAACACATCATTAAAGCAATTGCTACTTCAGTATGGTGCCCCTAACTCAGGAATGGTCTGTCAGAGCAGATAAAGTGGACTGTAAAATATCCAAACATTCCGGCAGCTATTCGCCTAGTACCCTACGGGGTTTGATGTCTGTTCCTGAAGCACCAGAATCCTTCTTATTTGGATCAGACGAGGAGGAGGGGAACCTCAAAACATCTACCTCTGAACCATCAACGTCACTTGACTCAGATTTTGTCCCACCCTCTTCCATTTAATCGCACCTCATAACAGAAGTTGAACTGAATGATCTTGTGAGGGATTTGGAAATGCACAAGAGTAAGATAGAGTTGTTGGGCTACAGACTACAACAATGGAAACTCCTAGCATATGATGTTAGGATTCCCATGTTCCATGACCATCAAAAGATTCTTCTCCAGTATTTCATCATGGAGGATGATCTTGTAGCCTGCAACAACATCGATGGTCTGATGGCAACACTCAACATCGTCCATAATCCAGCTGAGTAGTGACTTACCACTGATTCATCAAAGACGAGTCCTAATGATGTTTTGCTGAACAACGATAATGTTTTGCAATCCATTCCAGTTGGTCATGAAGTTCATGTAAAGGAGAGCTATGACAACATGAAACAACTGCTGAGGTCCATAAACGACGACCGATATCAGTGGCAGCTTTGCGGTAACGTGAAGCATACTGCCATTTTGCTTGGTCTGAGGAATGGATATACAGATAAAGTTGTTTTCTCTGTGAATAGGATAGTCGTGCAAGACGGTCTCGCTACACCAAGAGAGACTGGTTGTTCATTCAATGGTCAGTGGAGCCAGAGAGGAAGAATGTTCAGCATTCACCTCTTTGTCAAAGCCATGGACAAAATCAAAGAAGCCTTCAAGTATCTCTGTGTGAAATTCCCAGGGTTAAGTCAAACAAAAATAAATGTGTTTTTGTTGGTCCTCAGATTCCTTAACTTCTTCGAAATGATGAATTTGACAGCGCAATGTGTGGCAAAGGATGCTTGCCAGGCCATCGAGCTAGTAACATCAACATTTCTTGGAGACAAGATGGCAGACAACTACAGGGAGTTGGTGTAAAACTTCCTTACGACATACAAGAAGCTTGGCTGCATCAAGTCACTCAATACTTATTTATTTGCACTCTCATTTAGATTTCTTTCCACAAAACTTCGGAGCAGTGTACGCCAAACATGGCGAGCGATTTCACCAAGACAGTGCAGCAATGGAGAAGCGGTATCAGGGCAAATGAAGCCCACCAACGCTTGCTGGTTGTTGCTAGGGATGCTCCATTTCATGAACACATGAAACAAGCCCATATGCGCAGTTCAGAAGCTGAGTAATGGTTGAACTATATACGGACAAATAGTAAAAGTTTTATATACGTGGTATGTCAGATATATTCATGTAGCCATCACAAACGGATGGAAATACATTGGTTTGAAGTTTATGAGTAACAGTGTACTGTCGGCGTTATGTACATAAATGTAATATATAAAACTTATTTTCGAAACACTAGCAGATCAGCTGCTTTTTTTTTTTTTTTCATATTTGATTTCAGTGCATTGAATATCCATAAGAAACAGCACATTTTATTTCCAAAGCAGAAAACGATTAAAAATTTATAGACCAGTGAAAAGTGGTATCTGGAGATGCTGAAGGGGTTATTGTTTGTGCGTTGGTGCAAAACTAACAACACTGAGCTCAATGTGTGAAATGAAATATTCTACAGCGGGTTAGAAGTGTTTTCCGCATTGCTTGTCTGTTTCTCTTTGCCATTACATAATTATCTTACATAATTCGAGACATACAATAATCATGGACAAAGTTCAGTCCTCTCCAGTTACAGTCAAGATCCTGGTACTGTTATTTTTCAGGAATATTTAACGAGTATATAACACATGACAAAAGGGCTCCGTTTTATTTTTTTAGGACAAAAATCATCCGTATCACATTAGCTGATAAGAAGAAATAAGAAGAAATAAGCAGCAGTTCGCTTGGGTCAATTCCCTCTGCACATACCCCACTTTAAATCCCGTAATATTAAAACCAGATACGCAAAGGTGTAGGTCAACGCATAAATTATTTTCAGGCTTAAAAAAAAAATTACACACTGGGATACTGTTGGACCTGACTCCAGTTTACGCAACAGCATTAAAGTCTAAGTAGAAACGTCAGCCGAATTTTGTTTTTGTTACTGGTCGCTGCTCCTCTGAACTCTCTGCTTGCATCCCTGCACCTCCACAACGGGCGCGTAGCACCCGTCTAGTAACAAACTCTCATCCATTTTCTGTACAATTCTCTAATGCAAGAGTAAACCGTTACTCCCAGTCCATTATTTATGCAACAAGCCAAGTCTGGAACTGTCTCCCTCTGTCTGTATTTCCTACTTCCAATGATCTCCAGTCTTTCAACCGCAGTGTGTCCATCATCTCGAAATGAACAGATCTTGAATTAGGCTCTCTGTTGTATTGTTTTTGTTTTTTTCTTGGAAGTAATGGTTTGCGGGCTCGTGGCCTTTGATCCCTTCTTCCTTGCATTGAAAAAATAAAAATCTTTTACTGATATGTTAAAAGGTGAATCTAGGGAGGAGTAAAGTTATGGTCTTCGAGAGAAGTGAAGTCAGTGAATGTACAATGAGGCTGGATGAGGAGGAAATGGAAAATGTGAGTGCGCTTAAGTACTTCGGGAGTGTGATGAGTAAGGATGGAAGTTTGGAGGGTGACGTGCTTGAAAGGGTACAACAAGGATGAAATGTTGCTGGTTCCTTGAAAGCAGTGATAAGAAACAGGGAAGTGAGCATGGAAGTGAAAAAAGTTTCTACATGACAGTATTGTGATACCAACTCTAACGAATGGAAGTGAAGCTTGGACCTTGTTGGAAGGACAGACATCAAGAGTGAGAGCAGTGGAAATGAGTTATTTGAGAGGAGAATGTGAAATCACATGGAGGGACAGACTGACAAATGAGGATGTGAAGGAGCCTTGTGGTGTGGATGTTGATGTGATAGGAAGTGTTAGGAGAAACACATTGAGGAGGTTTGGCCATGTGGAAAGGATGGAGAGTGAGAGACTGACGAGAAGAGTGTATTTGAGTGAGGTGGGGGGGAGAGGGAGGGGGAGGCCAAGGATGAGATGGATGAATGGAGACATAATATGTCTCTACTCCATTCCTCCATGAGAGAGGGGTGTGTCAGCTGGGAGCAGAAGAGTGAAATGGTGGGGGGGGGGCGGGCGCCATGGAGGCGATTTGTTTGTGGCCGCCCCTTACGGGATTGAGGCGTATGGCTATAGATAGAGGTAGATTAAAATATTGGCCTGCTTTCCTGTTCTTAGGCAGAGTAAAGATGGGAAACATAATTCCCGAGACAGCATTTACCTAGCACCGGTTTTCTCCCTGATGCCTGGAAGACCCAGCAGTAACGTAAACTTGCCTGGAAATATGAATATCCTCAAGCTCTTGATTGTTTGACACATGATCTGCTTGACTGGCACGTGATCAACAGGAAAGAATGAGAAGTCAGTGCATAACTTCTTTTAACACTGAGAATGAATATTCGTTTTTAATATTTCTATCTAGCTTGTATATGAGGAAGACTGAAACACATAATTCAGTAGAAAAGAAGGGGGTTTAACTGTGGAATAGTTACATATATTGGTCACGAGCAGAGGAATTTCACCAAGGAACTGTAGTAAAAAGCAATGAACAGGAAGTGCAGATGTTGATGTAACATCTGGACAATTTACGAAGAACTGTGCCTTATCTATCTGAGCTCTTTTATCTTTATGAAACCTCAGGCCAGAAAGTTGCCAGAAGGAACAGACAGTGTATAAGTAAGTAAACAGTTTAAAGAAAAGGGCATCACTTCAGTACAATCCAATCACCATTTAGCAATGCAGGTGTGGTAAGAGTCAGAATAGTAACTTCCACAGAGAAAGGACAGGTAGACAACCAGCACGGTCAACATTCCTGCCGAGTACACAAAAGAGTTAGTTACGTGAAATTCAACTTCTCTGAGAATTCCTTGATGAGTCTGGCATCCATGGAGTCTTTGAGGGTGGCGGTGCTGTATGGTTCATCAGTGTCCGGGGTGTAGTCCACGTAGGGGAAGTAGCGAGCAGTCACTATCTTCATCCCGTGACCGTTCATATTAGGGAACTGATCTGTGAATATATATATATATATATATATATATATATTACCACACCAGGTACGGCTGTAGCAAATAGGATAATGATGATGATTCTGATTATGAGAGATTGAGTACTCTTTACATGAGTGGGAAATAGTGATGATGCACTACCTTTTCCAGAACTGTAGTTGTAAATGTTTATGATGATGATGATGATGATGATGAGAGATGGCGTATCCTTTATATCAGTGGGAAATGGTGATTTACTATGCAGGCCAGAATTGTAGTTGTAATAGTTGTGATGATGGTGATGGTGATAAGAGATGGCGTACCCTTTATAACAGTGGGAAGTGGTGATGATGTACTACGTTGCTCAGAACTGTAGTTGTAATAATTATGATGACGATGATAAATGATATACTGTTTACCTTGTCCTGTAGTGGCAAATGTAATGATAATGATGATAATGCTGGAAATGATGAGAGGTTACGAAGCTGGTAATCAGGTGTCTTAAAACTGGTAATGATAATAAGTTACGAACTGTTAAATCTGTCCCATAATACATACGAGTAGCTGGTGTTGAACTCACTTTGAGATGTAATACACCATGATTTTAAACTGTTTTCATTGTATTTTTTAAGCGTGGAAAATATTTGGAGATAATCTAACTTATCCCTCAATCTTATACATGCATTAGTTTTTACACTTCTGTATAGTCTTTGATTCCTTCGCTGTTTCACACGCCTTCCATCATTCATTCTAGTTTTTATTCTCATTTTGTCTCGTATGTGATTTTTTGCACGATGTGTGAAAACATACATTCGAACAAGGGGATGTCATTCCGAAGAAATGTGTTTTTCCTCAGTGAAGTTAAATTTCTTCTGAACAGAAACTGAATGCCCGCTTGTCCAGCGTTGCAGTACATACAGCGGCGGTACACCATCAACTGTTGCAGCTCTCTTGGCTCACTCACACCTGAAAAAGAAAATATGTTGGTATATTTTGAGTATAATATATAGTTAGTGGCTGCTACAGTTAAATAGTATATTTTTCACGCATGGAAATTGAAGGGATAATGAGAAAGAAAGAATAATCATGAACAAAACTTCGCCGACATAACTGTCTGCATTGTGTCCTGCCCTCCATATTTCTCATTTTCCCAAAAGACTCACACTGTATGTCCCTCTCATGCTTTTGTTGTGTACTTCAAAGACTATTATATTCACAGAAAAATAACTCAAGCAAAACCTCCCAGTACCACAGCTGGTATAAAATTGTCACTGAACATTTGCCCATGGCGGTGCCTTAACCTAAAAGAAATCATAGGTGAAAGTGGATGTACTCCCTATGACAACAGTACAGTGACCAGACGGTACAGGGAGTTAGGGGATTTAATCTGTAGATGACCAGAGACAACATTGGTTGGCCTATGACCAACAGTGAGGTGGTTGATGTAACAAGGAGAGGTGTTTATTGAAAGTTATGACAAAAGTAAGATAAGGTGTGACAACTTCTTCACAACCAAGCATGTTGACTATTAAATAATCCTAATAACAATAAAATTTTATGGGCAGCTCTTTGTTTTTTCAGTAACTGTAGCAACTCATCACACAGTCCCCCACTAAAATCTTCAGATGAAAACACTATAAATGACCTGCGTGGAAAACCGAACATCCAAGCCATAGCGTTTGCCAAAAATCCTACCTTAATGGAAGTCAGTCAGAACGTCCCCGTACTAGAACTTGACTCTCTCGAAATCGCTACACTTAAGATACAGACCAGATACGTAAAAATAATCCATCCTAGAGAATCTACCAGCCAACAAGGCTACGAGGTCCAGATGGCATTCCAATAATCATTTTGAAAAAGTGTTCACTAGAACTTGCTCCTGTTCTAGTTAAATTTTTCAGACATTTCATTGGTACTTTTTTATACCCCTAATTCCTGGATAGAAACCAATATCCGCCCAGTTCCAAAGAAAATAAGTTCATCTGACCCCTCTGATTACAGACCACTAGCTATCACATCTTCTCATGGTAAAGTACTTCAGATTGTATTTAATTAAAGCATTGTTATACATCTTGAATCCAACAATTAGTGAGAGATAGTATGGTTTTCTCCACGAAAGGTCCAATGTTGATATACTCAGTCTATTGAGACATTCCGTCCATTAGTCAACAGACCAACATTGGAGAAACTCATGCAGTAGCCCTTGATATTTTAAAGCTGTTGCCTGAGTGTGGCAGTTCCCTGCTATCCAAACTCCTTTGCTATGGCCGATCATCTTTTGTTCCACTTATTTCCTCATATCTCAACTACAGACATAAAAGTATATGGTGTGTTTTTCAGTTTCCACTGAGTTAATGCCGGCATACCACAAGGATCAGTTCTGGCTCCAAGTCCAACCCTGTTCCTTAATCATATTAATGATCGCTTATCTATCACCAATAATCCCATTCTTTCCTATGCAGGTGGCTCAACTTTTCAAAGTTCATTCGCATTTAAACATTCATTCACAATTTGATATCACTAACTCTGAACTCAGTACAGCAATCTCCATAAATCAAGACTTATCTAAGATCACTGAATAGGGACAAAATAACAATCTCATTTAATGCTAAGAAAGCTAATTGACAGATATTGCCTGATTCCTATATCATCTTCAGTGCTACTGATAGTCATATCTCTAACAATGACAAAATTCTGTCTCACTTAACAATAACCACAGCTGGACCTCTGACTCCCTTACACTTACTCCTGGAAATGAAGTGAGGAGTCAGAGATCATGCCACCAACAACATATGATATTGCAAAATTCCATTCGGTCACTGATCGTCTACGAACATAGTGTTGACGACTGATTTGGTATCCTAAGTGGCTGTACCTGCCAATACACAGAAGGTGCAACTAGTTGGCAGTAAAGGTGTTGGCCACTGGGTGAGAGATTATTACCATGGTGGGTGCAAAACACGGGTGGAATGCTGTATTCTCGGTGGAACCATTGGTAATACCAGTGGTAGGTCAGGATCACCACTACGGCAGTGGAGTGATCTGCTGGGTGCGGATGGGTCTCTGATTTGCTGGTGCAACTTCTTTCTAAGAGATAATAGTGGCCTATGCCCAGAGTCGGACACATTACAAAAAAAAAAAAAAAAAAAAAAAAAACAACAGTGATGGTGGTGGTGAGTTCCCACCAAGATGATGTTCGCCCGTCGCTTAAATGAAGGAATATGGTGCAAACAGAGAACAGCAATGATCAGTTATACAAACAAATAGGAACTTTCAGTTAAATATGCATTCTGCAATAAAACTGTGAACAGGTGGAGTGGTCTATAAGATGCAGTCACTGCAGTTACTTTGATTAAGGTAAAAAATTGGATAGTGTGTGGAAGACAAAGAAGAGAAATTTTATTAAAGAAAATTTATAAAGAAAAACTGCCCTGTTCACAAAGACCACACGACCATAAGAAATACTGGAAATGATCAACAGCTGTAATCGCAGGCTCACTGAGCTTCTGCGAGGAGTCGTTTAAGTTTCCTTTTTTCATTTCTCTGTGTATGACACAGAAAACCAGAGTTCAGTGAAGTATATATATATATATATATATATATATATATATATATATATATATATATATATATCCTGTTCTTGCTAATATTTTCGTGAGGATATGCAGTCCTGCCCCACACCAAAACAACGGACCACGCGCCTTGCACCACCCAATTCCAGCGGTTGTAACTAAGAGATTCGTCTGAGATTATAAGAGACATTTTCATTCACGGCGATTCTCGTGATGTTTACGGGACCACTAATATACATGCTATATTACTGACACATGCAAGGGAACTGAATACTGTTATAACAAAATTCGGACCCGCATATTCCGTAATGCAACAACTGAATTTGATTTGAAACCTAACAAACTTTACCAGATTTCACGAAAACCAACAAAACGAAATGTTACCGACAATCCCAATGGATTTTTTTTTATCATACGGACCAAACATAAATATACCCAGAGATAATGCCTTTCATTAAAGTTCATTATGGCTTTATAACTGGATCCGAAAACCGTCGAAATAAGAAATGTGAACTTTGCTACTCTTCCTGCATTAGTATTCTCAGCAGCTTATGTCTTTCTCTAGTTCACTTCCTTACCAGTAATTCTCTCAGATTGTACGACAGTATAAGCTGTGGCACTTAGGCCGTTATGAAATGCATGGTGCAAGAGGGTATGAGGGTTTCAACAAAGAGGATGTCAACACCTTCTGCCAGTGAATGTATTTTTCACTTTACTCATGCTATCCCCGGACGATTTTTGTCCGACAATTTTACAGTGAATAAAAATACAACCTTTAATAACTGTTTACCAAGAGAGGTTATATTATGCTGAATAAAATCGTATGTTAATAGCAAGAATATCCAGCAAAAATACCTTATCCTCTTCTGGTGGTTTGTTATACGTGCAAAATAAATTGCAATGGTGCTTCAGGTCCTTCAAAACCTACATCCATAAGGCCCTGTACCTAACTTTTTCTGACGATGGTGAGCCCATGGAATTTAAAGTTGGAAATCAGCGGTGCAATGGCGAAGTACACAGCGTGAAGACTGTTGCGCAGGAGAGGGTGAAGAAGAACCAACTCCAGGTCTTTCCTGTCACCTACCACCACAACACGCGTGCCTGCTTTCATCCACATTCCAGCTTCTTCAAATAGACTGCATGGTGGAAACGGTGAGATTAGATCTGGCATCTGCTAAGGGAATATGAATGAATATGAAACAGCAAAAATTGGGATTAATGTGTTTGGTTATGCAAAAGGAAGGATTATATTATCCGAAAATATATGAATGACAGAAGTCAGTTTGTCTGTGATGAAGCTCTTTAACCGACACGAAGCAGTTGGTGATGAATTCCATACAGATATTAAGGATGAACAGGAACAGATTCCTGAATCAATGCTTTTGATTCTGGAGAGATAGATACCACAGAATCGACTCTAAAACATGAGACACGATTCCCATATAGCGATTCGGCCATTAGTTTGAGAGTGAGAGTTTTCAGACATTGCCTCTGACTCATGTCACGTGTTGCTGGATTCGGAGAGTAAGTACAGTCGAGGCCAGTGGTGGGTTGTGGCAACTCAGTCCAGTGTAGACAAGTCCAGCGGATGGGAGTTGGCCACAGCAGAAGTGCCCCTGCCTTGCATCGGGCGTAATGTAAGAATTCCAAAATCATTAACTTTATGACTCGCGTTAGTTTATCTTTCAGCTGTAAACTGGACATAGTTAACTGAGAATTATACAATGAATGTGTATTTGTTGAAGAAAAATACCATTATACATAATTATTACATTTCTGTAATCAGAATTTTTGAAATACGAGTTTATTATATTTTTTTTAATACATAAGAAGTACGTAAGACACAGCATTAATTTATTATACGTGTTCTCAGTCTCCCACGGTGCTTCCAGAAATCACGTTCATCGAGTTACTCTGCCTCGTATCACCGACAGTATTTGCTTACTTTGAGGAATCGATTTTGGAATCCACTCCAGCGAATCCATTGGTACTGGGTGTCGGAACCGTCGATTCTGAATTTGTTTCTTGTCCAGTGCTTAACAGATATGTATTTCGTCTCATAGTACAGTGAATAACTGTATGACCCATTTCATTATGCATGCTATTGATTGTTCTTTTTCGTACTTTATCTTCATGTGCTTCTGGGATCTATCTTACCTCACGAAGAGCGAAAGATCAGGATGGTGCAAAGATTGCGGTAAATTGTTTATGGAAAATATAAGTGAAAACTATAAAGTGGACTGAAAAAAGGCTTAGCAACTTATTTTCCGTACTGTATTAGAACAGGACGCCCATATCACGAATTTATATCTGTTCTACAGCATTTGTGTGGGACTACCACAATAATCTATTCTTATTCTTTTGACATACCGTAGTAGTAAAGACGGAGAGCTAGTAGTTTTAGATCAGGTTAAAGCAGACAGCTGATTGACTGAAGTAAAGCTAATGTTGGGAAATCCGGTAAGTAAAAACGAGGTGGTTTGTGGACTGGTATAGGAGGATATGAGGATCATATATCACAGGTTCCTACAACATAATTCCCAGGCTTTCAAGTTAAACAGAATAACTTATATAAATCCCTCCATTCTCTACAGACATAATACCTGAATGCCTCGTCGGTGCTGTTTGTGTTGGTGTCAAGAACGAAAATGACAGATCGGCAGGTGGTCCATCTGTCCCCCCACACCCAGCCTGGAAGAGCTTCTTGACCCGTGGTTCCATCAAATACCATAACCGCAGGACTCCCTCGCCTGGATTAAACATAATATTTTCATAACCATACGCCATGAATTAAGGTAACTTAATTTTTCAAGCCATACAGTAGCTGTTTTCCCCTAGCTAGCTTCAGGGAAATTTATTCGTCATGCAGATCCAAGCCACAGTCAAAAGAAGAGGCGTGTCCATAAAGCGTCAAAACTGGTTTTAATTTCATGTCCAAAGAAGTTTGAGTCATGTTATGCAGCCTTAACGTGCTCTTACACGTCTGTGACTAAAATTTTCGTATCCTATTTCCTCGGATGTGTGTGTGCTGCCATTTAGGTTACTGTTTTTGCAGTGTGGCATTTGCGATGACAGAAGAAAGCAACGAGTGTGCACTGTGTTTTGCCAGATATAAAGAAAACAATTTTTGAAACATACAAAATGCTGAAAAAAGCTTATGAGAAGGTGCAATGAGTCGTACTTAAGTTTTCGTTGGTATTGCCGCTTCTAGGAAGGGAAAGCATAGTGGAAAGTGAGCAACTTTCAGTGATACCCTTAACAAGCAGAAATGGCAAGATATTTGAAAAGGTGTGATATGGGTCAACAGGACATATATTTGAAAATAAGAGAATTGTGGGAAATATTTTCCCCCATAGCAATTATGCTCTCTACTTTTATCATAGTTATCCCTGATTAAAGGCAGAGGAAAACTTGAGACCGTTGTTAATTGTTCAAGCGGTTTTTATAACCCAGAAATTATGTTCTCTTTAATAATTCTTGTTATTGATGAATTAAATGCTACTGCGTTTAACCCTCATGGACAACTATATTTTGTAAATAAATGTAATTATATGGAATTTTCCACTGACCTAAACTGCGTCTGCGCATTAGATGACGTGGCGAGTAGGGAAAGATTCTTGTGTTAAGCAGATGTGGAATTAGGATATTTACACAGAGTAAGGGAATATTTGGTTTAACTTTAATTTAAGTAAAACTAAGATTAAATTGTTAGATTCGCCCTGTACATATCATGATGTAATCTAACTGTATTTAGTACTGTAATTAATTAAGAGTTGGCAACCTACCATTCTATGACAGGTAGATCCTGCCGCACACCACACTCTATTCCTAGTCATACTCAAGCTAGCACGGTTGTACATGCGCACCTTAAGGATGCTTGCTTGCTCAAGCAATTACACTAAGCAGCCCATCATCATCGGTTAACGATCACTCCCTCTTCACTAGCTAAGTAACCTTTACGAATTGGCCAATTCAAGGGGGGATTAGCTATGAGACAGAAGAGAAATAGTTATTGTAGGTGAGTTAAGGTTAAGTTACGTTTCACCTAAATCTATGAGACTTGTTTGATTTACTTAAAGACAACTTTATGGAAGAGTAACGACCTACGATTTGTTTACCATAACCTCTAAATATTTTTCACAATTTTGGTGCCCCGACCGAGTGAGGAAAGCCGATGTGTGCCGAGGAGATGAATGTGTTTGAAGTTGCTTTTGTGGGGCACAGTTTTCTACCACGTTCGGTTGAAGTGGAAGACGTGGACGTACGTGTCTATAGAGCTCCCGGAGGAAAGGCAAGCACTTTCTCTGAAGATTAAGGGCTGATGGGAGCATGGCCGTACAGTCCTGTTCCTTGGAGGAAATGATATCCATGAGGACGTGGAGGTCAATGAAGTAGTGGAGAATATTTTAGCAGTGGTAGGAGCCGTAGAGGGCTCTTGTAAATCCTCAGTAGCCATAACTCTCCTCAAGCCAAGGAACTTGCCATATGGCTCTCCAGTTTGTTATGGAACATATAAACTAATTAGCAGAGCTGTGAACAGAAAGGTACAACGGATCAGGAAGAGGAGGGATTTCATACATTTTAATGCCAAGCCCTTCCAATCAATGTTGAAATCTGATGGTATACATTGGAACCGTCATGGTAGAGAAGCGGCTCTGCAGAAATTTATAGATTATGTAGAACATAAGAAAGGAGAGTTCTATGCTGTACAAGCTATGGGTGGGCCTATGGAGTATTGAGGTAATTAATTCTGAGCTCGGGGAATATGGGTGTTTTGGCATTTGAGTGCGGGGATGAAACAGAACCCTAGAGGTTTAATAACCCTGGGGGATAGGTTGAAATTATAGACCTAATCCCTACACTCCTCAAAAATTAAATAATTAGTTGAGCTGTAATGAATATTTCGAAATCGGGAGGGGGGATAAATGCAACCTTAGAGGTTTAATAACCCAGGGGGATAATTTGCACAAACAGGACCTAATCCCTACCCTCTTCAAAATTTAAAATAATCGGATCATTACTAAGTTGAGGTAAATTTGTGGTTGGAATTCATAATTAAATTATTAAATTAAAATTCAGTCAACATGTCTGTTTCTTTATTGCAAAGATCTTCTAGTAGTAAGGCAGGATGGGTAACTAAAGCCATAAATGATTGTAACCAGTCGTTGAACCAAATACCTCTGTCCAAGGAGAAAATAAAATAAGAGTCTTCTAAATATCCTGAAAGATCGATGGAATAAGTACGAAGAGAGTTACATAACTTTAGAAGCGGCTATAGTAAAGGCTGAGAATAAGGAACTCTTGGAGTCAGAAACTACGAAGTTTGAAAGCAAATTAGAAGAATACTTAACTGTAGTAAAGACACTAGAGTCAAAATTAGCTAACACTGTCGCGGAAACACAAGTTGTGGCACAGCAGAGTAGAGCTGTGTTACCACAAATAACGCTTCCGGAGTTTGATGGGGAGCAGAACTGGAAATCCTTTTGGGACCAGTTCAAATATTTGGTACACGATAGAACAAATCTCCTTAAAGTCAGCAAATTTACTTATCTGTTAAGACAGGTCAAAGAAAAACCATATCAACTGATAAAAGAATTACCAGTAGAAGAAAATAATTATGAGGTGGCTTTGACCATCCTTAGACAAAACTACGAAGACAGGGAGCAAGTTATAACTCAATTGCTGAAGGCTGTAATTGAATTACCCACGCCTAGACACGATTTTGATTCCTTGCAAAAATTTAGAATTGCACTAAGTTGTAAATTAAGGGCCTTAGGTACTTACGAAGATATTAAGACATCAGATTGGGTGCTTTCAAGAATTGTCCTTAAAGCTACCACTGAAAACCAAGGATGCTTTGTATGGTAGGTACCAGAAGGATAATTTCACCTGTGAAGAGATTGAGGAAGGCTTGATGCAACTCTGTAAACATTTGCAAGGAACTGCAAAAACTACCGAGGTCAAACAAAAGAATGAAATAATAAAAAAAAAACACTAACTAACTAGCTGGGAAAGCTAAGTCAGAGAAGACTAAGTATGTGCCTAAAGAAGAAATAGGTACTTTCCTTAGCTCCTTAAAGGCTGAGGATAATGCAAAGAATCCAGAAGGTAACCTTATTATGGGTCAGTTGCCTTTCTAAAACAAGTTAAAGGAGAGGCTAAGCTAGTAGACTCAGTCTTTGTTACCCCCCCACAGTCATTGATGGTAGCTAGAATAGGTGCAGAATTAGAACCTACTCAGATAAATGACTTGTTGGATGAAAATATTGAACCTGTACACAAACTGTGGGACCTAGACAGTGTAGGTATACACTCTGAGGAACCAACCCCTGAAGATAAAATAACCTTGGACTTGTATAATCAGTCTGTGGAATTTAAGGATGGACAGTATTGGTTAGGATTAACATGGAAATTAAACCATTCAGAGTTGCCAACAAATTACCAAGCAGCTAAAGCTCAGTTAAATTCTCTTCTAAGAAAGTTCAGAGATAAACCAGAACATTTAACCCTATATGATAATATTATAAAGGATCAATTGAAGAATAAATTTATAGAAGAGGTAGAATACCCTGTTAACCACAAAGAAGGACACTACTTACCACAACATGCTGTAAGCAAGGATTCAGTAACTACTCCCATAAGGATAGTATTCAACTGTATAGTAGTAAAGCGTCCAAGGGATCAGCTAGCTTGAACGATTGCCTATACTCTGGACCTACACTAACAGAGAAGTTAGGGAATGTGTTACTAAGATTTAGAGAGAAACCTTATGCTTACACAGCAGACATTAGTAAGGCTTTTCTCAGAATAGGACTGAGAGAGGAGGATAGGAAATTTACAAAATTCCTCTGGCCTCATGATCTTCAAAATGAGGATAGTCCATTGAAAACTTACTGTTTCCGATCGGTGCTCTTTGGCTCTTGTGCTAGTCCTTTCCTACTTTGCAACACTTTAAAGCATCATTTTGAAAATGCCAAATGTCCAGAAATAGGGCAGGCTTTTTACATGGATAATTTGCAAGGTGTTGCTGAAACAGAGTCGGAAGCTTTGAAGGCTTATGAAATAGCCAATTCCGAATGTGGGAAGGCAAATTTGCCGTTACAGAGCTGGAGTACAAATTCACCACTTTTGAGGAATAAAATACAAGAGGACTATCCAGATTCTGACATTCCCAAAATTCAAAACGTGTTAGGTCTTAACTGGGATACAACAGCTGATGTAATAAGTTTGAAACCAATTAAGTTCTCTGATGTCACTCTCACCAAGAGGTCCTTGTTAAGTCAGGTTTCCAAGCTATTTGACCCATTAGGATTGGTCAGTCCTATAGTTATTAGGGGCAAATGTTTAGTACAGGAGGCTTGACGAGAAAAGTTAGACTGGAACACTGAATTAGGTGAGACATATGTGGAACAATGGGAACAGATTAGAAAGGAGTTTTAAACCACATCAAGCATATGTATTCCCAAGAAAATAAACAGTAATGAGAAGTCGCACTTACACATATTTTGTGATGCTTCTCAAAGGGCCTATGAAGCAGTAGCTTATTGCGCAACAGGAGAGGATAGTAAGATTATAATGTCCAAAGCCAGAGTTGCGCCAATTAAAGAAAGAACCCTACCTCAAATGGAATTGGCTTCCATAGAAGTAGGAACTAAATTGGCCAGGTATATAACCACAACTGTTGAAACTCAGTTTGAGGATATTTACGTATGGACTGACAGTGAGATTTGTCTTTACTGGATAGGAAAGGAAGACAGTAAAATTCCTTTCGTCTGTAATAGAATGAAGACTATTAAAGAGCTGTCTTCCAAATTTAATTTCATGCATGTGTCCTCCAAACAAAATCCAGCTGATCTGCTCTCAAGAGGTTCGACCGTAAGGAGACTGATCAAAGATAACTTGTGGTTTAAAGGTCCTAAATGGTTACTCACTAAGGATTGGCCTGAACAGAAACAGTGCAGTATTGCTGAGATTAATGTAGTGAACTTGGATCCTATAGTACCTGAGCCAGAAGTAATTGACATTAGCCGATTTTCATCGATAAGACAACTTCTGAATACTACTAAATTGGTTGTTGAATTTTTGAATAAGAAGGTGGGGTTTCAGAAATTAGATCCCCTAGAATACTGGCTGAAAAAAGTACAAAGATATTCTTACGGGGAAATATATAAACTTTTAGGCCAAGACACAGGAAAATGGAATAAGCTGATGAAGAATTTAGGCTTGTTCTTAGACGGAAAAGGTCTGATAAGATGTCGAGGCCGATTGGTAAGGGCTGACTTGCCCATCCAAACCAAACATCCCATTTTATTACCCAAGAGCAGATGCTTTGTACAACTTATTATAAAAGAAGCCCACGATTCCACTCTCCATGGAGGTGTACCGCAGACCTTAGCCCAAATTCGGGAAAGGTACTGGATTCCTAAGGGTAGACAGGTTATTAAAAAATATATCAAAAACTGCATCATTTGTAGGAGGCATGAGCAGCGACCTTTTAACTACCCAGGACCACCAGCCCTACCGAAGGATAGAGTGAACATAAGTCGGTCCTTCCATATAACAGGAGTGGACTACACAGGGGCTATAACTGTTACGGGTGAGGAAACTCCCCATAAAGTTTACAATTGTTTATTTACTTGTGCTTACACAAGGGCAGTCCAACTAGAATTAGCGGAGGACCTAAGCTCAGAGACATTCCTCAATGTCTTTCGCAGATTTGCCGCTAGAAGGTCTTGTCCTGGCAAGTTAATAAGCGACAACGGAACTAATTTCGTTGGAGCAGCACTCTTACTGTTGAACCTAATGAACGACCCAAAAGTTAAGTCGGCGCTGGAAATCCGAAATTGTATTTGGCAGTTCACAGCTCCAAGAGCTCCATGGCAAAATGGATTTACCGAAAGAATGATTGTTATTGTCAAGAACTGCCTGAGGAAAACATTACATAGAACTAAGATCACGAGAGAAGATTTAAGAACAGTAATAACTGAAATTGAAAACAGGATTAATAATAGACCTTTGACTCATCAAGATGACACTAGCGACTCGCTAGAGGCCTTAACACCGACTCATATGTTATATGGCAGGAAGCTCCATCCGATTCCTTGTGTGGATATCCAGGAAGAAGTTGATGATCGTAACATAGAAAATAATGAATTAGGACAACATCTTCGGGAGGCATATCAACGTCTGAAAAGGGTGTTGGATACTTGGAATAGGCATTGGAGCGAGGAGTATCTCTTGAGCCTACGCGAGAGGTTTTATGGAGCTCAGGCTGCCAGCAACAAATCAGTTATTAACATAGGAGATGTGGTCTTAGTGAAGACCGAACAGCCAAGATCCCAGTGGCCATTAGCTAAGGTGATCTCAACACACTCAAATTCTGAGGGGGTACTGAGACTCGTAAAAATAAAATGTAGGGGACATACCAGCTTAAAAACTATTGATAAACTGGTACCCCTTGAGTTAGCAGCCACTCCAGATACAGGGGATGGTGAAGATGAAGCGGGTCAAGTGGCGTGACCTAGAAGGGCCGCAGCACAGGGTTCTCGAGAGCTATGGAGGGAACTCTTGGCTAAGGGTCATATTACATAATACAGAGTATCATTTTCCGCCGGCCCCAAAACTGTGGGAAATATTTTCCCCCAGAGGCAGTTGCACTCTCTACTTTTATCATAGTTATCCCTGGTTAAAGGCAGAGGAAAACTTGAAACTGTTGTTAATTGTTCAAGCGGTTATTATAACCCAGAAATTACGTTCTCTTTAATAATTCTTGTTATTAATGAATTAAATCCTACTGCGTTTAACCCTCGTGGACAACTATATATTGTAAATAAATGTAATTATATGGAATTTTCCACTGACCTAAACTGCGTCTGCGCGTTAGATGACGTGGTGAGTAGGGAAAGATTCTCGTGTTAAGCAGATGTGGAATTAGGATATTTACACAGAGTAAGGGAATATTTGGTTTAACTTTAGTTTAAGTAAAACTAAGATTAAATTGTTAGATTCGCCCTGTACATATCATGATGTACTCTAACTGTATTTAGTACTGTAATTAATTAAGAGTTAGCAACCTACCATTCTATGACGGAGGTAGATCCTGCCGCGCACCACACTCTGTTCCTCTTCATACTCAAGCTAGCACGGTTGTACATGCGCACCTTAAGGATGCTTGCTTGCTCAAGCAATTACACTAAGCAGCCCATCATCATCGGTTAACGATCACTCAATTTTCACTAGCTAAGTAACCTTTACAAATTGGCCAATTCAAGGGGGGATTAGCTATGAGACAGAAGAGAAGTAGTTATTGTAGGTGAGTTAAGGTTAAGTTACGTTTCACCTAACTCTATGAGACATGTTTGATTTACTTAAAGACAACTTTACGGAAGAGTAACGACCTACGATTTGTTTACCATAACCTCTAAATATTTTTCACAAGAATTATGAGATGAAGCCGAAATTTCATTTCGGTCACATCAAGCAATTTTAACTGATGATTTCGGCAAGAGACATCGAAGCTGTTCAAGCCACAGCACAAGGGGTGCTGGATGATCACATCCACTGATATGCGTCGTTGGGCACAGTCTGATGGAGAAATTCCCACAGCTACAATTCCTGGTGGTGACTCATGGATCTATGTCTCTAGGCCTGAAATAAAGGCTCAGAATTCTGTGTGGGAGTCCTCATTATCACAAGGACCCAAGAAAACTCATCAAGTTTGGAGCAGATCCAAAATACTGCAATTGTAATTGATCAAGATGGCGATGTTAATCATTAGCACGCTCTAGAGGGTCTGACTGAATAAGGAGTATTACTTACATATATCTGTATCTACCTATCTATCAGTCTCTCTCTCTCTCTCTCTCTCTTTATATATATATATATATATATATATATATATATATATATATATATATACGCTCTAATTCCTCAATTACCCAGACATAATAGAGCCAAAGGCATGTCCGGGTAGTAGCAACATCCGTATAATGAACACTATTTCCCTGCCACACCCAGACCCTACCCATACCCACCTCCAACCTATACCTAACTTATTTGTACAGTACCTCTCCTTATTTTAGCAGTGTTTTCCGGTCATTCAGGCATATTTAGACATCGAAACACACATAGTTATATCAAAAGTATTAGTAAAAACCGAGAAAGCCATGCAGAAAAAATTGAAAAAAATAAAATAAAATAAACACCCTACCTATACACTACTGTATGTACAGTACCCCTCCTTATTTTGGTAGTGTTTTTAGGTCATTCTGGCATATTTTTGGCATCAAAACATACATAGGAATATCCTAATTAATTTTTGACACCAAGCAAACCATGGGAAAAAAAAAAAACACACTGAAAACCAAAAAGCACCCTACCTAAACACTTCTGTATGTACAGTTCCCCTCCTTATTTTGGTAGTTTTTTTCAGGTCATTCTGGCATATTTTGGCATCAAAACATACATAAATTCTAAATAGTTTTCAGCATGAACACCATGCAGAAAAAACACTGAAAACCAAAACATCACCTACCTAAACACTACCGTACGTACAGAACCTCTCCTACTTTTGGCAATGTTTTCGGGTCATTCTGCCACATTATGACCTCAAAACACACATAGGAATACCCTAAATAAATTTTAGTACCAAGGAAACTATGAAAGAAACCTAAAGCTACCTGCAGAAAAACATTTGGTTTGGGTACTTACCACCCAGTGCATTGCTGCCAGGCTTCGTAACATATCACCTCCAGCTGGTTGTCCCGTGTGGTCTAGTGGCAAACACTAGTGCCTAACAGGGGTCATAGAAATCCTCCTCACCATCCTCAACTTGCTGGAGTGATCTTCTCATTAGACATGGTCTGGTAACCATGATCGCAGCCGTCGGCGTCCAACCAATCCTGCACATCATCGATGTCCACCTTCTCTCCTGCCTGTCTAAGGTGACTGTGGAAATCATCCACATCAAACCCCTCGACAGAGACTTCATTCCACTCGTTCACCCAGTTGAACACTGCAGACTTCAGGTCATAACACTGAAGATTCTGTAAGGTCTGCTCCCCATGTGTGTCCTCTACCATGTCGTCATCCTCCTGCACCACCATCACCTCATTCAGGAACCTCTGGTCCATTGGTTGAATCAGAGCAGTCATATTATATGGCGGAAACATGCACCTAATTCGCCCATCAACAGCAATCAAATCCTTCTCAGATGGATGTGCAAGAGCACTGTCCAGGAGCAAGAGTGCCTTTACCTGGTCACAAGCGATTCCAATGACCTCCGTTTGATAACAGATATCCTCCTTGACAAAATGTCTGTGGAATCAATCTCAGAAGATATTTGTGGTAAACCAGGCCTCCACAGAAAGGTATTACACAACAGGCAGGCTATCCATCAATCCACAGAGACAACATGGTTGTTTTACACACCCAACAACGGGTTTGAGGTGGTGGCACAGCACAAAACAGAGACATGTTGTTTGGACAACGTCTGACCAGGCACAGACTTCTCCCTTTCCTCAGCCAAGGTGTGGGTGGGCAAGGAACGGTAGAACAGACCAGTTTCGTCGGCATTATAGACTTGACCAAGGAAAGGCCCTTCTTGATTAGGCTCTGCAATTTCTGGTGAAATGGGTCTAAGTATTTTGCTGCTGCCTCCAAGACTTTGCCGTGTCCCTTATGCCCAGTAAGTCAATGGCATAGCTTGAACCGAATGAGCCATCCCTCGGATGCCTTGAAGTCAAGCACATTGTGCAGGTGTATAAAACTTCTCAGCAGCAGCCTTCAACTCGGTTCCATGCACTGGCACACTGGCACCATGTTGCTGACGAAACCACATCAAAGTCGACCAGTTGATAATGGTGTGCCAGGCCTGGGCCATTACCTTCCTGTCACTGCGAAGTGTGCTTTCGCTAAAGTCCTGTCTGTACTGCGTAAGCCTGTCGTGTGACTTCTTGATATTGAACAATGTTGAACAGGGTAGATCATGTTCACAAAGAATGTGTCCTGCTGTCCAGCCCATGTCAACTTTGCCCAATATCTCACGCTTCTTCCCCAGACTAAGAACCTTTCTGTTTCTCTTCTCAGGTGGTGTTGGGGCCATTACCACACACACAAGACTACAGCAGAGCAGGGACACAACATGAAGAAGGTAGGGAACCACCACAAAAACAATCACAGTCACAGCCATTGTTGCAACCAGAACCACTCACGAGGGGCAGAAAGCCAGGGACTGAGGTGCGTGCTTCTGTTTCCTGGAAAGCAGTACATTACAGTTCTGCCATATTGCACCCAATGGTTGTTCTTGAGGACAGAGGACGCCACATGCAGCAAAGTGACATCTGTCTATATCATTCACTTCTGTTTGCCCAGGCAAGGGTTAGTATGTGATGGCAACAGTGGATGACCATCTCAGGCAGTGTATGACTCATGCAGCCTGCCAGGAGACACTGACCATTCTGTAGGGAAGTGGACAGGTGCGCGTGATGTGTTCCCGCACTAATCCTGGAGGCTGGAGGACTCCCACTAGTCAGTGTAGGGCTGGACGGGCGATTGTACTGTACATTTACTCATGGGTTGTGGTTTGTGTTACATGCACGGTGGCCAGCAGTACCCCTCAGGTGGGAACAATGCTCACTTTCTCTGTTCAAAAATTACCATAGAATTTTCGCGTAGATATGCTCAGTGTCTTTCCCAGGCAAAATTACATAGGATATCTTTACCTAACCTTACCAAACCTAACCTTTCCTAATAGGGCTGCATGGCTAAGGTTGCTGAATGTGGTACTGAAACAAGTACTCACACCGAAAGGAAGTGTATTGTACAGTACAGCACAATATTGTACTGTACATACTGTACACACATACAGTACTGTACACACATACAGTACTGTACTGTGAACAGTACAGTACTGTAGTACTATCATATGCACTGGTATAGAAATTACTGTACTGATACTGTTATTGTAATCATACCGTAGTGTGTGAAAGAATCCCTTTGTGTGTGTGATGTGTGTGTGTCTCCCGGTAACCATGCAATTTTCTACCTTCGATAGAGAGGTGTACAGGCACCGTCACTGAACATGCACCCATGGGTTGTGGTCTGTGTTACATGTGTGTTGGCCACCTGTACCCCTCAGCCATAGACCACGCTTGCCTCGTCCTTTAAAAAATAACCATAGGATCAATATGTTTCCCAGGCAAAATTACGTAGATTAACTGTATTTTACGTTACCAAATCTAACCTCTCACACTGCTTGGCAAGGGTGGGTTACTCTGGCATTGAAACGAATACCCATACTGAATGGAAGTGTACTGTACAGTATTGTACTGTACATACACACATACAGTACTGCACTGTCTACTGTCCAGTACTGTATTACTATCATATGCACTGGTACGGAAATTACTGTACTGATACTCTTATTGTCATCATAGTGTGTGAAGGAATCTCTTTGTGTGCGTGGTGCGTGTGTGTCTCCTGGTGGACATATGATTTTCAACCTTCGGTTGAAAAGCGGATGGGCACTGTCACCGAACATGTACTCGTGGCATGTGGTTTGCATTACACGCATGGTGGCAATGAGGAAAGAGCAATCCTGGACATAGGGTTGGGAAGTGTATTGACGTTTTGATACCACTTGTGGATTACAGTCGTATTGCTAGGGTGCTGGAGGTTCACGGGGAGTGATCAGACGAGTGCAAGATTTTGACAATTCAGTATATTGGCGGATGGACATTTTAGCTCTGGTTATAGGTGACGGACTTCTTATCGCTCACTGCTCGAGCTCAGTGGCCACAATACCAAATGTTTGTACACGTCAGCTGGCCGGCTGAAGTTCTCAGGGATTTTTACTTCCGGATACTAGCAATTCGGATAATGGTTTAACAAAGCCAAGGCCCAGCATCCGGATAATGAACATGCCCAGATTATGAATGTCTGGATAATTGAGGGATCACTGTATACAGTATTATATATATATATAAAGAGAGAGAGACAGAGAAAGAAAGAGACAGACAGTCAGACAGAGAGAATGAGTGTCAGACACCGCAAGGGGTGGACAGAAACAAATTCCCTCCATGTCTCTTTGTTCCCTGCTATTTTACTACCCTGCTTCCATTTCACACACCCCTCTCTCATATACCTCTCCACTCCATCCCTCCATCTCATCTTTGGCCTCTCCCTCCCTCTTCCCCCCCTCCACCTAACTCACATACACTCTCCTCGCCAGTCAATCACCCTCTATCCTCTCCATATGGCCAAACCACCTCCTTGTGTTTCTCCTAATGCTTCCCAACACATCCACATCCACACCACAACGCTTCTTCACTTTCTCATTTGTCAGTCTTGTCTCTCCATGTGACCCCACATACTCCTCTCAAATAACCCATTTCCATAGTTCTCACTCTTCATTTCTGTCCCTCCAACAAGTTTCAAGCTTCACTTCCATACGTTAGAGTTTATATCACAATACTGTCATGTAGTAGCTTTTTCACTTCCATGCTTACTTCCCTGTTTCTTACCACTGCTTTCAAGGAACCAGCAACCTTTCTTCCTTGCTGTACCCTATCAAGCACTTCACCCTCTAAACTTCCATCCTTACTCATCAGACTACCCATGTACTTAAATGTGTGTGTGTGGGGGGGGGGGAGTTAAATAACAGAACAGAGGAAGGAAAAACAAATGAATAAATAAAATAATCCATACACCAGATTACTGGTGTCCTCTTTTCATAAAATATTTGTAACTGTTAGACTTGAACAGCTGTAGGTTGAAGTTTGGATGGAAACAACTTTGGGGAAGCGAGTTCCAGAGAGATGCAGTTCGGGGAATGAAAGAATTCTAATAGGCAGAAGTTCTGCAATATGGCTGAGTGACATTCCAGTCATGAGTGCAACCAGATGCCCGTGTAGCACGAGGGAAGGCATGGAGAGGTGGCACAATGGACACAACTTCGTCTGAGCATTTGCCATAAAAATATCTGTAAAATAATGCAAGGGGGGCGACATTCCTTCTTAATTGTAAGGGAGGTAGTATTTGTAATGGCAGAGTTGTTAATAATTCTAACAGCTTTGTTCTGAATTTTGTCCAGTTGTTTTAATGCACATTCATTCCATAAGGGTGAGCAATATTCAAGCTGAGAACGCACATGACTCATATAAATTATAGGTAACTGCTCGTCAGTGAAGAAGTTACGGACTCTGTACAATAATCCAAGTTTCTCTGGGGCGGTTTTAGCAGGTGATTTAACATGAGAGGTCCAGCAGAGGGCATTGTTAAGTGAGATGCCGAGAAATTCAATACTTTTGGAGATGGGAATATTAGTAGTACTGACGGTAATATACGAATCTGGCAATATCTGTCTATTAGTAAATTGTATATATTTAGTTTTACTAGCATTAAATGAGACAAGGTTGTTATGTCCTCATTCACTGATCGTAGATAGGTCTTGATTTATGGAGTTGGCTGTACTGAGTTGAGACGTAGAGATATTAGATTTTGTAAATGGATGTCCGAGTGTGAATGAACTATGTAGTGTTGAGTCATCTGCATATGAGTGGATGGGATTGTGGGTGACAGATAAGAAATCATTAATAAGAACCAGGAACAGGGTTGGCATCAAAACTGTTCCCTGCGGCACGCCGGTGTTAACTGAGTGGAAATTGGAATGTACATCATCTACTTTTACTCTTATTTTCCTGTCACTGAGATATGAGGAAATCAACCTTCGGTAGAGAGGCAGGGAACGGTGCCATACTCTGTCGAAAGCTTTAGAAACATCAAGGGCTACTGCATGAGTTTCTCCATGTAGGTCAATTGATTGATGGATGGTATGAGTTAGGCGATTGATTATGTCAACGGTGGATCATTCGTGGCGAAAACCATATTGTCTATCACTAATTAAAATGTTGGATTCAAGGTGTTTAAGAATGTGTTTATTAAAGTTTCAAAAACCTTACTAAGAGAAGATGTGACAGTTGTTGGTCCGTAATCAGAGGGGTCAGAGGAACTTCCTTTCTTCGGAATTGGGTGGATATTGGCTTCTTTCCATGAATTAGGGAATGAAGAAGTACGTATGCATAGTCTGAATAATTTAGCAAGAACACAGGCAAGGTCAGGGGAACACTTCTTCAAAACAATTGGTGGAAATCCATCTAGCTCTGGAGCTTTGTTGGTAGGTAAATTGTCTAGGATGAATTTTACGTATCTTGTCTGTATCTTTAGTGGAACAATTTCAGGAGAGTCAAGTTCTAGTACTCGGACGTTCTGGCTGGCATCCTCTATGATAGAATTTCTGGCAAATGTACTAGCAAAAATATCTACTTTCCCACGCGTGTCCTTTGTAATGTTGCCATCTGAAGATTTTAGTGGGGGAATGGATGATGACTTGTCAAAGTTATTATTAAAAGAATTAAGAGCTGACCAGAATATTCTATTGTCATTAGTGTTGTTAAGTAGTTTTGATGCTTGCTTTTGAAGAAAGTTTGATTTAGCTAGATTCATTACAGCTTTTGCATGATTTCTTGCAATTTTAAATTGAGATAGTGATTCAGATGTTTTTTTATTTTAAGTAAATAGTTATATGCTAATGGCTTTTGGGCTCTTTGTGTGGCACAGTTGCCATCAAACCATTTTGGAGAGATCGATCTTTTAGTGAACTGTTGACTTGGTATGAATAAATCCATACCAGCTAGTATTAAGTCGCAAACGTGGGACTGGATAGAACTGGGATCACTAGAGAAGAAAGACTGCCATGGACTGTCAGCAAGATAATTTCTAAATCCATCCCAGTTTGCCCTACCAAAGTGCCATCGGGTCATCCTGACAGGTTCAGAACGGAAAGGTGTGGGGGGGTTAACTAATGAGGCTTTGATGAGACTGTGGTCAGAAGATCTATCCCATATTGATCTGGATTATTTGTCAAGAATAAATCCAAGAGATGGGCATTATGGTCAGGATTATCAGGTATTCTGGTTGGTTGCTTTACCAGCTGGGTGAGATTAAAAGTTTATTCAAACACCTCGCACTCTAGACCAGCGTCGTCAGTCCTGGCAGAATGCAATAACCATTAAACATTATATCTGGCAGAATGCATTAACCGTTAAACATTATATATGTTAAAATCACCCAAAATGGTAATGTACTCACATTTTTCATTTCCTCCTCATCCATCCTCACTGTACATTCACTGACTTCGTTTTTTTCGAAGACCATAAATTTACCCTTCTATATATTCAACTTTAGATTCCATTTCTCACACACTCTCCCAAACTCCCCTTGCAACTCTCCTTCGTCTTCACTTAGCATCACAGTATTGTCTGCAAACAACAGTACAGGGAGTTTCCAAACACTGCCCTCTCTCACTATGGGTGCTCCAGTATCCACTGCCCTACCTTGTATCTCGTTTATAACCCCATCCAAAAACAGATTGAACAACCATGGAGACGTTACACATCCCTGTTTCAATCCAACCTCAAATAGAAACATTCACTCAGTTCACCATCCACACGCACTGCAGCCTTAGCACCTTCATACATACCCTTCACGGCATTGAACATCTTCCGATCTACTCCATATATTCTTAACACTTTACACAATCCTTGTCTATCCACCCTGTCATATGCTTTCTCCAAATCCATGAAGGCCACATACAATTTCTTTCCCTTCTCTAGAAACTTTTCCACTACAGATCTAAGAATGAATATCTGATCAATGGAACCTCTCCTCTTCCTAAAACGTCCCTGTTCTCCCACTAATTCCTCAGTTATTTCCTTAACTCTGACACTAAGTATCCGGCCATATACTTTTCCACTTACACTAAGACGACAAAGGCCCCTATGATTACCACATACTTCTTTCCCCCCTTTTCCTTTGTACAGGGGAATAATTATACCTGGCATCCAATCCTCCAGGACTCTACCTTCATCCCAGGCCAAACTGGACATCTTCCACATCCATTCTACTACTATCTCCCTCTCATGCTTCAGCATTTCACCACACGCTCTATCAATTCCTAGGGCTTTCCCCATTTTAACTTTCTTCATTGCTTCCACAACGTTCAAAGTACTGATTTCTTCCTCTCTTCTCACATACCTTCGTCTCCCACCCATTCTCCAACCACTTACACTTGCATTACTTTCATTCTCTATGTTCAACAATTTCTTAAAGTGTTCTCTCCAGCTGCTCACTTTTTCTCCCTTCTCCACTTGTAATCTTCCATTATCTTTCACTCCCCAACTAGCTTCTTTGGCACCCTCTCTCTCATTACCTTTTTCCAGAACATTTTCTTACATTCCCTCCACTTTACACTTTAATTCCTTCCAAATGCATCACCCATTGTCTTCTTACTCTCTTACTAATCTTTTCACCTCTCTCTTCCTCTCTACATGTAACTCTCTCTTCCGTCTCTCATCTTCTTGTTTTGTACCACAACCTCTCTCACCTCTTCACTGAACATGCTGTTCCCTGCACTCCCTTTCGTCTTCTCTTCACCCAAAACACCACCCCACATGCTGCACAGATTACTTCTGTGAATATCTTGCACGCACCTTCCACGTCCCCCATATCCTCCAGTCCATATTTACCCAATCGCTGGTTCACTTTCATCTTATATCCTGCCTTTTTTGCATCCTCTGGTAATCTTTCCACCCTCCTTGTATGAACTACTTCCTCCTCTCCTTCCCTTCTTCTATTTCTCCATTTCATTTGGACCTTGATTCTGATCACCACCAAATGGTGGCCAGAAAGTCCACTCCTCCAACCTTAATATACTCTTGCATCCATTACACATTTTCGCATCCCGTCATCCACACACACATGATCAGTCATTGCCTTCCGTTCATTCAGTTCACCACTCACCCTTCTCATTACTCGCCACGTATATCTATGGATCATTTTGTGCCTGGAGAGGGTACTGGCTACCACCAACTCCGTCCAAACACAAATGTCCACTAAAGGACTGCCATTCTCATACCCCTGCAGGCACACCCCACTCACCAACTACTCCATCCACCTTCACATTCCCAACTTTTCCATTTATAACTTGAAAAAACACTCTTTATTTCCTTTCAAACTTTTCCATGCACGCTTCCACATTTGTCCAAAACTATTCTCTCACTCTGCTTGCACGATCTTGCCTTAGCACATACACACACACAATCGTCAACATTTGTAGTTCAACTTTCAATCTTACCAACACAGTCTTTGAGACAACTGATCCATACTCAGTTATTTTCTCCTTCCCTCTGTTACTCACAACAATACACCCCCCCTTTTGCCCTCTAATTCTCACCTACTTCCGCGCATATACCCCATACATACTCCCATTCTCTCACAATCTCACCTGTCCATTTAACTTCAGTTAATCCAGATACACACACTTTCACACCCTCAAGCACCTGTACGATATTTCTTCATTTCATTTCATCATGTAGCTATCCATACCTTGTCCTTTGCTCGGTCGTTAGTCGTCACCTTTTGGTCAGTCCTGGTCCGAGGCTTCTTCTTCGTATTTTTAGTTAGATGTTTTCCAAGGAAGGCACAAACCCTCCGCCAACCCACTTGCTGTCACGTAGGGAACACATGTTGTTTGGTTATAAGGTTACAACCCAGCACTGTAAATGTTTTCCTGGTTTACAGGAACATTTGGCTTGCCACTCAGTGTAGAGCTACCACAGAAACAGAGTACCTTACACTAAGTGGGTGGATGATGGGCACCCCCATTATATATATATATATATATATATATATATATATATATATATATATATATTAGGGGAGGCGGTGGCTCAATCGGTAGAGAGGTGGCCTGCAGTCCTGACGGACCCAGGTTCGAATCCCGGCTGGGGCAGGGAACAGTTTAAGGATTTGAATTTCATTAAATCAGGCTTTACTGATCTACCAGTAGACCCGCCGACATGTCGTAAAAATACCTCTGCTAATACCAATACACCAGTCCTGCATGAGACAGCCCTAGCATATATTCAATATGGACGGTGGGTGTTAGCGCCGAAGTAGTGACATGTAGAGCTGTATGGTATGTAGGAGGACTGCTGGACCTTTAGAGCAGGCTGTAAAGCCTATGCCCAGAGTCGGACACATAAAAAACATATATATATATATATATATATATATATATATATATATATATATATTTATATATATATAATTTTTATATATATATATTTATATTTATATATATTTATATATATGCATATTATATATACATATATTTATATATATATATTTTATATTTTACATATATATATTTATAAATATATATTTTATATAATATATATATATATATATATATATATATATATATATATATTCATTCATTCATTCATTCATTGCCAGACGCCATGTATCCCGAACGGGGTGGCCAAGGGCTTAGAGTTTATATATATATATATACTGTATATATATATATATATATATATATATATATATATATATATATATATATATATATATATATATATATAATATATATATATATATATATATATATATATATATATATATATATATATATATATAAATATATATATATATATATATATATATAAATATATAAATATATATATATATATATATATATATATATATATATATATATATATATATATATTTACATATATATATACATATATATAAACCACTTCACCCTCCAAACCTCCATCCTTACTCATCACTCTACCCAAGTACTTAAACTTACTCATATTATCCAATTCCTCGCCATTCAATCTCGCTGCACATTCACTGACTTCACCTCTCTCAAAGACCATCACTTTACTCTTCCCTATATTCACCTTTAGATTCCGTTTCTTACACACTCTCCCAAACTCATCCACCAAGTCTTGCAGCTCCCCTTCGTCTTCACTCAACAACACAGTATCATCTGCAAACAACAGTACAGGGAGTTTCCAAACACTACCCTCTCTCACCAGGGCCACTCCAACATCCACTACCCTACCTTGTACCTCTTTAATTACCCCATCCATGTATAGATGGGAGGCGTGTAGTTGGGAAGGCGTGGCTCAATCGGTAGAGAGGTGGCCTGCCGTTCTAACAGACCCAGGTTCAAATCCCCGCTGGAGCAGGGAACAGTTTGAGGATTTGAATTTCATTAAATCAGGCTTTACTGATCTACCAGAAGACCCGCCGACATGTCATGAAAATACCCCCCCCCCCCAATACCATACACCAGTCCTTTATGAGACAGCCCTAGCATGTATTCAATATGGATTGTGAGTGTTAACGCCGAAGTGGTGACATGTAGAGGTGTATGGTATGAAGGAGGACTGCTGGGCCTTGATAGCAGGCTGTGAAGCCTATGCCCAGAGACGGAAACATAAAAAAAAAAAAAAAAAATGAACAACTATGGAGACATGACACATCCCTGTTTAAGCCTAACCTTCGAAGAGAAAAATTCACTCGGTTCACCTTCCACACGCAATGCAGCCTTAGCACCATCATACATACTCTTCACGGCATTCAACAACTTCCCATCTACTCTATATATTCTTAATACTTTCCACAATCCTTGTCTATCCACCCTGTCATATCTATCTATCTATCTATATACCTAGGCTGCTTCCCCCAAGGAAAGGGAGGTAGCCGAGACAGGACGACTCACTCTCCATTTACTCATCCATTCAAACACATTTATTCGCATCTTAGCCCCAAAGGGGAGAACGGACAGATCGTCACTGCATCACAACGCACAAGGGTCAACTGCGCAATGCAATCAGTGACATCCACAGCAGGGCCCGACAGCAGAACTGGTTTACCCCTGCCACATCATAACAGACCCATCCCCTTACCCGCACCCTGTCATATGCTTTCTCCAAATCCATGAAAGCTGCATGCAACTCTTTTCCCTTCTCTAACCACCCGTTTCCTTGCTTGTTGTTGTCATGGGGGGGCTTCGGAGACATCGATGGGGGCTTGATGTGTAGGGGAGCCATAGCAGGGTACCTTATTGTACTCCAAAAGTATAGGAGTCTGGTCGCTGGGTGGATGTCATATTTGTGCCTTCACTTTGCTCAACCCTCTCCCCTCTCCTTGGGTCCCTGTCGGTGCCTCAACTAATTTTGCAAGGCCCTTTTCTTCTACTATTCCTTCTTCTTTCCTTTTCTCCTATCCTCTCTATTCTATTTTTGGCATTAAAAAGTGTGGAAATTTTCACGTTCATCAAAATTCTCATCTGTGACCTCGAGTAAGTTGCAACAGGAAGGACATGGGTGTGCCCGTGGGCTATTGGCCTGGCCAATTGTGGAGGTCACGGTGGTTCGGCACTACCCCAGTATGTGGACCTTTGCAGGGACAGATCTCTGCAGAGGAGGAACTGCTGCCGAGCAGCAGCTTTCGGTTCCGGGGGTGCTGTTGCTTGGCTGTGGGACTCTCGGCCAATAGCCGGTGGCTCAGCATTGTGCTTGAGGACTTGGTCATGCACAGTGTTGCTATCCCTTGTAGGGTAGGGTAGGGAGTGCATACTAGGAGCCTGACCTCTACTTGGGTCGTTGGCTGGACTTGTGGACTCCGCGTTCCACCCAAATAGTCCTTTCTTTTTCAACAGTCACGATGAGTTTTCCTGTTTCCTTAGTAAAATTATGGATATTGTTGTAGGTTCCCCCTCCCCCGGTTCTGCCGATTGTTTGACCCCAACGACGACCCCGGCCTCTCTTCCTGGACTGAATACTGTTACCTTTTCTCACCCCTTTATGGTGACGACTCAAAGCTCCCTTTTGACTGTGGCCTCGACTTCTTCCCCTTCTCCTACACGTTCAAGCATACTAAACACCTCGTCCTCTTCGCCTACTGTGTCTTCCACTCCTCCAGCTCCTGCTTCTTGTACATCAGTCAGCCTTTCTACTATCGTCACACTTCACCCTTACCTTCTTTCTTTATCTCCTGCTTCTAATTCTTCAGTATCCTCTGTTTCCCTCTCCCGACCTCGTCCTTCTTCCTATGTTGCTGCTCCTTCCCTCACCTCCTCAATTTTTGGTGCACAGACGTGGTCAAAATTTTTTAACATACAGGACACAACCGACTACCTCTCACTCAACCTCAGCCTCCTTCGACAAGTAGGCAGGGATGTCACCTTCTCGGCCCGTCCGAGTGGTTCCCGCCTCCTTGTTGCTAACCGTTTAACCGCGGGTGTCATCCCAGAATGACATTGCAAAAACTGGACCAAACCGCGGGTGTCATTCTCGAATGTTTGTGAATATTTTGAATACCACGCGTTTTTTCCGTGCGCCAATTGTTTCAAGGGAAAGTAGCTATTAAGTTCTTTCACTCCAGCTGACCCCCACCTCCCTCCTCCCCCTCCCCAGGCCCCCACCCCCCACCCCCTGGGCCCCCTACCCCACCCCGGACCAAACACTCATCGTATCTGTCCAGCTGTGTGAGTGACAACACTGCTGATGTGGCAGTGAAGTGCAGGCAATTACAGTGCCTTTTACCTGCCTCAGTGAACACAGAGTGGGTGTTTATCGTATGTGCAGTGTTCATATATGTTTATAGTATTATTATTAGAATGAGGTTGGCATTTGGTAATGGTGTGTGAGCGAAAAATAGTGATTACAACACCGCTGATGTGGCAGTGAAGTGCGGGCAATTACAGTGCCTTTTACCTGCCTCAGTGAACACAGAGTGGGTGTTTATCGTATGTGCAGTGTTCATATATGTTTATAATATTATTATCAGAATGAGGTTGGCATTTGGTAATGGTGTGTGAACGAAGGTAATGGTGTGTGAGCGAAAAATAATGATTTTAGATCGCTCACTTCTAACGGCACTGGCCATCCAGTGATAGTCAACGAAATCATGAAACCTACATCATTGCAAAGCCGAAGGTTAGTACTTTCTAATGGTACCTTATTTTTCGCTCTAGATTTATTCTGTGCAGAGTTATAAAGGTTTAAAGTTTGTTTACATTTTGGCAGGAACCCCCGTGGAAGAGGCCAGTCGGGGCAAAACAATGCCCGCGGTTAAAGGGTTAATAGTGCTGCCCAAGCCGGGAAGGTTACATCCCTAGTCAGTAATACAGGACAACCCATCTACGTGTCCCCAGACACCCAACTCAATTCTACCACTGGTACTGTACGTCTACCATCCTCGATGTCCTTCGGCCAGAGGGCTTTCCCAGACTGCGCCAATGATATTAAACTAATGCTGTCAGGACAACATCACCCAATACATTCAGTTCAATGTTATACAGTTCCTCCTCGTGGACGACGCCAAGAACCTGCAAATATTGTTAAAATTATTTTTGCTTCTCGCGATCTGCCCCCCACAGTCATCATTGGAGGCACTATTCTCCAAGTGCGAGAATACATTCCATCTCCTCGCTAGTGCACATCTTGTTGGCGCTTTGGCCATCCAGCCAAGTACTGCAGATCATCCGCAGTCTGCGCCAACTGTGCACTGGCCAGTCATGCCACCTCAGACTGCACTTCCACCATCCGATATTGCCCTAACTGTCAGGGTGGCCATTCTGCCACCTACCGACAATGCCCAGCTTACCTCTTCGAGGCAGAAGTGTCCTCCGCCCACTGAAAAACTGGCCTCTCCCTTCGTGAGGCTTGTCGTAAAGTTCGCGGTCTCGGTCATCACCCAAACGTCACTTATGCACGTGTAGCCTGTCCTCCTCCCATAGTAACTTTGAATAACACAACTATTTCTTTATCCCCTTCTGTACCCGTCTGTGTATCAGCTGTCCCCTCTTCATCGCCTCTCTCCTCCTGTCTTCCCCCCACTCACTCTATCCCTACTCCTGTACCTGTTGTCTCCTCTTCCCTTTCCCCTAGTACTTCCACCCGTCCCTCTTCTCTACCTAACCCTCCCTCTACCTCAACCCCCTCGTTACAGTCTCCTCTTGTTCCTGTCTCTAATTCTTTCTCTGTTTTAGATTCCTCTACCCCTACCTCCTCATCATCCTCTTCCTTACCTATTCCCTCTCCTCGTCCTTCCCCCCATTCCCAACCTCGTCCCTCCTCTCACCCCAGTTATGTCTCTTCTACCAGCCGTTTGGCGCCTCTGGCCCAACGTACCATCCGACCCCCAGCCTCCTCTAATAGTAAATGCAGACTACCCACTGTTTCAGATCGAAGTCCTCTCCCGCCCATCATCCTACTTCTCCAGCTCGTAAAGTTCGAGTGACGAATGCTTGTCCCTCTCAATCGATACACTCTGCCACGACAAAGTCCACATCTCAGCAGTCTTCTCAGTCACATCCCTGGACTACTCCACAGCCGGCTAATTGTAACAAAAAACCCTCTGGTGATGACGACAGTGAAACAATTCCTAAGATAATGGACTACATTTTAACTTCTTCGCCAGATCCAGTAAACAATGCTGCACCCTCTCTTTCCACCCACTCTGTTGAAGTTCATTCTGTGCCACTTGATCTCCCTCCTACTCCTCCCCCTTCTTCATCCCCCCCTCCACCTTCCATCTCCTCCTCCTCTTTACCCCCCCTCCTTTTCCATCTCTTCCAGTACTCCATCCCCTCTATCTCTCCCCATGCCTTCAGGCTATGGTGACCATCCTGCTCGTCCACCAGTTCAACCTTCTACCCCTATTCCTACCATCGTAACGACTCGATAATGCATGTTATTATTTTGTAATATTTCCAGTTTAACATATTTTACTTCCTTTGTATATTTTATCATTTATTTCTTTTTATCTTTCCTAGACTCTGTTTTTCTGTTAGGTCTTATTTTTTATTTTTGGTGTTTTAAAGTTTTAATGTCTATTTTACAATGGAACATACGCAGTTTTACGGCCCATCGCAACGACCTTCACTATCTTCTTTCAGTTTACTTTCCGTCCTTAGTTTGTCTACAAGAACCCCGTTTATCTTCCCCTCCGGTACCTATACCTGGCTATTGTTTCTTGTTCTCCCCTGCTTCTCTTTCTGCATCAGCTATCCTAGTCCATCATACTGTTCGTTTCGAACATCTGTCCATTAATACCACCATTCCATGCCATTTTATTCGGGTTTTTCTCAAACATTGGATTACAGTGGTTTCTGTTTATATCTCTCCATCCCAGCCTATCGATTTCTCTGCCTTATCTCTTTAATCCCAATTACCCACTCCAATTTTATTGTTGGGAGATTTTAACTGTCGTCATGCCTTATGGGGCGACACCATTACTAATTCCCGTGGCCGCCAACTTGAATCTTTTATTTTTAATAATAATTTATCCTTATTAAATACAGGAATGTCAACGCACAATGATGATAAAACTCATACTTTCTCCTGTCTGGATCTCTCCCTGTGCTCCTCTTCTGTTTCTCTAGATTTCCATTGGTCTGTCCTTTCGGACGCCGTATATAGTGATCACTTTCCTATAAGGCTTACTTTCACTACATATTGTCCCATACTCAGGTCCCCTCGATGGAGTTTTCCAAAAGCTGACTGGCCAACATTTACTTCTTTAACCGTTCCTTCTATACACTCTTCTTCCTTCGCTACTGTTTTAGATATGCTTACATATTTTAATGTATTAGTTAAATATTTATTGACCAAAGATGGAGATATTAAAAATAGATGGAAAGAGCATTTTGAGACAGTTCTTAATAGACCAATACCACCAGAAGAGGATATACCGTCTGCTCAGGAAGATTTAAATATAGAAACAGGAGAGTTGAGGCTTGCAGAAGTGGAGAAAGCAGTAAAACAGTTAAAGAATAATAAGGCACCAGGGGAGGATGGTTTATTTCCGGAAATGTTTAAAGTGGAGGGGGATAGATTAATAATGATCTTGACCAAGCTATTCAATAAGATATGGGTGACGGGGTTACTACCATCAGTTTGGAAGAATGGTGTAATTGTTAAAGTTCCGAAGAAGGGAGACCTGAGTGAATGTGGTAATTGGAGGGGAATCTCTTTGTCACCGATAGCTTTGAAAGTTTTCAGTAGAGTGTTGTTAAATAGGTTGGAGCCGGTGGTTGAGGGTATTCTGAGGGATGAACAGGCTGGTTTTAGAAAGGGACGTGGTTGCAATGATCAGATCTTTATAGTTAGGCATTTGATGCAGCAAGTTAATGAAATGAGAGTACCGTTAAGTCTTTGTTTTGTTGATTTTGAAAAAGGCTTTTGATAGTGTTTCGAGAGAGACTATGGGGAAGATCATGAGACATTATGGAATACCAGAGGAGTTTGTGAGGGTCATTATGAACATGCATGAGGACACATTTTGTAAAGTGATGGTTGATGGTTGTCTTAGTGATTCGTTTGAAGTCAAGTCCGGAGTAATTCAAGGTGGTGTTCTATCGCCTTTACTATTTATATTGGTCATTGATTACATTATGAAACGCGTTGGAACAGAAACCGGTGCAGGTATACTTTGGGGAGAGAACAGGAAACTTTTGGATTTAGATTATGCAGATGATATAGTTTTGATTTGTGATGGGCCAGAAGAGATGCAGAGAGTGTTGGACTGTTTGGTGAGTGAAGGTCGCAAGGTGGGTTTGGTTATTAATTGTGGAAAAACTGAAATAATCAATATGAATATGGAAAATGCGCAGGAATGTGTAATTGAAGGTATGGTTGTAAAGCAAGTTGATAGGTTTAAATATTTAGGTACTTATTTAGCCAAGGATGGTTCTTTGAACTTTGAATTCCAGGAAAGGTTAAAGAAGGCTAATCAGGCAATGGGAATGCTTAAAAATATTTGGAATAATAACAATTTCTCTGTGCATACAAAAATCAAAATTTATAAGGTAATGGTTAGGAGTATCTTAATTTATGGACACGAGTCTTGGTACAGCACAGTGACTATGGAAAATAAATTCTTGGTGTTTGAAAATAAAGCACTTAGAAGAATATTAGGAGTTAAGTGGTGGGAAAGGATACCAAATAGTAGAATTAGAGAAATAACGGGAGTGCAGCCGATCGATGAATATGTTAGATTCTCACGATGGAAGTGGCTAGGACATGTGTATAGGAGACAGGGAATAGTACGAGGTACACCAGGGTGGGTGGCACTTGGTAGGAGAGGTAGAGGAAGGCCAAAAGAGACGTGGGTGAGGACAATGAGACGGGAAGCTGGAGATGAGTGTTGGGGAGATCTTGAGGAGTTAGCACAAGATAGGATGTGGTGGTGTGAGTTCATCGAGGCCCTATGCATCCCCGAGGGTGCCACAGGAAATGATTGATTGATTGATTGATTAATTAGTTCTGAGTGCAGCTTTGACAGCGATTCCTAGGTCGTCCCGTCCTTTTACTTCGAAGTGCGTACCTTGGTGGGATTCGGACTGTACTGTGGCACTCCATGTTAAACGTGCACGTTGGAAGAGTTTCCTGCGCAAACGCAACACCCCGGATGAACAGAGTGCATTCCTACTGTTTAAAAAGGGTCGAGCTGTTCTTCGTAAGACAGTTAAACGGGCTAAACGCCGTAGCTGGAAATTGTACGTTTCCACCATTACTACCAATACACCCATTGCATCCGTCTGGAAACGTATACGCAAAATAGCGGGTAAACATCTTCCCATGCCCTCCCCTGTCCTACATTTGGATGGGGAGTCAGTTGCAGATGCTCATCTAGTTGTTAATGGCTTAGGTCTTCATTTTAGTAATGTTAGTAGCGGCTCTCATCTCTCACCTGACTTCCATACCCTTAAAGCTGCTACTGAATGTACCCCAGTTGTCTTCAAGCTGTCGTCTAGTCAGCCATATAATGCGCCATTCACGCTCCATGAATTGTCGTCTGCACTTCGCCTTTGTAAGAACACTTGCGAGGGCCCTGATGGCATACACTATAATATGCTCCGTCACCTTTCCCCCCAGGCCATGGCCTTATTATTAACTATTTATAATCGTATCTGGACAGAGGGTATTTTTCCCCCCTCTTTTCGTAGTGCCGTCATTTTCCCATTTCTTAAACCAGGAAAGCAAGGCCATGCCCCTCAAGATTATCGCCCCATTGCTCTTACTAGCTGTCTTTGCAAATTGCTCGAGCGCATGATAAATCATCGTCTTATGTGGCTCCTAGAATCCAAGCAACTTTTGTCCTCTTCACAGTTTGGTTTTCGAAAAGCTCACGGCACCTTAACTCCCCTCCTAAATCTAGAGACTTATATCCATTCAGCCTTTGCCATTCGACAATCTGTTATCGCGGTGTTTTTTGACCTTGAGAAAGCTTATGACACAACCTGGCGCTATCATATTTTACGCACAGTTCGTTCTTGTGGTATTGATGGTAACCTTAGTATTTTCTTAAAGAATTTTCTATCAGCTCGCTTCTTTAGAGTTTGTGTCCAGCATACTTATTCAGATCCATTTCCACAATACGAAGGTGTTCCCCAAGGCAGTGTTCTTAGCACTTCTCTGTTTTTATTGGCAATTAATGGGATTATTTCTTGTCTCCCAGTTGGTGTCCGCTCTTCTTTATATGTAGATGATTTTGCAATATATGCCTCAAATTCTGACATCTCTGCCCTTAGTGCTCTTATTCAACGTGCAGTTTCCGCTGCCTCAGGATGGGCCACTTCTCATGGCTTTCGGTTCTCTCCTCTTAAGTCTCATGCTATTACTTTTACTCGCTCTCATTATATTTCTCAACCACCTCTTTTTCTTTATGGTTCTCCTCTCCCATACAAAACCTCCGCTTCCTTTCTTGGCCTTCTTTTTGACTCTCGTCTTACTTGGAAAGATTATATTACCTCCTTGAAAACCTCAGCCTTGCAACGCCTCCGTCTCTTACAAACTTTGTCTCATGTGTCGTGGGATGCTGATCGGACTAGTCTTCTTCGCCTCCATATTGTTCTCGTTCTCTCCAAACTTGATTACGGTTGCCAAGTTTATTCTTCTGCTTCAGACACCGTCCTCCAACAACTCGATTCTGTACATCATCACGGTTTACGTGTGGCTCTTGGTGCCTTTAAGTCCTCCCCAGTTGAGAGTCTGTATGCTGAATCAGGAGTTCCATCACTCTTCCACCGTCGCGCTCTACTTTCTCTTCGTGCCTATGCTAAGTTGCACTGTTTTCCTCGTACCCCTTCTCTCCTGCCCCCCGGTCTTGACTTAGACAGGTTTTCTTCTCCTAGGACCAAGCCACCTTTTGCAGTTCGAGCTCGTACTCTTCTCTCACACTCCTCCCTTACAATTTGTAATATTTTCTCTTTCCGCACATGTCTTTTTCCTCCGTGGCTACTTCCGCGACCCCATGTTTGCCCTTCCATTTTCCCTTATTCCAAGTCCAATTCTCCTTCCTTCATTCTCTGTTCCCGGTTTTCTGATCATCTCTCCCACCATTCCTCTGCAATACCTATATACACTGATGGTTCAAAAACCCCTGCAGGTGTTGGATTTGCGATTCTCTTTCCTAACACTTCTTATCATTTTAGCCTTCCTGTTTATACAAGTGTTCTAACAGCAGAGTTATATGCCCTTTTGTTTGTATTACGGTATATTTGCCATGCATCCTCTTCCTCATTTGTGATATTCTGATTCATATAGTGCTCTATCCCTTCTCCAGTCACCTTCTGCCTCTCATCCATTAGTCCTTCGTATCTTGGAATGGTTGTTCTGTATCTCCTCTCGGCGTAAAACAGTCCAGTTCTGTTGGGTCCCAGGACATGTGGGTATCGCGGGCAATGAACATGCTGATCAGTTGGCTCGCATGGCAGTTAGCAGGGATGTCTCTCCTTCCTTCCTCATTCCAGTTTCTGATCTTCTTCCTGCTCTATCTTCCTTCCTTCAACACCGGTGGCAGTCTTGTTGGGACTCTATCACTAATAATAAACTGCGTGTTGTTAAACCTTCTGTCTCCCCCTGGTCGACCCCCTGCCACCGTAACAGGAGGTGGGAGACCGCTTTAGCTCGTCTCAGAATCGGCCATACTAGACTTACCCACTCTTATTTGATGTCTGGTGGTCGCCCTCCCCTTTGTACTCGGTGCAATACCATTCTCTCCATACGGCATATTTTCCTTGATTGTCCTCTTTACACTATACAGCGACGTGTTGCATTTCCTTTTTTGTCTCGCATCCAACGTACCCCTCTTCTTGAAGACTTTCTCCGAGAATCACCATATTTTTCCTTCCGTAATATCATGTCCTTCCTTACCTCTATCGGTCTTCTTTCTGACATCTAATTCTATTCCTTACCTCAGTAATCCCATGTGTGATATGATATACTTCTTCCATTGACCCATTTCCTATATGAAGCCGTGTCTGTGTTCCTGACCCACCCAATGTACACAACTTGTAGCCGATGATCCGGCTTTGTGCTGGATTTTGGCACTAGGTTCCTATTGTTCTTCTTCTTCTTTTCCCTTCTCTAGAAACTTTTCCACTAAAGATCTAAGAATGAATATCTAATTCACACAACCTCTTCCCTTCCTAAAGCCTACCTGTTCTTCTCCAACTAATTCATCTGTTCTTTCTCTAACTCTGTCAATAAGTTTTCTATTATACTAAGAAGACAAATGCCACTATGATTACCACACACTTCTTTTTCCCCTTTTCCTTTGTACAAGGGAATAATAATACCCGAATTCTAATCCTACGGGACTCTACCTTCCTCCCAGGCCAATCTTCACATCTTCCACATCCATTCTACTACTATCTCTCCCCCATGCTTCAGCATTTCACAACACACTCCATCAATTCCTGGGGCTTTCCTCAATTTAACTTTCTTCATTGCTTCCACAACTTCTATGCTACTGATTTCTTCCTGTCTTCTCACCTCCCTCCTTCTCCCAGCCATTCCCCAGCCACTTATACTCTCATTACTTCCATATTCTATGTTCAACAATTCCTTAAAGTGTTCTCTCCATTTGCTCACTTTTTCTCCCTTCTCCAGTAGTAATCTACCATTTTTATCTTTCACTCCCCTGCTAACTTCATTATATCACTGCATGCATATCGGGACCCCATACACGATGACCGTTATGAAATGCCTGTTGATTCAAAATCGTGTTGGTAGACTTGCTTAAATGAGATATTGTATGTATATTATAGTTTGCTTTTGAAAATTCCTAGTTTGTATCATTATCCAATGCCCATTCAGATGAAAACAGAATAATGTCTTGGAACTGCATGAGCTATAATGATTACTTCAGACATCTTGTGATCCCTCCTGCACCATACTCTTTCTTTTCAGTGTATGGACATAGCTCATATGGGCGCCCACCAACCACTCTCTCACTGTATTACTATCTTAATCTGGGTCTCTGCTGAATGACAAACCTGATGGTTTAGTGAAACCCAAGAAAGTATACACTGGGTGGTAATTTTATAAAGAAAAGAACACCTGGTCGTCTAGTGAGTTATGACGCTCCGACCAAACGATGGCCATATGAGTTTAATTCTAGATTTAGGAGGGGAGTTAAGGTGCCGTGAGCTTTTCGAAAACCAAACTGTGAAGAGGACAAAAGTTGCTTGGATTCTAGGAGCCACATAAGACGATGATTTATCATACGCTCGAGCAATTTGCAAAGACAGCTAGTAAGAGCAATGGGGCGATAATCTTGAGGGGTATGGCCTTGCTTTCCTGGTTTAAGAAATGGGAAAATGACGGCACTACGAAAAGAAGGGGGAAAAATACCCTCTGTCCAGATACGATTATAAATAGTTAATAATAAGGCCATGGCCTGGGGGGAAAGATGACGGAGCATATTATAGTGTATGCCATCAGGGCCCTCGCAAGTGTTCTTACAAAGGCGAAGTGCAGACGACAATTCATGGAGCGTGAATGGCGCATTATATGACTGACTAGACGACAGCTTGAAGACAACTGGGGTACATTCAGTAGCAGCTTTAAGGGTATGGAAGTCAGGTGAGAGATGAGAGCCGCTACTAACATTACTAAAATGAAGACCTAAGCCATTAACAACTAGATGAGCATCTGCAACTGACTCCCCATCCAAATGTAGGACAGGGGAGGGCATGGGAAGATGTTTACCCGCTATTTTGCGTATACGTTTCCAGACGGATGCAATGGGTGTATTGGTAGTAATGGTGGAAACGTACAATTTCCAGCTACGGCGTTTAGCCCGTTTAACTGTCTTATGAAGAACAGCTCGACCCTTTTTAAACAGTAGGAATGCACTCTGTTCATCCGGGGTGTTGCGTTTGCGCAGGAAACTCTTCCAACGTGCATGTTTAACATGGAGTGCCACAGTACAGTCCGAATCTCACCAAGGTACGCACTTCGAAGTAAAAGGACAGGACGACCTAGGAATCGCTGTCAAAGCTGCACTCAGAACTAATACATTAAAATATGTAAGCATATCTAAAACAGTAGCGAAGGAAGAAGAGTGTATAGAAGGAACGGTTAAAGAATAAATGTTGGCCAGTCAGCTTTTGGAAAACTCCATCGAGGGGACCTGAGTATGGGACAATATGTAGTGAAAGTAAGCCTTATAGGAAAGTGATCACTATATACGGCGTCCGAAAGGACAGATCAATGGAAATCTAGAGAAACAGAAGAGGAGCACAGGGAGAGATCCAGACAGGAGAAAGTATGAGTTTTATCATCATTGTGCGTTGACATTCCTGTATTTAATAAGGATAAATTATTATTAAAAATAAAAGATTCAAGTTGGCGGCCACGGGAATTAGTAATGGTGTCGCCCCATAAGGCATGACGACAGTTAAAATCTCCCAACAATAAAATTGTAGTGGGTAATTGGGATTAAAGAGATAAGGCAGAGAAATCGATAGGCTGGGATGGAGAGATATAAACAGAAACCACTGTAATCCAATGTTTGAGAAAAACCCGAATAAAATGGCATGGAATGGTGGTATTAATGGACAGATGTTCGAAACGAACAGTATGATGGACTAGGATAGCTGATGCAGAAAGAGAAGCAGGGGAGAACAAGAAACAATAGCCAGGTATAGGTACCGGAGGGGAAGACAAACGGGGTTCTTGTAGACAAACTAAGGACGGAAAGTAAACTGAAAGAAGATAGCGAAGGTCGTTGCGATGGGCCGTAAAACTGCGTATGTTCCATTGTAAAATAGGCATTAAAACTTTAAAACACCAAAAATAAAAAATAAGACCTAACAGAAAAACAGAGTCTAGGAAAGATAAAAAGAAATTAATGATAAAATATACAAAGGAAGTAAAATATGTTAAACTGGAAATATTACAAAATAATAACATGCATTATCGAGTCGTTACGATGGTAGGAATAGGGGTAGAAGGTTGAACTGGTGGACGAGCAGGATGGTCACCATAGCCTGAAGGCATGGGGAGAGATAGAGGGGATGGAGTACTGGAAGAGATGGAAGAGGAGGAGGGGTAAAGAGGAGGAGGAATGGAAGGTGGAGGGGGGGATGAAGGAGGGAGAGGAGTAGGAGAGAGATCAAGTGGCACAGAGTGAACTTCAACAGAGTGGGTGGAAAGAGAGGGTGCAGCATTGTTTACTGGATCTGGCGAAGAAGTTAAAATGTAGTCCATTATCTTAGGAATTGTTTCACTGTCGTCATCACCGGAGGGTTTTTTGTTACAATTAGCCGGCTGTGGAGTAGTCCAGGGATGTGACTGAGAAGACTGCTGAGATGTGGATTTTGTCGTGGCAGAGTGTATCGATTGAGAGGGACAAGCATTCGTCACTCGAACTTTACGAGCTGGAGAAGTAGGATGATGGGCGGGAGAGGACTTCGAGTCTGAAACAGTGGGTACTCTGCGTTTACTATTAGAGGAGGCTGGGGGTCGGATGGTATGTTGGGCCAGAGCCGCCAAACGGCTCGTAGAAGAGACAGAACTGGGGTGAGAGGAGGGACGAGGTTGGGAATGGGGGGAAGGACGAGGAGAGGGAATAGGTAAGGAAGAGGATGATGAGGAGGTAGGGGTAGAGGAATCTAAAGCAGAGAAAGAATTAGAGACAGGAACAAGAGGAGACTGTAACGAGGGGGTTGAGGTAGAGGGAGGGTTAGGTAGAGAAGAGGGAGGGGTGGAAGTACTAGGGGAAAGGGAAGAGGAGACAACAGGTACAGGAGTAGGGATAGAGTGAGTGGGGGGAAGACAGGAGGAGAGAGGCGATGAAGAGGGGACAGCTGATACACAGACAGGTACAGAAGGGGATGAAGAAATAGTTGTGTTATTCAAAGTTACTATGGGAGGAGGACAGGCTACACGTGCATAAGTGACGTTTGGGTGATGACCGAGACCGCGAACTTTACGACAAGCCTCACGAAGGGAGAGGCCAGTTTTTCAGTGGGCGGAGGACACTTTGGCCTCGAAGAGGTAAGCTGGGCATTGTCGGTAGGTGGCAGAATGGCCACCCTGACAGTTAGGGCAATATCGGATGGTGGAAGTGCAGTCTGAGGTGGCATGACTGGCCGGTGCACAGTTGGCGCGGACTGCGGATGATCTGCAGTACTTGGCTGGATGGCCAAAGTGCCAACAAGATGTGCACTGGCGAGGAGATGGAATGTATTCTCGCACTTGGAGAATAGTGCCTCCAATGATGACTGTGGGGGGCAGATCGCGAGAGGCAAAAATAATTTTAACAATATTTGCAGGTTCTTGGTGTCGTCCACGAGGAGGAACTGTATAACATTGAACTGAATGTATTGGGTGATGTTGTCCTGACAGCATTAGTTTAATATCATTGGCGCAGTCTGGGAAAGCCCTCTGGCCGAAGGACATCGAGTATGGTAGACGTACAGTACCAGTGGTAGAATTGAGTTGGGTGTCTGGGGACACGTAGATGGGTTGTCCTGTATTACTGACTAGGGATGTAACCTTCCCGGCTTGGGCAGCACTATTAACCCTTTAACCGCGGGCATTGTTTTGCCCCGACTGGCCTCTTCCACGGGGGTTCCAGCCAAAATGTAAACAAACTTTAAACCTTTATAACTCTGCACAGAATAAATCTAGAGCGAAAAATAAGGTACCATTAGAAAGTACTAACCTTCGGCTTTGCAATGATGTAGGTTTCATGATTTCGTTGACTATCACTGGATGGGCAGTGCCGTTAGAAGTGAGCGATCTAAAATCATTATTTTTCGCTCACACACCATTACCTTCGTTCACACACCATTACCAAATGCCAACCTCATTCTGATAATAATATTATAAACATATATGAACACTGCACATACGATAAACACCCACTCTGTGTTTACTGAGGCAGGTAAAAGGCACTGTAATTGCCCGCACTTCACTGCCACATCAGCGGTGTTGTAATCACTATTTTTCGCTCACACACCATTACCAAATGCCAACCTCATTCTAATAATAATACTATAAACATATATGAACACTGCACATACGATAAACACCCACTCTGTGTTCACTGAGGCAGGTAAAAGGCACTGTAATTCCCTGCACTTCACTGCCACATCAGCAGTGTTGTCACTCACACAGCTGGACAGATACGATGAGTGTTTGGTCCGGGGTGGTGTGGGGGCCCAGGGTGTGGGGGGTGGGGGCCTGGGGAGGGGGAGGAGGGAGGTGGGGGTCAGCTGGAGTGAAAGAACTTAATAGCTACTCTCCCTTGAAACAATTGGCGCACGGAAAAAACGCGTGGTATTCAAAATATTCACAAACATTCGAGAATGACACCCGCAGTTTGGTCCAGTTTTTGCAATGTCATTCTGGGATGACACCTGCGGTTAAACGGTTAACAACAAGGAGGTGGGAACCATTCGGACGGGCCAAGAAGGTGACATCCCTGCCTACTTGTCGAAGAAGGCTGAGGTTGAGTGAGAGGTAGTCGGTTGTGTCCTGTATGTTAAAAAATTTTGACCACGTCTGTGCACCAAAAATTGAGGAGGTGAGGGAAGGAGCAGCAACATAGGAAGAAGGACGAGGTCGGGAGAGGGAAACAGAGGATACTGAAGGATTAGATGCAGGAGATAAAGAAAGAAGGTAAGGGTGAAGTGTGACGATAGTAGAAAGGCTGACTGATGTACAAGAAGCAGGAGCTGGAGGAGTGGAAGACACAGTAGGCGAAGAGGACGAGGTATTTAGTATGCTTGAACGTGTAGGAGAAGGGGAAGAAGTCGAGGCCACAGTCAAAAGGGAGCTTTGAGTCGTCACCATAAAGGGGTGAGAAAAGGTAACAGTATCCAGTCCAGGAAGAGAGGCCGGGGTCGTCGTTGGGGTCAAACAATCGGCAGAACTGGGGGAGGGGGAACCTACAACAATATCCATAATTTTACTAAGGAAACAGGAAAACTCATCGTGACTGTTGAAAAAGAAAGGACTATTTGGGTGGAACGCGGAGTCCACAAGTCCAGCCAACGACCCAAGTAGAGGTCAGGCTCCTAGTATGCACTCCCTACCCTACCCTACAAGGGATAGCAACACTGTGCATGACCAAGTCCTCAAGCACAATGCTGAGCCACCGGCTAGTGCCCGAGAGTCCCACAGCCAAGCAACAGCACCCCCGGAACCGAAAGCTGCTGCTCGGCAGCAGTTCCTCCTCTGCAGAGATCTGTCCCTGCAAAGGTCCACATACTGGGGTAGTGCCGAACCACCGTGACCTCCACAATTGGCCAGGCCAATAGCCCACGGGCACACCCATGTCCTTCCTGTTGCAACTTACTCGAGGTCACAGATGAGAATTTTGATGAACGTGAAAATTTCCACACTTTTTAATGCCAAAAATAGAATAGAGAGGATAGGAGAAAAGGAAAGAAGAAGGAATAGTAGAAGAAAAGGGCCTTGCAAAATTAGTTGAGGCACCGACAGGGACCCAAGGAGAGGGGAGAGGGTTGAGCAAAGTGAAGGCACAAATATGACATCCACCCAGCGACCAGACTCCTATACTTTTGGAGTACAATAAGGTACCCTGCTATGGCTCCCCTACACATCAAGCCCCCATCAATGTCTCCGAAGCCCCCCCACGACAACAACGAGCAAGGAAACGGGGGGGTAGAGAAAGGAAAAGAGTTGCATGCGGCTTTCATGGATTTGGAGAAAGCATATGACAGGGTGGATAGACAAGGATTGTGGAAAGTATTAAGAATATATAGAGTAGATGGGAAGTTGTTGAATGCCGTGAAGAGTATGTATGATGGTGCTAAGGCTGCATTGCGTGTGGAAGGTGAACCGAGTGAATTTTTCTCTTCGAAGGTTAGGCTTAAACAGGGATGTGTCATGTCTCCATAGTTGTTCATTTTTTTTTTTTTTTTTATGTTTCCGACTCTGGGCATAGGCTTCACAGCCTGCTATCAAGGCCCAGCAGTCCTCCTTCATACCATACACCTCTACATGTCACCACTTCGGCGTTAACACTCACAATCCATATTGAATACATGCTAGGGCTGTCTCATAAAGGACTGGTGTATGGTATTGGGGGGGGGATATTTTCATGCCATGTCGGCGGGTCTTCTGGTAGATCAGTAAAGCCTGATTTAATGAAATTCAAATCCTCAAACTGCTCCCTGCTCCAGCGGGGATTTGAACCTGGGTCTGTTAGAACGGCAGGCCACCTCTCTACCGATTGAGCCACGCCTTCCCAACTACACGCCTCCCATCAATACATGGATGGGGTAATAAAAGAGGTACAAGGTAGGGTAGTGGATGTTGGAGTGGCCCTGGTGAGAGAGGGTAGTGTTTGGAAACTCCCTGTACTGTTGTTTGCAGATGATACTGTGTTGTTGAGTGAAGACGAAGGGGAGCTGCAAGACTTGGTGGATGAGTTTGGGAGAGTGTGTAAGAAACGGAATCTAAAGGTGAATATAGGGAAGAGTAAAGTGATGGTCTTTGAGAGAGGTGAAGTCAGTGAATGTACAGTGAGATTGAATGGCGAGGAATTGGATAATATGAGTACATTTAAGTACTTGGGTAGAGTGATGAGTAAGGATGGAGGTTTGGAGGGTGAAGTGGTTTATATATATATATATATATATATATATATATATATATATATATATATATATATATATATATATATATATATATATATATAGATATATATATTTATATGTGTATATATATATATATATATATATATATATATATATATATATATATATATATATATATATATATATATATATTAACTCTAAGCCCTTGGCCACCCCGTTCGGGATACCTGGCGTCTGTCAATGAATGAATGAATGAATATATATATATATATATATATATATATATATATATATATATATATATATATATATATCTATATCTATATATATATATATAAAATATATATAAATATATATAATAATATATAAAATATATATATATATATATATATATATATATATATATATATATATATATATATATATATATATATATATATATATATATATAGAGATATATATAAAATATATATATAAATATATATATATATATATATATATATATATATATAAAATATATATATATATATATATATATATATATATATATATATATAAAATATATATATATAAATATATATATATATATATATATATATATATATATATATATATATATATATATATATATGTTTTTTATGTGTCCGACTCTGGGCATAGGCTTTACAGCCTGCTCTAAAGGTCCAGCAGTCCTCCTACATACCATACAGCTCTACATGTCACTACTTCGGCGCTAACACCCACCGTCCATATTGAATATATGCTAGGGCTGTCTCATGCAGGACTGGTGTATTGGTATTAGCGGGGGTATTTTTACGACATGTAGGCGGGTCTACTGGTAGATCAGTAAAGCCTGATTTAATGAAATTCAAATCCTTAAACTGTTCCCTGCCCCAGCCGGGATTCGAACCTGGGTCCGTCAGGACTGCAGGCCACCTCTCTACCGATTGAGCCACCGCCTCCCCTAATATATATATATATTGTTACGGAACAGAGAAAGATAATGCACACTTTAAGTGAGAATGCTAAAAATCACTACTGTCCCGTGAAGTTCCAGGTTCAAAACAAAAGAGTTAGGTAAAATTACAAGTTAAAGTTTAATGCTCAAACTAACAACAAAACATTCAGAACTCATAAGGATAATGTAATGGCAAAAACAGGTTAAATATATGGTTAACTGCAATAGCCTCTATTAACACGAAATTAGCAAGAGTAAATTTATCTAAGTCAGCCCTGATAAAATGAGATACCAGATAATACTCAGTGAATGCCAGATAAATTATTACAGATACAAACTATTATCAAAAATGACTGATATAAAACTCTACATCAATCACAAAGACCTCACTAGGCCTAAGAATCAACCATATGCTACACAATACAAGAAAAAATGCAACAACACTTATACTCAAATTACACACAGCTGCTAGATGTTTGGAGATTTCTTGAGCACTCACAATAATAATATCTGTACAGGGGAGGACAGAGATGTGAACAAAATGAGGAGCAGATCTAAGTGGCAATGATGCAGAGACTGAGCTCATTATATAGGGGCCAGCAGAGCCTGATACAACTTGTAAGAAGGACGCGCAAATGAAGCCACGAGGACAAAGAGATGAAAATCCTGCTCTGAACTCCAGAAATGACGACTTACTCTACTATAACGGTAGAAGGGGGGGACTGAGGCAGAACACGCTCGTGATCAAACATGCAGTAACTGTGCGTTAAAATTACACAAAGGATGATGAAATCATAGGCTATGTAACACCTCCCCACAAAGAAAAAAGAAATTTACAAAGGAAATTTCTTATTACTCTAAAACAATCTGTATATGGCATTACAGACCATGCAAAGGTCTTTCCTAATGTTACAAAAAATGAGATCTCCCTAGCACGTTTAGTCATAGGTACTTGCCAGTATCCCTTTAACAAATCAAACTTATTTATGTACCTAGCCTTTTCGATCTTGTCTATGCAATCTTCCACACGAGGGAGAGGGTAAGTGTCTGTTTTAGTTATCTGATTAACACGTCTGTAGTCAATGCAAAGCCGCTGTGACCCACCTGGCTTAGGGACTAGAGTGACAGGAGAACTCCACTCGCTCTGACAGGGCTCAATCATCTTGTGGTCCAACAGGTAGCCAAGCTCCTTCTGGATGAGAGGAACTTTCACTGGGTTCACACGGTAAGGAGGCAATTTAATTGGCTTTGCGTCTCCAACATCAACATCATGCATCAACACAGTGGTTCTTCCTGGAGTGGCACGGAACACTTGCGGGTACTCCTGCAGTAATGCCGAAAACTCCTGCCTTTCCTTGGGTGGTAGATGAGAAAGCTTAGTCTGGAGATCATTCATGATATCAGGATTCTTCCCCAAACTATCACTCAGGCTCATACTGCATGGGAGAGCTTCACTTGCAGACTCGGGTGGAACAGCTACAGTGCAGACAGGATTATTTTCGTCCCGCCTGTGATATAACTTTAGCATGTTGATGTGACATAGTTGCTTGTTCTTTCTACGATCTGGTGTGGCGATGACATAGCTGACATCACTGAGTTTCTTCTCCACGAAATAAGGGCCACTAAACTTGGCTTGAAGAGGTTGCCCATGAACTGGTAGCAGAATCAAAACCTGATCTCCTGGCTGAAAGTGGCGTAACCTGGACTTCTCATCATACCAAGTCTTCATCTTCTCCTGAGCAGCTCCTAAATTCTCTCTCGCCAGCTGTAAAGCAGTGGACAACCGTTCTTTGAACTTCATCACAAACTCCAGCAGGTTGACGTCATCTTCCTCCGACAGCCAGCATTCCTTGAGTAACTTAAGGGGTCCTCTTACGTCATGGCCAAACAGTAGTTCAAAAGGTGAGAAGCCCAGTGATTCATTTGGAGATTCTCTTGCAGCAAACACAACGAATGGAAGACCTTTATCCCAGTCTTTCTGATGTTCCAAACAGTATTTCTTGAGCATCGATTTGAGTGTTTGATGATATCTCTCCAATGCTCCTTGGGTCTGGGGATGGTAAGCTGAAGACGTGATCTGGATGATGCCCAATTCTTTCAGAGACTGCTTGAAAAAATTTTGCCATGAAATTACTTCCTCGGTCTGACTGTACCTCCTTGGGCAGACCAAACTTTGTGAAGAACCCTAGCATTTCCTTAACCACGTTCTTTGCTGAGATATTTCTAAGTGGAATGGCTTCAGGATAACGAGTAGCCATATCAATCAGGGTCAACACATAAGAAAATCCTGAAGAAGTCTTAGGAAGAGGGCCCACAATATCCACCAACACACGGGTGAAAGGCGCCTCAAAAGGAGGAATGGGAACTAGAGGTGCAACCTTTTCGGTCTGATTACACTTCCCCACAACTTGACAGGTGTGACAAGACTTACAATACCAGGAAACATCCCTGAAGATACCTGGCCAGTAGAAGTGTTTCAAAATGCGTGCCACAGTCTTCCTCACTCCAAGGTGTCCTGCCAAACTGGAATCATGAGCCACTCGAATGATATCCTGCCTACAAACACGAGGGATGACAACTTGATGTACAACCTCCCATTCACAGTCGGCTGATGCTGTTGGGGGTCTCCACTTCCTCATAAGTACTCCTGACTTTACATAATAACAAGTAGAAGCACCGGCTGACTCTTCTTCACTGTAAGCAGAGTTAGCTAGACCTTTCAACTCAGGGTCAGCAACCTGCAACTCAACCAACTCTTGACGAGACAAATTATCAACACTACGGGGTACTGCCTCATCTGGTGAGTGGTCCAAATTAGCAAGAAAAGTGTCAGTTAGGATAACATCATCATCATCATTATCCTCTAAATCACCAGTAACTTTAGACTTAGCCCTAGTGACAGCACATGCAGGGAACACATCAGGGACATCACAATCCTGGGACGCAGCCACTGGCTCACTAGACAACTGAGGAGCTGGACACACTTGACTTCCACCAATATCATTTCCAAGTAAGAAAGTTACACCTGACATTGGGAGTGTCTCAACCAACCCAACCATAACAGAACCATTAACAAAACCAGACTCTAAATTCACTCTGCACAGAGGAACAGAGAAGTAATTATTCCCTACACCTTGTAAGATTACAGTTTCATCAGAGGAATTAAAATTAGAGCCTAGAACACTGGTCAGCATAAGGGATTGGCAAGCACCTGTATCACGATATATTTTAACTGATTTCCTGTCATTACCGTCCAGAGGACTGACAAAACCATCAGACAGGAAATTAGCACATGAACTCTTGAGAGTGTCACCCACGTTACTGCTCAAAAGAGGAGCTCCATCATGAGAATTTAAGTTACCCCTTAAAGCAGGTTCAGTTAACTCAGTTAAAGAATTCTGGGAACTCTCAAGAGTGGACACTAGACCAATTGACTGAATATTTAAAGACTCCTTTTTGTTCACATCACGCTGTCTCCTGAAACATCTCTCCGTAGTATGACCAAGCTTACTACAATAAGTACATTTACTTTTCTGAAATCTAGAGGTGAAGCTGGTATTTACTTCCTGAGAAACATCATCCTTATTCTCTTTCCTGTTACCTGTACTCTGAGTAGAGGCAACGTACTTACTCTCAGCTTTCCCTTTTTCTCTAGAATATCTCTTGTGAGTGAGAACATACTCATCAGCTAAAACTGCAGCATCAGACAAATTATCTATTCTTTTCTCATCAAGATATAGGCTTACATCTTTATAAATACACCTTTTGAAATCCTCCAGCAAAATCATCTGCTTAAATTTACCGAAATCAGAATCCACATTCTTAGAATTTAACCACTGCTCTAACAGATCTTCTTTGATTTTTGCATACTCAACATGGGATTGCTTATCTTGCTTGTAAGTTGTCCTAAATTTTAGTCTATAGGCTTCAGGAACAAGCTCATAGGCCTTAAGAATCAAGCTCTTAACTACATCATAATTATCACATTGATCCTGAGGCAAAGATGCATAAGTTACTTGAGCTTTACCGGTGAGAACAGTTTGAAGGAGTACTGGCCAATACTCCTTAGGCCAATTAAAACCTGTAGCTACCCTCTCAAACAACTGAAAATACTTTGTTAAATCAGATTCTTTAAAAGGAGGGACAAGTTTAATATTTTTAGCCACATCAAAATCATCAGAGCTAGATGATCCAGTTCCACCTTGTTTCATGCGATACTCATGATCTGCCTGAATCCTGGCAAGTTCAATTTGTGCCTCAGCCTGTACCTGTGCCTCTTGAATACGAGCCTGAGACTCCGCCTGCTTAGCATTTGCCTGAAATTCAGCCTCCTGAATACGAGCCTGAGACTCCGCCTGCTTAGCATTTGCCTGAAATTCAGCTTCTTTAGCACGAGCTTCCTGCAGAGCTAGCTGTAACTTAGCTAATTCAATCTGCGTTTGCTCATTTCGAGGAGTTACATTAAACAAGCTTTTATTAATCATGCCAATAATTTGATCTTTAGAATGATGAGAGTGAACTGCAATTCCCAATTGTTGAGCAACAAGCTTAAGTTCATTCTTTGTTCTGTTTTCTATATCACACACTGTTTGCACATTTGACAAAAAATCTTTGGCTTCATCAAGTGTAGTAATAGTAGACATAATTAATAAGTAACAGTCACAAAATATCAAGCAATATCCTTATGATAATATCCTGAATATCCTGATATGAGGTCGCCAAATTTATGTTACGGAACAGAGAAAGATAATGCACACTTTAAGTGAGAATGCTAAAAATCACTACTGTCCCGTAAAGTTCCAGGTTCAAAACAAAAGAGTTAGGTAAAATTACAAGTTAAAGTTTAATGCTCAAACTAACAACAAAACATTCAGAACTCATAAGGATAATGTAATGGCAAAAACAGGTTAAATATACGGTTAACTACAATAGCCTCTATTAACACGAAATTAGCAAGAGTAAATTTATCTAAGTCAGCCCTGATAAAATGAGATACCATATAATACTCAGTGAATGCCAGATAAATTATTACAGATACAAACTATTATCAAAAATGACTGATATAAAACTCTACATCAATCACAAAGACCTCACTAGGCCTAAGAATCAACCATATGCTACACAATACAAGAAAAAATGCAACAACACTTATACTCAAATTACACACAGCTGCTAGATGTTTGGAGATTTCTTGGGCACTCACAATAATAATATCTGTACAGGGGAGGACAGAGATGTGAACAAAATGAGGAGCAGATCTAAGTGGCAATGATGCAGAGACTGAGCTCATTATATAGGGGCCAGCAGAACCTGATACAACTTGTAAGAAGGACGCGCAAATGAAGCCACGGGGACAAAGAGATGAAAATCCTGCTCTGAACTCCAGAAATGACGACTTACTCTACTATAACGGTAGAAGGGGGGGACTGAGGCAGAACACGCTCGTGATCAAACATGCAGTAACTGTGCGTTAAAATTACACAAAGGATGATGAAATCATAGGCTATGTAACAATATATATATATATATATATATATATATATATATATATATATATATATATATATATATATATAATGGGGGTGCCCATCATCCACCCACTTAGTGTAAGGTACTCTGTTTCTGTGGTAGCTCTACACTGAGTGGCAAGCCAAATGTTCCTGTAAACCAGGAAAACATTTACAGTGCTGGGTTGTAACCTTATAACCAAACAACATGTGTTCCCTACGTGACAGCAAGTGGGTTGGCGGAGGGTTTGTGCCTTCCTTGGAAAACATCTAACTAAAAATACGAAGAAGAAGCCTCGGACCAGGACTGACCAAAAGGTGACGACTAACGACCGAGCAAAGGACAAGGTATGGATAGCTACATGATGAAATGAAATGAAGAAATATCGTACAGGTGCTTGAGGGTGTGAAAGTGTGTGTATCTGGATTAACTGAATTTAAATGGACAGGTGAGATTGTGAGAGAATGGGAGTATGTATGGGGTATATGCGCGGAAGTAGGTGAGAATTAGAGGGCAAAAGGGGGGGTGTATTGTTGTGTGTAACAGAGGGAAGGAGAAAATAACTGAGTATGGATCAGTTGTCTCAAAGACTGTGTTGGTAAGATTGAAAGTTGGACTACAAATGTTGACGATTGTGTGTGTGTATGTGGTAAGGCAAGATCGTGCAAGCAGAGTGAGAGAATAGTTTTGGACAAATGTGGAAGCGTGCATGGAAAAGTTTGAAAGGAAATAAAGAGTGTTTTTTCAAGTTATAAATGGAAAAGTTGGGAATGTGAAGGTGGATGGAGTAGTTGGTGAGTGGGGTGTGCCTGCAGGGGTATGAGAATGGCAGTCCTTTAGTGGACATTTGTGTTTGGACGGAGTCGGTGGTAGCCAGTACCCTCTCCAGGCACAAAATGATCCATAGATTTACGTGGCGAGTAATGAGAAGGGTGAGTGGTGAACTGAATGAACGGAAGGCAATGACTGATCATGTGTGTGTGGATGACAGGATGCGAAAATGTGTAATGGATGCAAGAGTATATTAAGGTTGGAGGAGTGGACTTTCTGGCCACCATTTGGTGGTGATCAGAATCAAGGTCCAAATAAAATGGAGAAATAGAAGAAGGGAAGGAGAGGAGGAAGTAGTTCATACAAGGAGGGTGGAAAGATTACCAGAGGATGCAAAAAAGGCAGGATATAAGATGAAAGTGAACCAGCGATTGGGTAAATATGGACTGGAGGATATGGGGGACGTGGAAGGTGCGTGCAAGATATTCACAGAAGAAATCTGTGCAGCATGTGGGGTGGTGTTTTGGGTGAAGAGAAGACGAAAGGGAGTGCAGGGAACAGCATGTTCAGTGAAGAGGTGAGAGAGGTTGTGGTACAAAACAAGAAGATGAGAGACGGAAGAGAGAGTTACATGTAGAGAGGAAGAGAGAGGTGAAAAGATTAGTAAGAGAGTAAGAAGACAATGGGTGATGCATTTGGAAGGAATTAAAGTGTAAAGTGGAGGGAATGTAAGAAAATGTTCTGGAAAAAGGTAATGAGAGAGAGGGTGCCAAAGAAGCTAGTTGGGGAGTGAAAGATAATGGAAGATTACAAGTGGAGAAGGGAGAAAAAGTGAGCAGCTGGAGAGAACACTTTAAGAAATTGTTGAACATAGAGAATGAAAGTAATGCAAGTGTAAGTGGTTGGAGAATGGGTGGGAGACGAAGGTATGTGAGAAGAGAGGAAGAAATCAGTACTTTGAACGTTGTGGAAGCAATGAAGAAAGTTAAAATGGGGAAAGCCCCAGGAATTGATAGAGCGTGTGGTGAAATGCTGAAGCATGAGAGGGAGATAGTAGTAGAATGGATGTGGAAGATGTCCAGTTTGGCCTGGGATGAAGGTAGAGTCCTGGAGGATTGGATGCCAGGTACACAGCATTCATTGACCAGTATTTCTTTTCGTTTTCCTAGTCTTAAGAGTTTAGTTAAGGTGTTTTTCCTAGGCGTAAGAATTTAGCTTTTGAGTGAGTGAGTGAGTGCAATCTCATTAATTTGATTTTGAAATGTAACGTTAAATTTATTTTGTAATCAATAAATTTAACAGTTCTTTTTATTGAGCTTAATGTACGGTAATGTAAACTCTTGTTTCATTTCTCCATAATTAAGCTTATTTCCCATATAGCTCCTAGCTTGCATTAACGTTTGCCATTCATAACCGGTACTTAGGCCAGTTTTGTGTATTAAGCTTAAAATCCGTTGTGCCTCCTAGGAGTTAAGCATCAGCAAGAACCTGATACTATTATTAGTATTAGTTATTTATTGTCAGGGGTGAAGTAACTTTCTCCAGAGGCTAACAGTACCAATAAACAGCAATTGAGTGATTAGTCTCTGCTGTGTACTGTTGAGAAAGTTTATAAATTCTCGTTCTTAGAGAATCGTGCAAAGCAAGTCAGCGTAAAGTAATCATTGCTTGATTTAGTAAGTCAATCATTGTTCCTCCTCTGCAGTATTATTGAACATTATTATCATATTAAATAATATAAGCATTTTATTTTAAAAATCCCGTGACAATTGGCGACCTCATTCCAGGATATTAACTCCTAGCTCTAAAGCTATTCACGAGATAGTGCTCACTCGTTCATATTTAGGTATTTATCATTGAAGTTTATAGGCACAAGTTTACTGGTGGTTACCGTTGATTTAGCAAGTGAATTTTGCTTTATTAATCCATAGAGTACTTAACTCTATTTAGTACTTTATTTTTGGTAACGCCAGACGATTTTATTCACTCCTGGGAAGCCGCCGTACCCATTGCGTTAATTATTGAGTCTTCTCAGTCATTTGCATTTTTGCTTTAATCTTTGCCAGTTAACTAGATAAGACTGGTCACCACTAGCTTGTGTCTGTACTCTTTACTTGTATTTATTAGTATTCGTTTGCGAAGCAGCAGTCAGTACTCAGTTTTGGTTTGCTCAGTAAATTAGCGACATGGCTACCACTGTATTTTTACAGGAAGCCAAAGAAATGGGTCTTACAGACCCAACTGAAATTAAAGAGTACATATTCTCACGGCATAATATGGACCAGCAGCGCGAGAATGATGTCCGTGAAGAGCGTAAGATTCAACGCGAACACGAGCGAGAACAGCGCGTATATGAGCGAGAACAACGCAAATACAAGCATGAACAACGAGACAGAGAACGAGAACACGAACGTGCCAAGCGAGAAGCACGCGAAAAACATGAACTTGAAGTGCTGAAGCTCAAGCGAGATTCCTTGGCTTCAGACACATCTGGTGCAGTTAATCCAAGCTCCACTAGCGCTCTTCCTACACATGTCCTGGCGACCCCACGCATCAAGCTTCCTTCATACAAGGAAGGCGAGCGAATTGAGCCGTACATAGCTCGTTTTGAGGACATGGCAGACATGTATCAACTGGATGAGGCAGCTAAGCGGCTCCAATTTCTTAGTTTATTTGAGGGCCCTGCCCTCGATATTCTCCACAGAATTCGTGGATACAATCTCACGTATGAGATGATGAAAGCTGCACTCATTAAGGCGTATGGTCTCACAGTAGACGACGCCAAAGTTCAGTTCATGCAAGCTCTTCTCCAAGACAAGGAGACAGCTGTTCAGTTCCTCGACCATCTCACTGCTTACTTAAATGAGTGGATGGAGAAAGATGAAACTCCTTCCACACGTGAGGGGATAATTGACCTTATGCTGCATATACAGCTAGAGAGGTTGTGGCCTGCTGAGCTCATAGCACAGCTTAAGATCTGCCAGGTGAAAGATGCCAGCCAAATGGCAGAAAAGGCTGACGCGTATTTCACTGCATACGGGTATCAAACTAGTAAGCAAAACACCTGGAGCAGAAAAGATACTGCCAAGTCTGGGAAGCCATCTGAGACTGAACCCCAGCAACAAGGCCATTCCCAGAATAATGGCCAAGGTCCAAAACCGCAGTGGAAGGACCAGGGGCAAAACACTCGGAAACCTGAGTGGAAGAGGTACAACAAGTACCCTAACCAGCAGCAGTATCAGCCATGCAACCGACCGTCAGGACAAACTTTTTCACCACCAGCTCAAAAGAGGCAGGAAGCGAACGCAGCCTTCATTCCTCAGCAGCAGCACGGTGGTCACGTCCCTACCAGTATGGGTACTTCCCCACAGTTCACTAGTCCCACAGTGACAGTGAACCCCCCTCCACAGATGGCCAATGTTCCATCATCCCAGGCAGTGAGTACAACCACTCAAGTATATAATTCACAAGGCACAATGTTTGCCGCATCAGTTCAGCAGCCTCATGAGTGGCTAGCTGCTTCCTCCACAGGCCCTCCCACAGGTGACAGTACCTTCCTTGTTCAGCCAGGGTTTGTGGGAGGCATTCCTGTGAAAGTCCTGAGAGATAATGGTTGCTCAGGTTGCTCTGTCAAGCAGAGTCTAGTTCGGCCTGAGCAGTATACAGGTCGACAGATCCATGCAAACCTTATTGATGGATCAGTGAGATTGTTCCCTGAGGCATGTATCCAGGTGGCATCTCTATTTTATACTGGTACGACACTTGCAGTTGTCATGCCAGAATCTGTATTTGACCTTATAGTAGGTAACATTTTTGGTGTCAAGGATAGTTCCACCGAACATGATGCTACTCAGACTTCGGCTGCTGCGGTAACACGAGCCATGGCTGAGGCTCCAGACTGTGTCACCCCAGTGATCATTGAATTGCCGCAAGATCTGATGTGTAGCCAACTTGTTGTACAAGAACAACATTCTGACCTGACACTTGCTGCCATGCGGAACAAACAAAAAGGTCGAGTGATTAAGTATTCATGGGGAGGTCGAGCCAAGTTCCTTCACAAACAAGGACGGCTCTACTGTGAGTCACGAACACCCGAAGGCGAGGTTCGACTGCAGTTTGTCGTCCCCGCCAAGTACCGCCAAGGAGTGTTAGAATGGGGTCATCGTTCAGCCTCAGGAGGTCACATGGGCAAAAGGAAGACCCAGGGCCGTATCCGAGCTGACTTTTTCTGGCCAGGGATGGGACGAGACATAGATAGTTTCGTGCGTTCCTGCAGTGTGTGTCAAAGTAACACCACTAATCAGGGACATGTCCTTCCTGTGCCATTTGTAACCACACCTGTAATCTCTGAGTCAGTTGAGAGACAGAGTAGTGGTAAAGTGGGTGTAGACCTGATGTCTCACTTGTTGGCCCCACAAGACACATCATGTCCAGGGCCTGTACATACATATTAAGTACTGTAGGTTAAGGGAGAAGTTCGAGAGAACTCCGCAGAGGCGACTCGAGGCTATGGAAGACCCGAGTTTGCACAAGGATTCTCAGCTCCCCGATATTAATATAAGTACTGTAGGTTAAGGGGGAAGTGAGAACTCCGCAGAGGCGACTCGAGGCTATGGAAGACCCGAGTTTGCACAAGGATACTCAGCTCCCCGATACTAATATAAGTACTGTAGGTTAAGGGGGATAATGGCGACCTCGAATGTACATCGTAACACTGACTGCTAGGCAGAGAGAGTAATTGTAACATAATAAAATTTTTGTCTCATTGACATTTTTGATGCTCCACCTCAATTGATTTTGCAGGTACAACAATGGGCGTAGCAGTTTTGCTGTGCGGGCCAGCTGATCGTCTGCCGCACGCTGCCGCCTCTTCTCCTCTGCCTTCGTCGTCGCCATATTGTTAATATTTACTGTCATTTTACATGTAGGTACAGTTACACCACAACTGTTACACCTACACCATGTATTACATACATCACGCTACACAATAATTAGTTGTCAGTGTAAATGTAGCGACTTTTCGCTCAGTTTGACCTGAGTACAGGATTTTCACCGTCGTCACGGAGTTTTTTCCCTCAAGCTTGCTTCTATTAACGTAAATACGAGATTTTTTCGCTCACTGGCGACTGCGACTTTCTCCTGTAGCAGGATAGCACACACACCACAGTGTGAATCTTGTGTGACTGAGCTAGGATTTATATGTATGCATATTGAAATCTTTTTTCTGAAGGAAAAAACATTTGATTTTGATGGGGCGTAATGTCACGAGTCAGCTAGTGACATTGGCTTTTGTGGGAAACCGCGAACTCAAGTGGAATCCCAGTTTATTATTCAGTAACCGCTCATTCAGACTGAAGCCTTGTCAAATTAATTTTTCAGTGTCATAAGTGATCGTCCTTGTGTGAGACATTAGCGCTTCCGCTGAGCAATTTGTTTTGGGCACGTTTCGCTCGCTCGACCGTTAAAAATGCAGCCTAGTGCTCCCCTTTTCTTTCCCACGACTTACTCAGTCCAGTGTTTGTTGTGACAGAGAGAGGTCCTGTGCTCCAGCAGCGGAGAGTAGAGAGAGGTCAGCTAGCAACCCAGGCTCCACTAGACTACAGTTCTCCACTCTCCCATCCTTCTTTGGATGATACACAGCATTCATTGACCAGTATTTCTTTTCGTTTTCCTAGTCGTAAGAGTTTAGTTAAGGTGTTTTTCCTAGGCGTAAGAATTTAGCTTTTGAGTGAGTGAGTGAGTGCAATCTCATTAATTTGATTTTGAAATGTAACGTTAAATTTATTTTGTAATCAATAAATTTAACAGTTCTTTTTATTGAGCTTAATGTACGGTAATGTAAACTCTTGTTTCATTTCTCCATAATTAAGCTTATTTCCCATATAGCTCCTAGCTTGCATTAACGTTTGCCATTCATAACCGGTACTTAGGCCAGTCTTGTGTATTAAGCTTAAAATCCGTTGTGCCTCCTAGGAGTTAAGCATCAGCAAGAACCTGATACTATTATTAGTATTAGTTATTTATTGTCAGGGGTGAAGTAACTTTCTCCAGAGGCTAACAGTACTAATAAAAAGCAATTGAGTGATTAGTCTCTGCTGTGTACTGATGAGAAAGTTTATAAATTCTCGTTCTTAGAGAATCGTGTGAAGCAAGTCGGCGTAAAGTAATCGTTGCTTGATTTAGTAAGACAATCATTGTTCCTGCTCTGCAATATTATTGAACATTATTATCATATTAAATAATATAAGCATTTTATTTTAAAAACCCCGTGGTGATGGATAAAAATCCAAATGCCCATGTAACTCAAATGAAAATTTATTGTCTCTTGTAACTTTCCATTCTCAACAAACCTCCATGATATAAAAATTATAATCTTGAATTAGTAGTACTTGAGGGTACAATGCTTGAACCCGCCAGTCCTTCTTAAGTGCCTAACATTTTACTTTGTCCTGTGACCCTGACATTGAACCGATTGCTCTCTAAATCGAATATGTTCATTCTTGCCTGACCTTAACCTTTCCAGGTTTGGTCCAATTCATACCATACTGGTTGGGCTGACCTTGTCCTGTGACCTTGACTTTTGATAGGTAATGACAATGACCATTAGCTGAGAAATCTCAAATTAGGCACTTTATTCTTGTTGTTCTCGTTGAAAACGGATGAAAATCTTTGAGTTGTCTAGTTCACATAAGCATATCTGCATGCACGAGCGCCAGCGAAAGCGAGCACACACACACACACACACACACACACACACACACACACACACACACACACACACACACACACACACACACACACATATAAATACAATACCGACTTGACTTTCAACTTCGAGAGCACGGGTTTAGTAAGTTTAAGGTTATATAGTCAATTTCATAGTGTACCCTGTTGATAGTTTGCCAATTTCAGTGGTACTTCTTAATGCACTAGTGGAAAGTAGAGATAAGTGGAGATAATGATGTCTGATAATGCTGTAATCTCTTCCCCACGAGAATACCTGTTAACTGAATAACTTATCTGTTGAAGAAAAGGGGGAAAAAGAATTAAGAAAAAATTAGGTTTGTCATACTGAGGGGATGAATACAGACTGTTCATAACCTCCACAACGAGAAGTCTACACCAATTTAAATATGTAGACTTGTTGCAGGAAAGACAAAGGAATCATAATGTAGAGACAGAGAGGAACCAAGCAATTACTGAATTGCTGATTAGACTCTTACCTTAGTATTGCAGAGACAACAGGTGAATGTGGTGTGGTTGTTAAGAGCACTAGTTGACAACCGGTGAGATACTGTTCCACTACCTGATCCACCATCTCCCCAACCTGCTCCACGCCCACCTCCTGCCCATCCATACTCCGTGCCTTCACCACCACAGCATACACCACCAATATTAGCCGCCACCAGCACTTCATAATGCCTGGTGCATATGTTGCCCTGTGTATAAAAATGGTAAAACGAACATAAAAAAAAAAAAAAAAATCCTCCTCACAGTTGCCAGGCAGCCCCTGAATATGCACTCCCTTGTCCATATTTCTGATTAATGTTTGAAAATTTTCGACAGAATTCCTGTATCCGGCCTGCGAATCGAATTAACAGATTTCTTGATGCCGCAAACCGAACTATTGATCTCTTAATGGCTCCAGTTGAATTAGTGACGTGTTAATGCCACGATTCAACTGTTGGGCCTCTGAATACCACGAATCAGGGCTGCAGATGGGAAGATTTAACATCTTCATTAAATTTAACACCGGCATCCTGGGAACATCGTTATTATTATTATTATTATATTAGAGAGAAAGCCGGGGATGGTAATGTCTGTTAGCAGAACACAAACCTACATGTGTGTGTGTGTGTGTGTGTGTGTGTGTGTGTGTGTGTGTGTGTGTGTGTGAAGCTAATTACTGAATTATGATACTGTCAGCCTTAACGAAGTAAAGACAGAACTTCCTGTATCTTTCCCAGAATCTGTTACAGGAGTACAGTGGGAGGGTCATCGCATCGTGAAGGTACAGTGGTCCTCATGACCTCCACCAAGGAGGTTATGTTTTACCCCACGTTGGTTTGTTTGTTTGTCTGTTAGCAGGATTGCTCAAAAAATTAAAAACGGATTTTGATGGAATTTTGTGGAAAGTTGCGCCATGGAACAAGAAAGAGCTGATTATTTAAGGTGGTTCCGAATCCGGATCCTATGTCCACGGATCCGGATCCGCGATTGCTCAAAAACTTATGAACGGAGTTTGATGAAACTCTGTGGAAGGGTGGGCCATTGGTCACGGAAGAAATTATTAATTTTGGGGGCGGATCCTGATCCGGATCCAAAGTGTCCCGCACAATATCTCCAAAAGGTTTCAATGAATTTAAATGACATTTTGTGGAAAGGTGGGTCATTGACTCAGAAAGAATGGATTAATTTTCGGGATGGATCCGGATCTGGATCCTAAATCGACGGGTCCGTTTCCGGATCCTTTTTAATGGGAATGACTTTGGCTGAAGTATGCACTCTCTGAACACTTTGTAGTTAAAACTTTTATTCCTAATACTGGCACTGGTGTCAACACAAGTACTGAGGATCAGGTATGGGTGCAGTTTTGTTTTGCACCTAGAACTTTATTTGCCTTTTGCAATGTCCCTCCTCCCGACTCTCAGCATTATACATAGAATTTAAAGCTGTTGGCAACAGTAGATAACTTCCTTCTTGCTGAAAACTTCAATGCGAGATTCAGTAGTCCTGCTAGGTAGATCCCCACTCTTGTATAGCTGCCTAACAGGATGATTATGAACGAGCGAGTGATTCACTCCCAGTTAAGTCTGGAAATGAGCAGCCCGGCCCGGCCCGACCCTCACGTTAAACAGAACCTAAAAACTTTACTCCTAAGTGAAGCAGAGTAGCAATTATTTCTGCATGTGATACATTCATTCAATAAATCTTATCAACTGAAAACTCACCCATAAAGGCTTAGGAACCCCTTGGAATCTCGAGTTTTCCAAGGGAGCGTTCGGTGAATGCCTCAATTATGACATCAGATTTAAAAAGATTTTCCATCATAACACTGTGTTTATTGGCATCAGCTATAGGATGTAAATATCGGAGACTCCGCTTTAATGTTATATCAGAGGAAGATCATGAAAACACGGCTCTCGCTCGCTCGTCACTCACTCACAAAGCGCACTTGACTGGTTTATACACACACTTGTATACCAGACCCCATTCAGTGCCAAAACGATAACATCTTGTCTGTTATTTGGATACAAACTGGAATAATAGTTCTGGATAACCTAAAGGTACATGATCCCCATTTCATAGCAGACAAAATGTATTGGAAGGGTGAAGAGTGGATGTCTGAACCAGAGGTTTCCAACTTAACACCTAATATGTTGAGTATAGTGAATTATCTGCATGTTATCAAGCAAGTTCATTGTCATCTGATGACGCCTCCCAATCGAAAACCATGTCAATCTGCGAAACAACTTTGAAGAGTTGAAAGCTCGAGCTGGAGGGTTAGGTGATCACGCCGTTTTACATGAATATGTGACCAGGAATAAGACTGTTAAAACCCATCGGTGTAAAATACATTAATATAGAGTTGTTACAATGGAAGCTGGCTGAGAATGAGACTCCCAAAATGGATGCAGATGCCGACGAGTGTGTGGCGCGGTTAACTGAGTCGCTATAGCAGTGTGTGAGGAGTGCTAAGTATGGAAGGCACCAACATGTAAATGACGATGGCAATCACTATAAGGAAGTCAGTCAGTGATGATGGAAGAGAAAGTTAAGTAATAAAAAGGGTCTTAGATAAGGAGAGTTGTGGATTGGTGTGGTGAATTCAAGGCAGATAATAATCCTTGCAACAGACCATCGGATCATGATTTCAAAGTGTTCATTGAAGCTTCCCATGAATAATATTGTAAGCAATGAAACCGTATCATAAAAAGATCAACGAATATCTGTGAACAGAGTGGAGAAAGAACCAGATGTATGAGTTCACATAAGTCCTACAGGCCAGACGAACTTACATCTGGAGTCTTTAGATTTTTACCTTTTTTTAAGTTTACATGTCCGACTCTGGGCATAGGCTTTGCAGCCTGTTCCCAAGGTCCAGTAGTCCTCCTACATACCATACACCTCTAAACACTCCAGCGCTAACACCCACCGTCCATATTGGATACATGCCAGGACTGTCTCATACTTGGCCCTGGTTACTTCTCACAACGACACTTTTTAACCTAATTTTCGGTCAAGGCCTGTATCACATCGCATGGACTCGTGCAAAGTTTCTTATAATATATAACAAAAATTACAAGGGTATAAGTGTAATTAGCAGCTGTGTTAAATAGCATGATGCGATATTATGTTTACGGCAGAAATGGGCGCAAGCTGGCGCACAGGAAAAACGATATTGTATAGAAAGCATTGTTACTGTACGTATTTTGTGTGATATTGCATGAAGGAAAAAATATAAACTCCATGTTACTTTTGTACATTTTTCTCAGGCGTACGACTTGGTTACTTGCTATGTGCTGTTTTTTTGTGCTGAGACGACTGGGGTGTGGTGCAGTGATGCAGGTGGCCCTGGTGGCCATGTATGCGGTCACAGAAAACGTTCTCGGCTAGGTGGTGGTCACGGTAATGGTGTGGGTCCACCTGGGCTAACCCACCTATTATCAATTCTCACCACAATTGTTAATGATCTCACAAAGATGGTAATAGAAGAAGCAGGGATAGATTGGTTTTTATCTTGGCTTCATTCTTTAGACACAAGGACAACACAGTTTTGGTGCATGCAAGAACCAACATGATTATTAACAAAAATTAAGGTTTTGCAAAACTGCTATGCTGACTACGGAATGAATGTGAATTCAGCGAACATGGATTTTTTTGTTGTTAATGGCGATAAAGATGATGAGGGACCACTACATGTAAGTGACTTAGTAGTGGAGCGGTGTGACAAGTACGTACAATTGAGAGCAGATGACTCGAGGCCACCTAGTCCACGAACATAATGGTGATTTATCTGGCAACAATGGTAGCTGTAAACTTGACCGAGATTCAGTCAGCTGTTCGGGCGAAACAAACCCAGTGATAATTTGCCAATGTGCAGTTCTACCTGGTGTCCAGTCAATACCATGTAAGTAAATGTATTATACTGCTAATGATTAACGTGTCATACACGTGGTAGATATATTCATAACCATAGTATTACAACACAGGCATCCAAATAATGGTGCATTCATTCATTAGAGACACACGGGTATCGGTTGTGATTTATTTTGTTCGACTATCGTCGTGAACCAAACAACCTTTACCAGTTTTCAAGAAATATGCTATAGCGTTATCAGCTTCCCCGCAACCTAGCATTATTATCACAAAAACACCCGTCATGCCAGTCATCCCTCACCGTTAACCTCACTTTCGTCGACATCTGACTCCAAAGCAGGTGGGACAGTTAAAGGTTCACACCACAGAAGGCGGAACAGGCGGAGGGGGGTGTGGGAGTTACATAGAGTGTGGTGGGTGAGGAAGGGCGGGACGAGGTGGGACGTGTGACGGGAGGGGGGTGAAGGGGCAAGTGGTTGGCTGCGGTATTTAACGTATATGAGCTCAGAGGTTGTAATAGGTTTGTTTTGACAGAAAACCAATGTTTCTTTAATATTCAAGTGATAAAGTCGAACGATTACTCTCTATAAATGTTTACCATCATGAATGGGTCAACTAGTTCCAACCCCCATACGTGACGTCACGTGGTCCCTACGTCACAAACCAAGGTGGTGATGGAGCTGCACACTCATGATACCCGTGTGTCTCACATGAATTAATACACCACTGTTTGAATGCCTGTGTTGTTAGACTATGGTTATAAATATATCTACCACGTGTATGACACGTTAATCATTATCAGTGTAAAACTTTTACTTGCATGGTACTGATTGGAGACCAGTTAGAACTGCACACTGAAATTATCACTGGGTTTGTTTCGTCCAAAGAGCTGACTGAATCTCGGTCAAGTTCACAGCTACCACTGTTGCCAGAAAAAACACCAGCATGTTGGTGAACTAGGTGACCTCGAGTCGTCCACTCGCAACTGTACGTGTATACTTGGGTTCACCTTTCTCGGCAGACGGCTCCACAACATCCACCGTCAAAATACACGCAACATCGAAGATCAATCCATATCAATTATAAGTAAAAATAATAACATTCCATTTATGGTAATAAGACGAATGTTTGATGAAGCATTAATGTGCAGTTTATTGTATGACTGTGAATCTTGGTTGGCGCTGATCTAAAATTTATGGTAATGCAATATAAATGGTGTCTTAAGGAGCTACTATGAGTCAGGCAGTTTACATGTAATGATATGTTACACAGAGGCATGGTACCTTTCACTTCCCCAGTTTATGAAAAATAAACAACACAGGTTTTTCCGTAAGATGGGGCTAGAATGATCAACTATGAATGATGATTCTCTTCCTTTGGCGATAAAAACAGCGATTATCGGTAACATAGTAACATCCACACTCATTAGCCAGTATGTAATGAGTGACACGGGAGTACACACGCCGACATACAAGATACAGTGTCAAAAATTCTGAACAACGACTCGTCCAGACGCAGAACTTACGCAGAGATACATCCTAATTTCAGCGTTCATCCTCTTTATAACAACAGCACACAATAAATGAATCTCACGTTCTGGCTTCGACTCGTTTCCGGGTATGTGGTCACAGCCTGGCGTGTAAGACGTGTTGCTGGAATAGGCGCGGTCGAGGTCGTCTGACACTGCATGAACGTTTCTGCCAGTGTGGCCTGGTGCAGAGAGAGGTTCATGTTGTGGAACACTAGCCTACCCCAACACACAACACCTTAGATTATTGTATGGATCTTACAAGATTCAAGATTTATTGTCAGAAAACCTAGCCACAGATGTTATGTATAACGAAATTCATAATTTTTTAATAATTTACAATTGAACTACTGCAAGAAAGAATGAATGTATATAATTTATACAGTAAATATATTTAACAGCATATAGCTGGCTTACAGCTGAGTGAATATACATTTAGACTTTTTTTTTTCTTCTTAGTAAAAACATCCAGTTATTTACTTTACCACTGTTCATGTGTGCATGTGCACAATGTAACTACATCGTACTATACGCTATGTGTTTTGTAAAAAAAAAAATACTGTGGTCAAAGAATTATCTATGTATTTATCTATGTATCCATCTATCTATCCATCTGTGTGTGTGTGTGTGTGTGTGTGTGTGTGTGTGTGTGTGTGTGCGCTGCCTGTAAATCTGTGCATCTGTCTGTCTGTGTGTCTGTCTGCTCTGTGTCACTCCCTGTTTCTGTGTGTGTGTGTGTGTGTGTGTGTGTGTGTGTGTGTGTGTGTGTGTGTGTGTGTGTGTGTGTGTGTGTGTGTGTGTGTGTGTGTGTGTGTGTGTGTGTGTGTGTGTGTTTGTGCACTGCCTGTAAATCTGTGCATCTGTCTGTCTGTCTGTCTGTCTGCTCTGTGTCACTCCCTGTTTGTGTGTGTGTGTGTGTGTGTGTGTGTGTGTGTGTGTGTGTGTGTGTGTGTGTGTGTGTGTGTGTGTGTGTGTGTGTGTCACTGTTTGTATATGTACCTTTAGTATGCATGTTTTTTTTCTATATCGTGTGGGTATATAGGTGTCTTCATACCATTATCACAGGCTGAGAACTGCCAAACCTCTCCCATGGTGACGACAAAGTGAGATGCCTGGAACCAATGTCTGACTCACTTCTGTTCCATTTCTGCAATGGTCGTGGCCATTCCTCTGACTTTCTCTCTGTTCAGCACCATCTCTACTCCACTGAACCTCACCCTCTCTTCTTAACTGAGACTCAATTTCTGAGGCAACAGATAGCAAACCTTTTTCTGTATTCTCCTATTTTTTCTATACTCCCCCGATTCAGGGGGTCACCTTGACGTGGTGGCTGGGCTTGAAGCATGGCTGGCAGTGCCAACTACTTTGGAGTCATGCCTTCCTTTGTAGAGTTCGGCATTTGTCGGCCTCGTGGACCAAGCACCCCCTACATCACTGGTGGAGGAGGCCTGCTGGTGATGTTAGTCCCTGCCCATTTGCCATCTAGGGCGGAACTGTTGCCTCCCCACATGTCTGCCGTGCCTGGCGTCCCGTAATGCTAGGAGAAGGGAGTCCTGGATGTTGAGCGATGCTGCACAATGCGCCCTGCAGCTAGCAATACACCTCTTTGGTGCCTTATTCTGGCTAGATGGGCGGTCTGGTTGGGCCTGGCCAGGTCAGTCGGCTGGTCATGCGTTGGCTAGGGTCAAGTGGGCACTGGGGGGCCTGGTGGCTCCTATCATCCTGGAGTCACCCTTGCCTAGGTCCCCCTGTGATTACCCGCTTATACTCTCCTGCTACCTTTAGGGTCGCCAGTGGTGTCCCTGGCATACGACCTCCCCTTGTTGAGCTCCGTGGTGGGTAGAGGGGTGGGGGAATGAAGGTTTTTCGATTGTTGAATGGAGAGTGTCAATAAAAATCAGGCTCTTGTTGATGACACTGCATCTGTCCCCGGACATTCTACCAACTGCACATCCCTTATTGCCACCCTGGAGACTTCCCTCCTCTGCACCAGCACTCAACTGGGACTAGGAGGAGGTCTCGTTGGGTTGGTTCGACTCTGGGGTTCGTACAAGACGAAATGGTGCCAGCAACCTATACAAACTATCTAGTGCTGAAGCCCTTGGTAGATAAATCAGTGCTAGACATGGACATTTTCGATTTGCACCGGGCCATAATATCTGCTTGTGGGAGTGAACCTAAAATATATTCACAGGGGGATGGAAGCATCCTTATCGAGGTGTCTCCCCCAGAAGAGAGCTCAAGATTAATGGGTTTAACCTCGGTCTCTGGTGCAGCTGTTTCCTGCATACCAAATGCTACTTTTAACCAAGGGAGTTATTTTTTCTCATGACCTCCTCCAATACTCAGATGCACGGTTGTTAGAGGAACTGAATCTTCTGGCGTGGTGAAAGTGGAGCGCCTTCAAAAGAAAATCGAAGGTATTTTGACCCCGACGCCGATATTGTTCCTGATATTTGATAGGTTAACGTTGCCTACAGCTGTGAAACTGGCCTGACTTTCTCTTCCTGTGAAGCCCTATGTTCCAACCCCAAAGAGGTGTTTCCAGTGTCAGGGTTATGGTCATGTTTGACGCTTTTGCCATCGTGCACAAGCTGGCCTTGCTGGTGTCTGCGTCTAATGTGGCGGACCAAGTCATACCAGCGACTACCCAGGACCCCTTAAATGCTATCATTGTGGAGGTCCTCATCCTGTGTCTTCTAAGAGCTGTCCATGATAATGCTTGGAAAGGGAGATTTTGTCCATATGTACACGAGAGAGGATTTCATTTCCTGAAGCAAAGAGGATAGCCCAGACACTTTTTTTTCAGCCGGGAGTTACTTAAGCTTCTGTCCTTTCTAAAACACCAGTGTGTCGCTCTGTATCTCAGAGGCATTCCAGTACCCACTCCTTCAGCTCGTGATATGCAGAATGCTGTCCCCATAGTTAGTACTGCTGGTAAGAATGATGTTTGCCAAATCGCTACTCTGACTGTTTCTGCCCCCACTTCGGTGGCTGACGACTTGCACACTTCTGTGGTGGTGGCAGATGTCCACGTTGACCGGACTCCTTCTTCCGTCGTAGCCAGTATGCCCAAGGCTCCATCTGTCCCTGGCAAACGTCATCATTGTTCATCAGAGTCCTCTGAACATGAAGACCGGCCACCTAAGGTCTGTTGTTGACCCTTCTGTTGACGCCTCTCCTGTTACCTCTGTCCAGCAGGCTGAGGGATCTAGCCAGGTGACAGCTGAAGCTGATGGTTCAGCTCTGATCCAGTCCGCACCAGGGGAGGTTGTTGGACAGCTCGTTGGTACTTCAGATCTGAAGCATAGGATGGCGTCCTAAAATGATTCGAGTCCCATGGACTCTATTTCCACATCTGGGGCTTCTGGTGAGGGCACTGGCCATCCTACATCTCTAAACACAGTCCCTAAACCCCCTTTGAAACAAACTGGTATACCCACTCCAAGAAAGAGTGTAGTAAAAATGACTTCCTCATCTTCATGTTTGCCTTCAGATGTTAAACAGAGGGTGCTGGTTTCTGGTGCTGGGCAGGCTTCTCCAAAGGGCTCTCACTAGCATCAGTCCAAACCCGCTGGGGGGACAAGGTTGTCTTGTCCCTCATCCTGATTCTTCCTTCACTATGGGTACTATGGCATTCACAGGCAGTATACTACACTGGAATTGTCGAGGGCTGCACGGTAATTGGAAGGAGCTGTGGACCCTCCTGACTTGTTCCTCTGTGTGTGTGTCTCCAGGAAACTCTTGTAGGGTTTGCCACTCCCCATGTACCACCTGGGTACAATGCTTTTTACTCAGCACCAACCCAGGGTCCCACTGGGGGTAGTGCTGTTTTGGTGAGACCTAACATCACTCATCGGCCAGTCCATCGCCAGTCTAACCTCCAGTGTGTTGCTGTGCAGTTGCATGCCCACCGCTGGTACATAGTTTGTTCCATTTATTTACTGCCCAACACAGCAGTCAGTAGGGTGGAACTTGAGATCCTTCTTGGTCAGTTACCTGTGCCCTTTCGTCTCTTGGTGGACTTTAATGGTCGCCACCCTTTGTGGGGTGACTGTCTTGCTAACCAACGTGGGAGTTAGCTGGTGTCCTTAATGGAGGATGAAGATCTTTCCCTGTTCAACACTAGGGCGTTTACACATTATCACCCCCAAATGGGTTCATTTACTGCAATTGACCTCTCAATCTGCTCTCCTGGACTTTACCTGGGAGGTTATGGAGGATCTCCATGGAAGTAATCATTTTCCCATCCTCCTTCTGCAGCAGCCTCAAGTCCCTGTTCCCGTCTACCAAGGTAGAGATTGGATAAGGCAGACTGGTCCCTTTTCTCTTCTCTGATCTCTTTTGATGTTTCAGTTGAAAACTTTCTGCACACTGATGAGGTGTCTCGTTCTTTACCTCCATTCTGCATTCTGCTGCCCTTAATGCTGTTCCTAAAACCTCTGTCTCGTATCGCTATCAAACTGTTCCATGGTGGAATGAGGATTGCAGTGTTGCTGTACGTGCTAAGAAGTTAAGTTTCTCCCGTTATTGTAGATGCAAAACAGAGCATAATCTTGCCAAGTTCAAAAGGCATGGGCTAAAGCTTGTCGGGTACTGAAACAAGTTAGGTGGGACTCTTGGATGGCTTATGTGTCATCTGTTAACTCAAAGACGCCAGTGTCTCGGGTGTGGAAGAGGGTGCGAAAGATCTCGGGAAAATTCGCTCAAAGAAGGTCCCCTGTGCTGATATCTAACGGTGAGCCTGTTGGTAACCCTGCAGCTGTAGCTGATATTTTTGCATCTGACTTTGTGGCAGTCAGTCAGAAAGACACTAGCTCACCAATTTTTGCCAAACAATGGGAGATAGAGGAGGCAAGGGTGTTGGACTTCCGTTCGGGGAATGTGGAGTCATACAACCTCCCTTTCTCTTATCGTGAGCTCCAATCTGCCCTTTCCCTCTGTCATGACACCTCACCAGGGCTAGATGATATTCCCTACACAATGCTTCGACACCTGAATAATGAAGCACTGTCTTTTCTCATCAGCTTTTTTAATAGAATCTGGAAGGAATCTTCTCTTCCCTACTCTTGGCCTGAGGCTATTGTCCTGCCATTCCAGAAGCCGGGGAAGGCAGGTTTCAGTCCCCTGGAATATCGGGCAATTGCCTTAACATCATGCTTGTGTAAATTATTTGAAAAAATGGTCAACACTCGCCTAATGTATCTCCTAGAAAGGAGTGAATGTCTCTCTCCATGTCAGTCTGGTTTTCGAAAATATCACTCAACAACAGATGCACTGGTCCGTCTTGAGGCTGCAGCTCGTGATGCTTTTGCTAGGCAGCAGCATCTGGTGTGCGTTTTCTTTGACCTAGAAAAGGCATATGATACTACATGGTGGTTTGGTATCTTCCAACAACTCCATTCGTTAGGTTTATGTGGTAGGCTGCCCCTATTTACAGTAAATTTTCTGCATGACCGCTCATTTAGGGTTAGGGTTGGTGTCACCCTGTCTCCTTCATACCCTCAGGAGAAAGGAGTACCTCAAGGAAATGTCCTCAGTGTGACCCTTGTCACTATAGCTTTGGATGGTATTGTGTCCTCAATTCCAGAAGGGGTGTCAGCTTCACTGTATGTTGATGATTTGGCTCTGTGGTATGCTGCTTCCCGAACGTCCGTGGCTGAACGCCGCATTCAGCTTGCTCTAGAAAGGGTCTCTCAGTGGGCCACCATGCATGGCTTCCGTTTCTCCCCAGCGAAGACGAAGACCTTGCATTTCTGCCGTTTGAGAGGTGTACACCCAGACCCAGACCTCCAGTTATATGGCCATAGGGTGCGATGTGTGGACGAGACAAGCTATTGGTCTTGTTTTTGACAGGAGACTGACGTGGGTACCACACATCCGTTCTTTACAAGTATCGTGCCTCCATGCCCTGTCTCTCCTACAGACTCTATCTCACTTGTCTTAGGGCGCTGACAGAATCATCCTGCTCCACCTTTACCGTGCCTTAGTAAGGAGTAAATTGGACTATGGGTGTGTGGTATACTCTTCTGCTACTGAGGCAAGGCTGCGGCCACTAAATTCGGTCCATCATGCTGGGATTTGTTTGTCAGCTGGGGCGTTCTGGTCTTCTCCGATTGAAAGTCTGTTGGTTGATGCAAACGAACCACCACTGGATCTCCGTAGGCAGTCCTGAATGGTGCAGTGTTGGCACCATCTTCACCGTCTTCTGGCCTGTACAAAAAAGGCATATGGGTCGATGGGGTCCCTCCTGTTATCCTTAAGAACTATGTTTCTGTGCATACACCCTACCTGGGTGAACTCTTTTGTCTTTGTCAACTTGCACCTTTTCTTCTTCCTGGAAGATTGCTCTAATTTACCCTGTCCCAAAGAAGGATGACCATTCCCATCCCTCAAACTATCATCCAATAGCCTTAACATCCTGTTTCAAAAGTTTTTGAGTTTAAGAAAATATTTTTAAAGCATGTCTCCTATCACAACCTTCTTTCTGATCGTCAGTATGGGTTGTGCCAGGGACACTCCACTGTCAATCTTCTGACCTTCGTCTGAGACTCCTGGTCATCCTGCTTTCGGAACTTTGGCGAAAGCTTTGCCATTGCACTTGACATCTCAAAGGCTTTTGATCGAGTCTGGCATAAATCTTTAATTTCTAAACTGCCCTCTTAAGGTTTCTATGCGTCTATCTGTGCCTTCATCTCTAGCTTCCTTTCTGGAATGTTGTATAGCAGATGTTGTACATGGCCATCATTCTTCTCGGAGAGCTATCAATAATGGTGATCCTGAGGGCTGTGTCCTATCACCAATTCTCTTCCTTTTATTCATCAATGACCTAAGCTCTACTTCAAACACTATGCACACATACACTGATGACTCCACCCTTCACCTTTCCATTTGTTTCCCACAGTGTCCACGTCAGCAGTTGCTTCAACAAACAAGGGATGAAGCTATGGCACACCTTATGTCAGACATAGCTCATATCTGTGATTAAGGTAAAAATAATCTTATTTTTAGTGCACCAATAACTCAGTTTTTACATCTACCAACCCGACCAAATCTTCCACAGGAGTATCCTCTAATTTTTAACAATACCAGTTTAATCCTGCATCATCTTTAAACATACTCGGAGTTTCATTCTCTCTGGATTTATCTTGGAAAGATCATTTTGCTTCCCTTGTAAAATCTGCCTCCAAGAGATTAGGTGTCCTAAATCGACTCCGTGGCTTTTTGCCCCAGCACCGTTGTTGACTTTATACACAGGTTTCATTCTTCCCTGTGTAAAGTACATTTCTCATGTTTGGGAAGGCTCCCCACATACAGCTCTTCTTAACAAGTGGAGTCAAAGGCTTTTCGTTTCATTAACTTTCCTCCTTTTACTGGCTCCCTTCAGCCTCTGTCTCTTTGCCACACTGTTGCATCTTTGTGTCTTTTCTATCATTGCTTCTATGGTCACTGCTCCTCTGAACTGTCTGCTTGCATTCATCAACCAGTACGTTGGGCACTTAGCACTCATCTAGCAACAAACTCTTGTCTGTCCATGTCTTTAATGCAAGAGTTAATTGTTTCTCTCAGTCCCTCATGGATTCAACGGGTCAACTCTGGAGCTGTCCTTCTCTGTGTATTCCCAACTATCTATGATCTCCAGTCTTTCGAATGCAGTGTGTCCAGGCATCTCAAAATGAGCGGATCTTGAATTTTGTTTTTGTTTCTCAGAGGGAACAATTTTCTGGCTCCTGGCCTTTGGTTCCTTCTTCAGTTATGTAAAAAATATATTCACATGGTGGGAAGAACTGTGCATCATCACTAACCCACTGCTATATTTTCCTCCAGCCAGAAAAGGACACCCAAGTAGTTACCCCTGACAAGGAGGGGTTTACAAAGTTAACCTAAACATTTGCTGTTCCGGTCCACCTTGGCAGATAACTGAGTCTGTCAAGGCACTGCACACTGCAGTTGAAAACCAAAAGAATTCCTGTGGCTCATGCTTGATCTGTCCAAGACACAAAACAGTGCCGTAGTACTGCCCTTATTGGCCAGGAACTGGCAATATAACTGTAAAATTGGCATTAGTGCCTTGTCCAAGACTCTCCTCTCTGGAGAGGGCAACCTACTGGATCCATGAGAAGGGTGTACCTATTTCTAGAGGGGATACTCAAACAAGTAAAAAGAAACCATGGTATTGGCTTTGCAGTCCAAAGAAACCTTTTACAAAAGATCCAAGAATCACCTGTGGGTCTATCTGAGACTGACGTCTTAGCATATACCACTCTCTAAATGTTAGTATGCAACTCTGAACACTGCCTATGCCCAAGGCTTGACTCTGAGGACACAGTCAAAGACTCCTTTTATGCGTCTCTGGATACTACCATTCAACAGATACATCATAATAACAAACTCATCCTGCTTGGAGATTTTAATGCCTAAGTAGGAAAAGATAATCACCTCTGACAAAGCTTTATAGGCTGCATAATGTTGGTAACATGAATAACAATGGCCTTAGAGTGCCTTCCTAATGCTCAGAAAACAGTCTGGTCATCACCAACATTATTTTTCAACTTAAGATTAAACACAAGACACGATCTAGGCATTGGCACCTAATTGACTGTCATTGTATGGCACCGAGATCAAAGAGAAGCTCTTATAACCCAAGCTATGAGAGGTGCTGACTGCTCAGCAGAGCTTATTCTTATACTCACAAAATGCAACTAGCCATAATTATGCCAAGAACTGTGCCATAAACCATCCTCCAAGAAACTAAACTGTAATATTCAAAGGCTGCAGCATCATGTAATAACTTCTACAGCACTATTACAGACAAGCTCTCTCAGTGCCGACCACTTGACCCCCCCAAAAAAATGCAAGAAACAAAAGCACAGACTAGCTGAATATTAATACGCTGCCTTAAAGCCCAGGCACTGCCATAATGATTGGTTTGGTGAAAATGTAGAGGGCATACATAAGTTTCTTTCGATAAAGAATACAGCACGTAACAATTGGCTGGCTCATCCTAGCTCCCTAACCCTAAAAACTGAATTCCAGTATGTCAGAAGCGAAATCCAGAGAAATCTGCATGACATGGGTAATAAATGGCGGACTAAGCATGCGAAAGGTGCAAAGACTTGGTGATATTAATGACCAACATGGATTCTACAAGTCCAGTTCTTCAAGTAGGCCAGCATCTGGAGCCAGTGGCTGTCTAACAATTTCTTGGTGAATTCAAGTGACTTTGTCCTGTTGTCACGTTTGAAGTAATTGGAAAGCTTCTCTGTAAATGACTACTCATGATATCACATTCACAATCCCCCATGACAACCAGCAAACTTTGTTGTGAAAGAGTAACATTCTTCGTCTTACGGTGTGCACAACGTCATTAAGTACTAACCTTAACTCTGATGAGAGAATTTCAGATGCCTGAGCACATCTATGAAGCACACACTGAGTATCCCTTGTTTCAGGATTCATCTTATTCACTCTTCCTCGAAACCCTGATCGATGGTCAAGCATTGTTGGTGCTCCATCAGTTATGCATGCACATAAATTATTCAAAGAAAATTCTTCACCCTAAAATAAATAAATAAATAAATAACCAAATTTCATGGAAATGTATTAACCTCCAAAGCATGACAGAATAAGAAAATCTTATAATCTCCACCACTGATGTATCATGCAAACACCAGAAATTGGGCACAGACAGTTGATTCAGTTGAGTCTTCAAATTACCCTTTTCATTTCAGCAATCACTTGTTTCATATCTTCAGAAATATCTAACATTCGTCAATGAGTGGGATGTTTTTGTGATCTGCTCAACATCACATCCAATAACATGGCAGACTATACCTTTACCACAAAGGATGAATAGCTTCTCTGCTGTTGTTGTTGTTTTTTTTATCTTCCACCTGACAAAGTCAGAGGAGGGTGTTGTTATCACTGGAATAAATAAGTGTCCTTCCTTAGAGTTGGATGGCAGGATAGTTGGCCGGGCATAGAGACGTCGTTTCTGGGCCAGAAATCTGAAAGTATTCATTATAGAGTCATAAAATTTCACATAGTTATGTGTCTTATGGTGAACTGGTGCTTTTTTTATGGGCAGAATGCTCTGTCTTCAGTAGTTTTTTTTTTATTATTATTATTAGTGAAAATGTATTAAAAAAAAAAATGCTTTCTTCGTTTCTAGGCTCGGACTCAAAAATTAATACAGGTACAGGCTTCAAATTCTCCAGGAATATGTGTTACTATGCCTCCTGGTGCCTTTTGGTAGTTAAAATGCCATGAGGTTGTATAATGTTATTAAATTGCAAAAATACATAAAACTGATTATTTAATGCATTTTCTATTGAAACTGCAGTTACTGCACCTATAAGGCAGAAATTGTATATGATGGATAATTATTTGAATATCTAATGCTGTATGAACTTTTATGATTGTACCTATTATGTAATTATTAAAAATGGCTGCCTAAATTAAAAGAAAATACGAGTCATAGCCTCATGAAATCTACTCATCACGTCATTATGACCATAGACAAAGTACTGAAATTTTTCAGTTTTAATGTCTCTGCATCGTACAAGGGGGGGGGGAGGGATGAGGGCCCCTATGCACTTGTTAGGTGTGCAGGTAGGTGGGGGTATGTGCTCGCTCTGATGGAGGGGTGCATAGCGTTGCCTGTTTCTTTTGTGCAGTTCTCTGTGATACCATATACTCTAGTACGATGCATGTAACTTACATTAATTTTGTTGACTGAACTATTCTAAATGAGCAAATTGTGCTCGCATCAGTCCCTCTTACTTTAGCCCGAAGAAGTCAGCATTCTTACTTTTCAAATTCTGATGACAACTACAGTGGAGTCTCTTTTATCCGAAAATCATGGGACTTTGAAAGATTCATTTAATCGATTTTTTCGGATAAAAGATACTGTAATAATATGTACGATACAAGGAAACAGTATTGTGCTCCCCCATCACCCATTTCTGGCGACTTCTAACCCACCGCCACCACCAGCACCCCAAAAGCCACTCAACCTTCACCAAAACACTTAACACACTGTAGTAACTACATATGTAACTGCATTTTTATAACTGTAATAGAAACTGTCAACTTAAATAAATCTTCACTCAAATAAACTTAAATAAACCTTCACCAAAACAATTACGTAATTCACTGTAAGCAATTCGAACAAATACAGTCTTAAACCTAACTGTTTTTACATATTTTCTGTTTCCATATTCAATCATTTCCACATCATCCACATCATCTCCCACATCATCCAAATCTTCCAAGGTGGTGGATACAACCAACGCTCGCTCTAGTGACTAGTGGAACAACCGTAAACTAACGCTAGTGGCGCGAAACAAGCCTGCCGTGTTTGAATTTTCGGATACATTTCAGATTTTTGCGGTTAATCGAAATAAGAACGTTTTAGTAAAACTTACGGTTAATTGCATATTACGGTTAAAAGAATTTCGGATAAAAGAGACTCTACTGTAATCAGTTTTTGCTTGAGCAAGCTTGGTTTCATGCACTCCAGTTATAAAACTTCATGGCTAATAACACACTGAAAATTCACACTCATTTCTGACGACAGTGTGATTAGAGACTAGAGTGTAGCTTTCATCATAATGACATTTCTTCGCTGATGATTACATAACGGTGGCCGAAATTGTAATAAATCATACATACATATCCAAAACCGTACATAAAATCATGGACATTAACATAAATTTATATGGCCACCACAATAAAATTACACAATAAAAACGCCATCAGAACACTGATATTTTCAGCACTGTCGCAAGATCACACAGTAGAAGAACCTTCAGGCAGTCATATTGTCAAAAAATCAAACAATGAAAACTTCATCAGGAAGCCATATTACCAACACCGTTGCAAGACCACACAACACAAACATTTACAGGCATTCATCACACAATAGAAACAGTTTCAGGCAATCATAACAACAAATGATCAAACAAAGAAAATACCATCTAGTAGTCATACTATACCCACTGTCATAAGATGACACAAAGATAACTTCAGGCAGTCATATTACCACCAATGTCAAAAGAACAAACAATAACCAGTAAGTACCAAGTGAGTGCATACCTCTGCCTGTATCTATAAAATCTATCATTTAATGATGGCTAGCCACATATACTACTAATGTCATAAACAGTAGTTTCCAAAAGCTACAACTTCACAAAATTTTGATAATTATTACAACATTATAAAAACATAGGCAACACTATGCAACTCTCCACCTGACCAAGCACATACCCCCACCTCCCAGCACACCTAACCAAGCATATAACGGCCCTCCACCCCTTCTGTAACACAGAGAGAGCAGGTTGTATTGAAATCTGAGAAAAAATATATATATATATATATATATATATATATATATATATATATATATATATATATATACAAATAAACTACCGGTACTTAACCCTTCATAGGCAAATGGGGTCCCTGCGGACACCAGCATGTTTTTAAAATGTTGCCATTAAGCCATTTTTTTCTTTGACAGCCTGGCCTCTCATGACTTTTATTGTAGATGGCTATTTTATATCCTCATAAAATTTGAGCAACAAATCTCACACGATTAAGGATTGATATTGCAATAAATGTCAGTGGGGTCCGCCATGACCCCACCTGGCCTTTCGTGTGCCTTTTTTTTTTTTTTTAAGATATTTCAGATAATAAAAATTAGGACAATGTCAATACCAGTAGCAAAGTTTTATGCATCAATGGTGGTGGCAGAAGGTGACCAAGAAGAAAAAAATTATTCGGATGGTGATTTATCTGTATCCGACGCTGATGATTATGAATTGCTTGAACGATCGGACAGTGAAATTAGTGTGAGTAATATTGAGTCACCTGTGAGTGCTGATGATAATTCAGAAAATGAAAGTGGTGGTAGTAATATAGAAGATGCTCATCACGAGAGTAAAACAAGAAATTGTTGTTGAACATTATAGGGATAGTTTTATTTTATGATCATGCTAATTTACGTTAAACATGAACTTGTTATTATTTTGAGAACCTTTTCCAACAATGATGACAATCAGACATTCAAATAAGTGTAGAATCAATACTTCATACTAAAACTATAATAAAATTGCGATAAAATGAAAAACTTTGTAAAAATAACAATAATAAAAAAAGGGACATTTGGTGGGTTGCTTCCACGTACCAATGTCCTGGGCAACACATGTACAAAGTTTAGTAGATATGGAAGAAATAAACCATTAATGTTTGAGGTCCTCCGGGACCCCATAGGCCCTCCGTGTAACTTGGTAACCCCTGGCCCACGAATGGTTAAGACAGAACTCTACCTATCAAAAGGCACCAGTTCACTATAAGATACATAACTATGTGAAATTTCATGACTCTGTAATGAATACTTTCTGAGTTTTGGCTTCAGATTACTTGCATAAGGCACATTTTTTTTTTTTTTTTTTCAAAACAACTACTTAAAACACAGCATTCTACTTATCAAAAGGCAGTAGTTCACTAGAGGACACATTACTTTGTGAAATTTCATGACTCTGTAGTCAATACTTTCAAAGATTTGCTCCTGAAAAAAAATCTCTTGGCCTCCTATTTTTGTTGATCCTTGTGATAAACATAGGTAATACACTGTTGCAATTCTTGAACTGACCAAGAACATACCCCCCTCACCTGCTTGCACACCTAACCAAGCACATAACGGCCCTCACCCCCACCCCTCCATATAGTACTGAGACAATAGATCGCATTGAAATATATAAAAACTATTTTTCTATTTTTTCGTTATTTAAACATAAAACTACCAAAGACACAGCATTCAATTTACCAAAAAGCACCAGTTCACTATAAGGCACATTACAATGTGATTTTTCATGACTGTTGCGAATACTTTCAAAGTTATTGCTTCATATTCCTTGCACAGGTTGCAATGAAGTCTGATATTTTTTCCGCAAAAAAAAAAAAATAAAAAAAAATAAAATAAAAAAATAGCATTTTACCTATCAAATGGGATCAGTTCCCTATACGGCATAACTATTTGAAATTTCATGACTTGTTTATACTTTCCGAGATTTGCTTCGGAAACGAAATCTCTATGCCATCGGGAGGTGGATGCACTAACGCTTTCCCGTAAGGTTACCGTAAGGCCATCACCGCTACGGTCCCCTTGTACGATAGGCAGTGTTTTAGCATGCACTAACATTTCTCTTACCATCGTATGGTGACCGTAAGGCTACAAGCAGGGAAGAACTCACTGTGTTTGAGGGAAAATTATCCCTGCTCAGCTGATGGTCCGTTGGCCAATCACAATGCAGGATACGTTCTCCGTTGAAGCTTCAGCCAATCATTGTACTCGGAAATATCAGCTGGCTTGAAGTAAACAAAGTCAAGCCCGCAGCCCCGCAGTCCAACAGAAGAGAAGCAAACGGCATTGAAAAAAGAATGGAAGGCCCGGCACCAAAGAAAAGACAAAACAAATTTCACAGATTTTGAAATCTTTTGCATGATTAAGGAGGTAGAGAAAAGAAAAGGCATTATCAGTGGCAAGTTGGGAGGCTGTACAATTGTGGAGACCAAAAGAAATGCATGGGACGCAGTAAGTGCCGCAGTGAACAGAGTGGGTGGTGTTAGAGACAGATGAAGTGACAAAAAAATATACTGATTTCCGGTCGTTAGTTAAGAAGAAAACGTCTGCGATCGTCAGTGAGTACAGAAAAACAGGTAAGGAAGTTTTCCTTTGGTTTACACATTAGGTGAGGAAACAGAGTAAGCAAGGTTAGATTTGGTATGGAATTACAAGTATTTTGGGTAAATTTTTACTTTACTCTCGCATGCCATTTTTGCATGGAATTTTCATTTTCCTAGTATTTTCAGTGTAATTCATTTTAATTTGACCTTCATTTCTGTCGGAAATCACTCGTTTTTGAGTTACACCCTCCTCACCCCCAATGTTGCGCTGTTGAACAGGAGGTTCTGGCAGGTTGGATTACGCAAAAACGAGTGATTTCCGACAGAAATGAAGGTCAAATTCAAATGAATTACGCTGAAAATACTAGGAAAATGAAAATTCCATGCTAAAGCCTAACCTTGCTGAAATAAACCTAACCTAACCAGACTTAAACCGGTAAATTTTTACAAGTGGACAATACATCCCCTAGGTAGTGCAATATATTTTTCTGGCAGTTTTTGATGCGATATCGAATGTTTCTGACCTTCATTTTCGTCGGAAATGCCTAATTTCCCCTCTTTTCCAATCATGAACTTTGGACAAGTAGGTGAAATCAAACATTTTCCCAAAAAAGTTAAGTAAAAAACAACTCAAATCGCATCAAAAACCACAGAAAAATATAATTTTAAACTTCTTATCGATCTCGTGTTTCCTAACTGGGGGGTTCCCCCCCCAGACCCCCCAGCCTGGCCATGTTTCCTAACTGGGGGGCTCTGCCCCCACACCCCTCTGACATTAACTTAACCTAATCTAACCTATTCTAGGGGAATGCTTACCTAGAAATACGATGGTCCAGGACGAGAGTTGTTAGTTTCTTGGTTTTTGCTTATTATTTGTACCGACCACGTCAGTACCACAGATGTTTGTCCTTTCTTAATTTACACGGTTCCTGACAGTCTGGGCAATAAACTTCCGAAGGTAATACACCGTGCCTTATAAGAAACTCAATAGCCTCCTCGGGTTCAGAGTGGAAAAGCTTAAAATACCACCATACCTACCTAACCTAACCCTACCTACCTAAGCTAACCCTACCTACCTACCCACCCTAACCAGACCTAACCTAAATCATCAAGAAAATATAAGAATGAGGTAAAATAATTGTACTTACTACCTAGCCTGACTCGTCATCCAATTCGTCACTTTCAGGGGTGGGGGGTGGCTGACGGACACGATGTCCTCCTGGCGGGCAAAGTCGGGCAGCTTGGACAAAAAAGTGATGCAGTACTTCTTTCTCTGGGTGGACTTTCAGGAATAGGTACCTTGCTAGGTATTGGTAGAGGTCTTTTTACCCACTCTTTCAGATCGCGCCACAATCTTTCTATTTTTTGGGTACGAATATTTGAATCACAAACATCTACAAAGTTTTCACTGTGGTTCACTGAGAAATGTTTGTAACCTAGTTTGTCCAGTTCACAGTAAGCCTTCCAAGAGTCACCAATGATTGTTGTGCCAGGGAGAATGTACTGCTGGATCAATGGGATGAGCATTCCCTTATCTCTCTTTTCGGGACCAATAGGTCCATAGAGTGGAAGAATAAAAAGTTTCTCCGACTCACGCTCCACTCCTCCGAACAACCAAACTTGAGATAACTGTCGCCCTCGCCTGTACTTTGAACGTACTAATAAAGTTTCGTCGATCTCGACGGTAATGTTAGGGCCACCTATTGCACTTTGTGATGTTACCCAGTTGTCTGTTACCTCACTGCAAAATGATCTCCAGGCAACCGAAGTTTTTCTGTTAATAGGAAGGCAGTTAATAACTGTCTTGTGGTCCCAGTATTTGCTAAGCCAGTGATTTGCAAATACAGTAAAACACCTTTCCACGCTGGGAAATGCACGTCGGCCAAGAATGTCCCGTGAAAGTCTGACACAGTAAACCCACACTCGCGTCTTTTCTTGGTCTTATTCAAATAAAAGTATGCCTGCACCACCAGATCTTATCTTTTTCTCTAAAAAGGCAGAGTATAAGAGAGAAGTGGAGGAACGATTGGGCAAATATGAGTTGGAGCAGATGGGGGACGTGGAAGGTGTGTGTAGAATATTTACAGAAGAAATATGTGCAGCATGTGATGTGGTGTGTGGAAGGAAGAGAAGACGGAGGGGGGTGCAAGGAACAGCGTGGTGGACTGAAGAGGTGCAACGGGCTGTGGCACAAAAGAAGAAAGCATACAATGAATGGATGAGAAATAGGGGCGTGGAAGAAGTTGAGAGGCGGAAGAGAGAGTTATATGTAGAAAGAAAGAGAGAGGTGAAAAGATTAGTAAGAGAGAGTAAGAAGAGAATGGATGAGGAATTTGGAAGGAATTTGAGTGTAAAGTGGAGGGACTGTAAGAAAATGTTCTGGAAAGAGGTGAAAAGAGTAAGACAGGGTGGAAGTGAAGTTAGCAGGGGAGTGAAAGATAAAAATGGTAGATTACTAGTGGAGAAGGGAGAAAAAGTGAGCAGATGGAGAGAACACTTTAAGGAATTGTTGAACGTGGAGGATGGAAGTAATGCGAGTATAAGTGGCTGGGGAATGGCTGGAAGAAGGAGGGAGGTGAGAAGACAGGAAGAAATCAGTAGGATAGAAGTTGTGGAAGCAATGAAGAAAGTTAAATCAGGGAAAGCCCCAGGAATTGATGGAGTGTGTGGTGAAATGCTGAAGCATGGGGGAGCGATAGTAGTAGAATGGATGTGGAAGATGTGCAGATTGGCCTGGGAGGGAGGTAGAGTCCCGGAGGATTGGAAGTCAGGTATAATTATTCCCTTGTACAAAGGAAAAGGGGAAAAAGAAGTGTGTGGTAATCATAGGGGCATTTGTCTTCTTAGTATAATAGGAAAAGTATATGGTAGGATACTTATTGACCGAGTTAGAGAAAGAACAGAGAAATTAGTTGGAGAAGAACAGGGAGGCTTTAGGAAGGGAAGAGGTTGTGTAAATCAGATATTCATTCTCAGATCTTTAGTGGAAAAGTTTCTAGAGAAGGGAAAGAAGTTGTATGCGGCTTTTTTGGATTTGGAGAAAGCATATGACAGGGTGGATAGACTAGGATTGTGGAAAGTGTTAAGAATATATGGAATAGATGGGAAGTTCTTGAATGCTGTGAAGAGTATGTACGATGGTGCGAAGGCTGCAGTGCGTGTGGATGGTGAACTAAGTGAATTTTTCTCTTTGAAAGTTGGTTTGAAACAGGGATGTGTCATGTCTCCATGGTTGTTCAATCTGTACATGGATGGGGTAATAAAAGAGGTACAAGGTAGGGTAGTGGATGTTGGAGTGGCCCTGGTGAGAGAGGATAGTGTTTGGAAACTCCCTGTACTGTTGTTTGCAGATGATACTGTGTTGTTGAGTGAAGACGAAGGGCAGCTGCAAGGCTTGGTGGATGAGTTTGAGAGAGTGTGTAAGAAACGGAAACTAAAGGTGAATGTAGGGAAGAGTAAAGTGATGGTCTTTGAGAGAGGTGAAGTCAGTGAATGTACAGCGAGGTTGGATGGTGAGGAATTGGAAAATGTGAGTACGTTTAAGTACTTGGGTAGTGTGATGAGTAAGGATGGAGGTTTGGAGGGTGAAGTGCTTGAAAGGGTACAGCAGGGAAGAAAGGTTGCTGGTTCTTTGAAAGCAGTGATAAGAAACAGGGAAGTGAGCATGGAAGTGAAAAAGTTACTACATGACAGTATTGTGATACCAACTCTAACGTACGGAAGTTAAGCTTGGACGTTGTTGGAAGGACACAAATCAAGAGTGAGAGCCGTGGAAATGAGTTATTTAAGAGGAGCCTGTGGAGTCACATGGAGAGACAGGCTGACGAATGAGGATATAAAGGAGCGTTGTGGTGTTGATGTGGATGTGATAGGAAGCGTTATGAGGAACACACTGAGGTGGTTTGGCCATGTGGAGAGGATGGAGGGTCAAAGACTGACGAAGATAGTGTATGTGAGTGAGGTGGAGAGGGAAAGAGGGAGGGGGAGGCCGAGGATGAGATGGAGAGATGGGGTGAAGAGGTATATGAGAGAGGGGGGTGTGAGTTGGGAGCAGGGGAGTGAAATGGCGGGGGACAGGGCGACTTGGAGGCGATTTGTTTGTGGCCACCCCAAACGGGATTGAGGCGTCTGGCAATAGATAGATAGATAGACTAAGTCTGTATTATGTTCTGGGCACTTTGGAACTGTAGATCTAATTACTCCATGGTTTTTCAAGAACGATATGGCACTATCTTCGTTTTCATAAAACGTAGCAAAAGCTTTCATGTAATTTAACTCGCACCAATTACAGACCGCCATAGCGCAATGACTTACTTCAGAGGACTGACGAAGTTTCAAAATTTGAAATTCGAGGGGAAATGAAAAGGATGCACTTGATTGGCTATTGTCTGTTGAATGTGATTGGTTGAAGCCGACTTACATGCGCAGTTCCACCCACGCAGCGGTAACCTACGTACTAACACACACCCTACCCTTGCTAACGCGCGCACGAACACAAATAATATCCTAGCCTCCACTCTGTCAACATGTCTGCCCGCCTCTGTCAGGTACATTAGTTAGTGGTTAATTAAACTAGTTAAATGATATTTGCGACGGGTAGGACACACTCTGCGTTGCTAAGTATCATATTCAAAGTAAGATAATGGAAGAAAATGTGCCCGATGCCGTACGGGAGTAATTATACAATAATACCGTATTTTGAAGTGTCTTTGGTTTATATCAGCATTTGGTTACACTTTTCGTCCATGACTCTTGGGGGTTAAAAGGAACCCCTGTTGTTGGAATAATGTCCCCACGGGGTGAATGAAGTAGCCTACAGTTGCCATGGAAGTGTCCTAGGAGAAAGTGTCAGATGATGGGAAATGAATAGACAACGCACATATGTACTTAGGTTTTAGTTGTTGCTTTGTTAAGTATTGACCTGTAATTTATGTTGGAACTGGTTTGGGATATGGCGACCGTAATTATACACATACACTCACGGAGTACAACGATGGCACTTACAGAGCTTTTATAACAGGCTACTGATGTATAATGAATGCTAGAGTTGTTAGGTTAATACTGCTACAGTTCAGCTGAAACCATTAAAATTTTGTGGTTATGTTTGGTGGTATAGTTAGGTTAGAAATAGGTTAGGTTTGGTTAGGAGAATTCTTCTGCAATTCAGTTTAAACCACTAGAATTTTTAGGTTATATTTGGGGGTTCAGTTAGGTTTGAAATAGGTAGGTTTCATTAGTTATGGCTGCCGTAAATGTAGTCTGTGAGTGTAGGTTACGGCTGCCGCAATCGTAGTCCATGAGTGTATACTTAAGGCTGCTGTAATCCTAACCACGGTCATTTATAGTAGTTTTGTTGTTATAAAGGAAGTTCATGAACAGATTTGCTGGTATAACCTCAGTTTTTGAGGAGCACAGACCAGTACCTACAAATTTAATTCGGATATTGCGTTTTCACATTTTACATTATGTTGTCGATACACTTTGCAAATACAGGTATTAGCAATTCAAATATTTTTCCCTGTTGTTTAGGTCTGTCATACACACACACACACACACACACACACACACACACACACATATATATATATATATATATATATATATATATATATATATGTATATATATATATATTATTCTCCCTGCATTGTGGTTGGTAATTCTATTGTTAAGTTAGTTTCTTAAAGGCTGTTACAACTTACTTTATTATCATGTTCACAGATGAGTCCTTTAAGTTTCATTTCTCTAGTTTTGTTAACGTACTTTCCAGTAAATTTCCTCAACACTGTACTTAAACTCTCCCAAGATATTTTTTTTCATGTGTATGTATGCAAGATATGCCTCTTCATAAAGTATTTCCAACAGGTGGTGGGCCGTGTGAGGTGCCAACCCTAACACCAACAGAAGAGGCAATGCTTGCCACAATTCAAGACACTGCAGTTGAAGGTATGCCAGGTGTGAGGGAATCGGAAGAAGATCTTCCACCTCAAAGTACCTTGGTGTGAATGAGTTCTTCCTTACTTTAATATCTGGGCATGGGGAGAGGATGGTGGATGACAGCTGGATGCAGACAATAAAGTGTTGACATTGTTTACTCTTGTGCCAACCATTTTCCAAATTTGAACAGATATTACATTCACTGATTGGTAATTACCATTAGTACATCCCCCTAGTGTGCGCCTATATGGGCGGCAGAGGACATCACGTACTAGGAATTCGCTTACTGTGAATACATAAACTTATGGGAAAAATTACATATGGGCGGCATCCCCCTTCACAGGCAACCCTGGAGACTCCTTTCAGACCTAAGTATTGTACTGTACAGGGAAACTGTCTAAGACATATTACCTAAGATGAAGTAAACCAACGAGATTATGACTTTATTGGGTAAATCAACAAGGATATGGCTTAACTAAACCAACACGAATATGGCTGCTCACCTTTAACCGTTATCGCTTCTTGGGGGGGCAATGTCACATTCTTTGGGTAACCCCGGGTTTGGGCCACTCTTTGCTGCCCGTCTCGCTTACAAGGAGTTCAGTTCATGTACTATTAAGAAATACACTAAAATAAAAACAAAAATAGCTCCTCGGGTACAAGGAGGATAGCGTACTCGGAACTCGCATACTGTGGGGATGTATTTTGTTGCTTCACTCGTTACTTGGCAGTATCACATTACCTGACATACAATTCCGTGTCATTAACATGGAAAGTGTAAACAGTTGCTTGCACAGATAGAACAGAAAGCTGTTTAAGTAATTTTTTATGGAATTCATGTAAAATAATATTAATGTTTCCATACTTTCCATTTCAGATGATTCATCAACGGTGTCAGCTCCTCATTGGAGATCTGTCTTATCTGAGAGGTCCACCACATCATCTGCAGAGAGGCCAGCCGTTACTTTGGCCATCCCGAACACCAGATCCTGCTGCTGTTGTTGAAGTAAGTTGTCCACAGTATGAAGACCATATATATTCTGGAGAGGACACTGGTAGTAGGCCCAGCAGAAGACCTGGCAGCAGGCTGCCAAGTAGGGGGCGGACTACTGGTATTGCACTTGACATGCTGCAGGTGCAGAGGGATATTTGGGACTGTGTATCCCGAATGGATGACTCATTGCATGATATAGCAGATGCAGGAGAGTGTTTGCCTCAGATTTCTAAATCTTTCTAAGATATGGCAGTGACTCAGAGGAAAATGGGAACCTAATATACATCTTTAACCTGTATATATGAAGTATAACAAAGTAGTTTATTTTATTCATGATAGTCTCTGGTTTCTTTTCTGTGATCGGTATTGTAAGTACAAGTATCATTAGCAATTTTGAGTTATTTATACTTTGCCTGTACATTGCTTATTCATGCACTTGCTCAAAATTGTTAGCCTATGTTTAATCATTATAGTTGTCAGATTATTTTTATATTAGCCTTTGTCATTACCAAACTCATCATCTTTAGTTACAAATATTTCATACTTAGCATTAATGATGGTATTTCTTGAACTTATTCCAAAGTTACAACCACTATTTTGCATTGTAACTATTAATAACTATTTTTTTCCTTTTTTGCTTAAAAACATGATTGTTTGCCTTAGTATTTTTTTTTTTTTTTTCGTATTCCAGTCAGATAAAAGTTTTAAGACGTAAAGTGGTAGTTATTACCTTATGTCTTTGTTCTGTAATGTTTCAACAAATATCATATTTTAGGGCAAATAATTATGTTTGATTTGCAATACTATAATTATCAAGTACAAATATTTATGTTTGCTTTGCAATATTATCATGTTTAAGAACAAATATTTATGTATGCAATAATGGCTGTGATGTGTTTCCTTTTTCCCCCTCTAGAGTTAGTCAGAATTGCCATTACATTATGAAAGTACAAACAATTCTATGTTTAGTTCTTACAGCAAATTGTGCATACAGAATTTGCAATTTGTTTTCTGGGCAGTGGTACCAATGATCATGCATCTTTCGTTCTTACATATGCAATTACTTCCAAGGGGGATAGGTATAGGAATTCAGTGGGTGGAGAAAAAAAATGGAGATGGGTAGTAGTGGGGAATTGACAGGGGATTGAGGTGGCTGAATTAATTTTATTTGGAGGAGCGGTTGAGAAGGTGGTGGTCTTCATTCATTAACCTAACATCCACTGGATTGATTCTCATAGATGAAAAACTTGTGTGGTAGTTATGGTGTACCTGGAGGTGGTGCTTCAAGTATATTGGTTGAATAGCTTTTGTAAGATATGTCACCCAGCGTTCAGTATCCGTGTTCTGTTTAACAAAAATACAGCGCTATCATTCAGTGTGTTTGTCATGAATCTGTTACTCCACGACCCACTGCAATTGCCTTAGTTTCAGTTTCACAGTCATAAAAATATCACTATAACTATCATACAGGGAAGATACCTTTGTACTGATTTTTCTCTTTTATGAGCTGTAAAAATTATGTAAAATATATGAAAATACTCGTACAGGTACCATTAGTTTATCACTCATGTGTCTAATGTTACATTCTTCTTTAACTTTGTACTATGAAGAAGAGGTTATTCTGATTTTATTGTAAGTGATGTGTGAGGTGGGTATTAAAGTGGAAAAAAGGGTTAGTGCTTGTTATTATGAATCTTACATATCCAGTCATAACTGTGATAAATAAAGTTTTCTTTAACAATCCTGTAAATATTTAATTTTACACACAACTTACAATGAAAGTAGGAGGGGTTGGTGAACTGTAGCCTTCATAACGTAATGACTTATCAGATAATATGGGCAGTGCCTTGCTTGTTCTACAGTTCACTGACATAAACAGAGCTTTGCACAGGCTACCGTACGTTAAAGGAGCATAAAGTCTGAATGTTAATGGAAATGAAAGTGAACTAGTAATAATGAGGATTTTTGTCCTGAGAATTTTTGCAGGTGTTGATCCAGAAGTGTTTCAGGTGTTGCTCATGTCAAGTTCCAGAATACTGAGGGTTTGTCATCCTGCCTCAGTCACCCAAGGACCATTTGTTAACAAAGCATTGTTTAGCTGACTTTCATGAAAGTATTGTAATGAATGTGAGTGCCAGTAAAAATGTACTCTATGTACTAAAATACCTTACTATTCTTCAATGTGATGAAGCAGGGTTGCTGCTGGGCAACATGACAACACCTTTGGATCTGGCCAAGGGTTGGCACAATGAGCAGAACATTGTCTTAATTATTATCAGTCATAGATCAACAAAATATGCTTTTCAGTATATTAGAAAAATCATCCCAGTTTAACTATCTATCTATCTATTGCCAGACGCCTCAATCCCGTTTGGGGTGGCCACAAACAAATCGCCTCCAAGTCGCCCTGTCCCCCACCATTTCACTGCCCTGCTCCCAACTCACACCCCCCTCTCTCATATACCTCTCCACCCCATCCCTCCATCTCATCCTCGGCCTCCCCCTCCCTCTTCCCCCCTCCACCTCACTCACATACACTCTCTTCGTCAGTCTTTCACCCTCCATCCTCTCCACATGGCCAAACCACCTCAGTGTGTTTCTCATAACGCTTCCTATCACATCCACATCCACACCACAACGCTCCTTTATATCTTCATTCGTCAGCCTGTCTCTCCACGTGACTCCACAGGCTCCTCTTAAATAACTCATTTCCACTGCTCTCACTCTTGACTTGTGTCCTTCCAACAATGTCCAAGCTTCACTTCCGTACGTTAGAGTTGGTATCACAATACTGTCATGTAGTAACTTTTTCACTTCCATGCTCACTTCCCTGTTTCTTATCACTGCTTTCAAAGAACCAGCAACCTTTCTTCCCTGCTGTACCCTTTCAAGCACTTCACCCTCCAAACCTCCATCCTTACTCATCACACTACCCAAGTACTTAAACGTACTCACATTTTCCAATTCCTCACCATCCAACCTCGCTGTACATTCACTAACTTCACCTCTCTCAAAGACCATCACTTTACTCTTCCCTACATTCACCTTTAGATTCCGTTTCTTACACACTCTCTCAAACTCATCCACCAAGCCTTGCAGCTTCCCTTCGTCTTCACTCAACAACACAGTATCATCTGCAAACAACAGTACAGGGAGTTTCCAAACACTATCCTCTCTCACCAGGGCCACTCCAACATCCACTACCCTACCTTGTACCTCTTTTATTACCCCATCCATGTACAGATTGAACAACCATGGAGACATGACACATCCCTGTTTCAAACCAACTTTCAAAGAGAAAAATTCACTTAGTTCACCATCCACACGCACTGCAGCCTTCGCACCATCGTACATACTCTTCACAGCATTCAACAACTTCCCATCTACTCCATATATTCTTAACACTTTCCACAATCGATGTCTATCCACCCTGTCATATGCTTTCTCCAAATCCATGAAAGCCGCATACAACTTCTTTCCCTTTAACTAATTAATAGATAAAAACACAGCTTACAGTTACAGAGCAGACTTACTGTGAGACTAAACGCTATGCAAGTGATTTGGTGTTTCTTGGAAATCACATGTAAATTAATGTTTCACACAAGTTCCTGGTTAACAAGAATAAAGGTGCAACACTTTAGTTAGATTACCATTGACAAGAGCAGTCGTTAACATGAGATGTTTAATCAGTTAATACGCTGTCGGTTTAAATTTTTATGGCAAGAGGAATGGTATGTTGATACAGAACTGGAAATATGAAAACCATTGTGGGAAAAGCTGGTTGGTGATCATCTATTGCAGCTCTTAAAGAAAAACACAATGGTACAGCCAGCCCTCAATAGAATATGGTATGAAATATGATATACAGTACCTGTTTACAAGAAAGTCTTATTTTACTGTCATGAGGGGGAACTAACAATTTTATATCAGTGGTAGTAATGAAACTAAAATAGGCAACTTTTGTTTACTTACTGTGAATCATCCGGTAAAACAGGATGTCTCAAAGGCATCATAAAACAAGGACAACCTGTACTTGGAAAGGATGACCCATAGCAACTAAACTATGAGAAGTACCTTCTAACAATCTGTCTCCTCAGATTAAGCCCTGATGCATGTCCATCACCTTGAGGGTTCGGCTGATCCTCATGGATATCATAATGTCGTTGGTTTTCTTGATGATCATCATCTTCATCTTCAATTAATTCATCTAATGGGACCTTACGCCTTATGCACCAATTATGTAACGGCATGGAAGCAGCTGCCACCTTTGAACATTTTTCAGGACTATACTGCAGTGTTCCTCAAGACTTATGAAGGCACCTGAAACTTGATTTCAGTTCACCAATAGTTTGTTCTATTACAACCCTGGTCTTGGCATGACTGCGGTTGTATCGTTGCTCAGCTGGTGTTGCAGGCTCCCTGAATGGCGTGATAAGGTATGGTTCAAGGGGATAACCATTGTCACCTGATGAAAAGTGAAATGCCTGTCAAAACTTCATTGTTGTACAGTATTATGTGGTCTTTGGATGAATCAGGAAGAGGAAAAGTGATATTTTTTGTGTTTTTGTAACTGCTGATTTGTGAGAATTTTTTTTCCAGCATTGTCCTACTGTAAATATAGTAATTAAGGGGTTTGCCTGGAATGCATCTGAAAAAATATAAACTGTCAATGATGTAGTGTTGCCTATTCTTCCTTCTCATTTATCATTTTTTTTTTTTTGCCCTCTATTCTTACTTCTCCCATCAGTCCTATCATCTCCTAGTACAGCTACTGTACTCTTCCTCCCTTTTCAGGTAGCTTTGCACAGGGTAACAAGCCAAATGGTTTCCTGCATGCCAGGGAGCCATTTACGACACTGGGTTGAAACCATTAACCGACCCATACATGTTCCCAACCTGTCTAGAAGTCGGTTGGTGGAGGGTTAGTGCCCCTCCCTGTAGGCTAAAACAACAAACTCAAACGGCCACCCTTTACGGGATTACTCTGGCTATAGATAGATAGAGATGGATGGTGACCATGATAAAATGACAAAGATCATTAGGTTGGGTAATGTCTATTTCAACCACTTGATCAGGACATCTTTTACTCACAGTACTATTGAACCAATTAAGACAGACGAGAATTGGATCTAATGAGGGAGTAATAAAGGTCAACACCAAAACCTTTGCACCTGAGAGGTCGGAAAATGTACATTAAAGCAGAGGAACCAAACAAATTCAAACCCTATTGCACAATTTTTTTGTTTCCTTTAATTTTCTGAATATTTTCATGGTGGTTAACAATCTGTTTTCTATTAATTTTCTTCCTCTCATTTTATCATGTTCCTTATGCTTCACTGAAGTATTTAACGGTATACTTATACTAAACTGTTTGTTTCTTGGTGAGGTTGGGGTAAAATGTTAGGTAAGACAAATGTAAGGACTAGAAGGCACCAAAGATGTAAGGATGTATTTTAATTGGCTTCAGTTTCCACCATTAGACTCCAGAAGCTGTTGAAAGAGTGGAAGGAACATGATTTTTTTTTAAAAATTGGGAAGGAAATTTTACGTAAATGTTCAGTGAGCACCCCAAAAATAATAAGAAAAAAAATATAAAAGACCATCAGGAAGATGAACAGAACAGGTAAGGTGCTTCTAGTGCTTAAAGCACAGCATGTTTAACCAGAAATTCTTGACAGTGTGCAGTATATATGTTCATGTAAGTTGAGTAAGAGGATTTTCTAATAATATACTATTCTGCTTCTAACATCTGGTTGAGCAATCATTGTAAAATATTTTACTCATATAAAATGATTACCTATCAAATGACAGTCTGGAAACTCTCCATTCTCAAACTTCTTGCGTAGCTGTGAGTTGCTCCACATGAAAGCATAATGGATTGCACGAGGATACCTGCCATTGAAGTTTATTATTAGCTTCCTGTTATCACACAGAACTTGGAAATCGATTGAATGGAAGTTTTTGCGATTAATGTACAGGTTTTCATCCTCAGATGGTGCCTTGATGGGGATATGTGTACCATTTATGGCTCCAATGACTTTGGGAAGCCATCGATATTGTGAAAGCCTTGCATGGTCTCAGTGACTGCTCTCACTCCGGTGGTCACTTTTATTTCCTGAACAGCTCTCCTGTACAATGCATCAGTCACACTTGAGATAATCCGTGAAACACTTGACTGATGTAAACCAATTAGGTCACCAACTACACTCTGAAAACTGCCACTTACATAAAATCTCAAGGAACACAGAACTTGGGTGTGTGTTGGGATGGCATGGGACCTGCGTGTAACACGACCAATATAAGGCTCTAAATCTTCACATAAATTAAGTATGTCCTGCCGTGGAAAACGATAATACCTAAGCAAATGTTCATCACCGATGTTTAACCCATCACGTCCCGAGCTATTTCGCACCTCTGACCCCCGCTGCAGGGGGTCACCTTGATGTGGTGGCGGGGCTTGAAGCGTGGTTGGCGGTGCCACCTACTATGGAGGTATGCCTACCTTTGTAGGGTTAGGTATTTGTCGGCCTCGTGGACCAAGCACCCCTTACATCACTTGTGGAGGAGGCCTGCTGGTGATGTTAGTCCATGCTCATTGCCGTCTAGGGCGGGACTGTTGCCTCCCCACATGTGTGCCGTGCGTGGCGTCCCATAATGGTGGGAGATGGGAGTCCTGGAGGTTGAGCGATGCTGCATGCTGCGCCCTGCAGCTAGCAATACACCTCTTTGGTCCCTTATTCTGGCTAGACGGGCGGCCTGGTTAGGCCCGACCAGGTCAATCAGCTGGTCATGCGTTGGCTAGGGTCAAGTGGGCACTGGTGGGCCTGGTGGCTCCTATTGTCCTGGAGCCACACTTGCCTAGGTCCCCCAGTGGTTACCTGCATATACTCCTCCACTACCCCTGGGGTCGTCAGTGGTACTGTCCCTGACATATGACCTCCCCCTGTTGGGCTCCATGGTGGGTGGGGGGGCGGGGGAATGAAGGTTTTCATTATGTATTAAGGAATCATTATTTCTTCCACCTGCTGCAAATTATAAGAAGTTCTTAGTCATACGTGGTCCTGCTGGGGTAGACCTCCGGAAATGCGACATTTTCCGTACCCATCGAGAACTGGTCACTGCTTGTGGTGCTACCCCTAAAGTTGTTCCACAGGCTGATGGCAGTTTGTTGGTAGAGGTGTCTGAGCCTTCTCAGAGTGCTACTATCCTGTCTTTAGCAGAGCTTTCTGGTCAGTCAGTTACATGCTCCCCCCATGCTTCATTGAACCATTCTCATGGCATTGTCTATGCTAAGGAACTATTGACTTATGATGAGGCATGCCTTGTTGAAGAGTCGTCTGCTCAGAACATAATGAAGATTGAGAGGATTAAGAAGAAGATAAATGGTGACCCTTGTGCCAACTCCATCCTTGATTGTGACCTTTGATTCTTTGAGCCTCCGTGCTGTTCTTAACGCTGCATGGTTCCGGTACAAAGTTAGGCCATATGTTCCTATGCCTTGAAGATGTTTCCACTGTCAGCGTTTCAGTCATATTGGCCGGACTTGTAGGCGCCTTGCCATAGGTCTTCCAGCAGTCTGTGCATCATGTAGTTTAGATGTTCATGAGGGTATGGAATGCCCTGGCCCTGTGTCTTGTCAATTGTGGTGGTAAGCATGCTGCTTCTAAATCTTGTGATCGTTACAAAATGGAACACAAAATTTTCTCCCTCAGAGCCTCTGAGAGGCTGAGTTTTACCGAAGCTAAGACCCACGTCCTGTCTATGAATGTCTGCCCTGGTGAGTCCTTTGCTTCTATTCTTTTTCAGTCAAAACCTGTTGTGCACCATCATGGAGCCCCTGCTCCAAATTCTGACCCTCCTCCTCGTCCCTTGTCTGATACCAGACGTCCTACTACTCCTCCGTGTGGTCACTCAGAAAGTCCAGTACCTTTGCAGTCTGCCTCTCATCCGGCGGCTGCTCCTGTACCGGCTGTTACTTCTGTACCGGCTGCTACTACTGTACCAGCAGTCACCCCTTCCCAGTGTGGTTGCTACATAGCCTTGATGTTTCTCATTTCATATTTACTACTCACTATGGCTCAATCAGTACCAATTTGTCTCCAATGGAATTGTCGAGGTGCCATGGTGAATTGGGAGGAATTGCAATTATTACTCTCTGCTCTGAGCCCGCTCTGTGTCTGTCTTCAAGAGACAATGGTGGAGGATAGACAGTTCCCTTCTATTCGGGGGTATGAGGTCTTCCATGCGTCTCCTCCTGGCGGTCACAGAGGTGGATGTGCAATTTTGTGCCATTCTGATGTCCCCTTTATTTTCTTTGCGATACAGTCTCCCCTGCAAGTTCTAGCAGTACAGATGCACGTTAGGAGGTGGTATTCCATCTGTTGTTTGTACCTTCTACCTTCCATCCCTGTTATACGTGCTGATCTGGAAACCCTTATCAGCCAACTTTCACCCCCTTTCCTTCTACTTGGTGACCTTAATGGCCCCCATCCTTTGTGGGGTGACTTGCTTTCAAATCCCAGGGTTTGATCTTCTTGCCTCTTTGGTTGGGGATTTAGATTTGGTTGTCCTAAACGATGGGAGGTCGACCCATTTCTATGTTCAGACTGGCATGTACTATGTCACTGACCTCACCATCTCCTCCTCTGATTGTGCTCTTGATTTTTCTTGGGAGGTTTTGGATGATCTACATGGTAGTGACCATTATCCCGTGTTGGTCCAAACTACTCGCTCTATTCCTGCAGCGCGTATGCCACGCTGGTGTCTGGATAGGGCTGATTGGTCTCTCTTTGAGGAACTATGTGTATTTGCCTACAGGGTTACTGATTTTTCAAATATCGACGATGCTGAACGTTCTTTTACTAAGACCATTTTCTTGGCAGGAGTTCATTCCATCCCACGGACTTCTGGTGTTTTTTCCCGGAGACCTGTGCCATGGTGGAATGACGACTGCTCTATAGCAAAGGGAGCTTACAAAGTGGCTGCCTGTCAGTATTTTGCCAATCGTGATGTTGATTTCCTAAAAATCCAGTTTAGCAAATCACGTGCTCACTACAGATGGGTCATGAAGAATGATCGCTGAAACTCATGGAGGTCGTATGTTTCTACAGTCACATCCTCTACTCCAATGCCTAGTGTGTGGAAGAAGGTATGCAAGATTTCTGGTAGGTTTACGCCCCCCTCCCCACCAGTGTTGCGACTTCACGGAGACCTAGTGTCTGCACCTGATGCAGTAGCCTCTGCTTTTGCAGATCAGTTTTGGGCTGTCTCAAAAAAGGATCCTTCTAGGACATATGCTAGCTTTCGTGGGAATCAGAAGAGGCTTGGTCTTGACTTTAGCTCTCGTGGCGGAGAGCCATATAATTTAGACTTTAGTCTTCAAGAGCTGCATGCTGCCCTCTCGGGGTGTGGTGACACTGCTCCTGGCCCTGACGACATTCCATATGTTATGCTACGTGATCTGCTGACTGATTCAATTCAGTTCTTATTGGATCTTTTTAACAGGGCTTGGAGTGAAGGCTCTATTCCCAAGAGTTGGAAGTTGGGTGTTGTCCTTCCCATTCCAAAGCCTGGTAAGGACCATTCTGATATCTCCAACTATCACCCTATTAGTTTGACATCATGCGTGTGTAAACTATCTGAAAAGATGGTCAATGTCAGGCTGATGTGGTTTCTGGAGAATGGTAGATTTTTCTCTCCTTCGCAGAGTGGCTTCCGGAAAGTACGGTGTACTACCGACAACCTTATCAGGCTCGAGGCATCAATCTGAAGCTTTTGCCTCTAAGCAACATTTGGTGGCTGTGTTCTTTGACCTTGAGAAGGCTTATGACAGTGCATGGCACCATGGCATCCTCCAACAACTTCATGCCTTTGGTTTACATGGTCGCCTGCCTGTGTTGCTCAGAGACTTCTTGACTGATCGTGTGTTTCGGGTCCGTGTGGGTTCTACCCTCTCTGCACCACTGTGCCAGGAGGAAGGTGTCCCACAGGGAAGTGTCTTAAGTGTTTCCCTATTTGCAGTGGCCATCAATGATATTCTCAACACCGTGCCTGCTGGGGTATCCTCATCCCTTTATGTGGATGACTTGGGTATATGGTTTTCTGGCTCCCGCATGTCTGCTATTGAGCGGCGTATGCAAATTGCCTTGGACAAGATTTCTCCCTGGGCCACTTCCAAGGGTTTTCGGTTTTCACCATCTAAGACTGTGGCTATGCACTTCTGTAGGATGAGAGGGGTACACCCAGACCCTGATCTCCAGCTTTGTGGCAAGAGACTCCATTGTGTGGAAGAGACGAAATTCTTGGGCCTGACGTGTGACTGTCATTTGACTTGAGTTTCACACTTGGCAAGTCTTAAAAATGAAGGCTCTCAATCTGTTGAGGGTTCTGTCCCATACCTCTTGGGGTGCTGATCGGAGAATGTTCTTGCATTTGTTTCAGGTTTTTGTAGCTTCCAAACTGTCATATGGCTGCAAGATCTACTGCTCTGCCACGGAGGCCAGACTAAAAACTCTAGATGCTGTCTATCATGCTGGTCTTCGTCTTGCAACTGGGGCTTTTCGATCATCTCCAGTTCCCAGCTTGTTAGTGGAAGCTTGTGTGCCTCCCTTAGATCTACTGCATCAGTCTGTTGCAGCACGGTGCTGGCTCCAAATTCGTCGCCTTCCAGACTCACTTGTCTATGAGTGTGTGATGGAACAATCTTGTTTTTTGTATTATAGTAGACACCCTTGCATGCCTCGTCCATTTGGCTATAGGGTTCGGGATATCATGGAGGAGTTTGGTTTGTCGACAGCACCTGTCAGTCCTGTTCGGATCCCAAGGGTTGCTCCATGGATCTTGCCCAAGGTGACTTTCTGCAGGTTTTTTCCAGACTCAAAGGATTTTGTCACTCCTCAGCGTCTTTTACAGTTATTTTTAGAACATTCTTCTAGTCATGGTAGATCTGTGTCTGTGTATACTGATGGCTCCAAATCCGCCTCTGGTGTTGGTTTTGGGGTGGTATTATCCAAATTTAGCCGTGGAGGTGTCTTCCTTTGGCTGCCTCAGTTTTTACTGTAGAGTTATCAGCTATCGTTTTAGCCCTGAAGTTGGTGTTTGTTCACCATGGCAATCATTTTACTATTTTTAGCGACTCTCAAGGGGCACTTTTGGCCCTGGACTCTTTTAACTCTTCCCATCCTATAGTTTTAGCTATTTTGGAGTGGCTCTTCCTCATTCGTCGTCGGGGGAAGAGAGTGGATTTCTGCTGGGTTCCCGCACATGTTGGTGTCATAGGTAATGAAAGGGTAGATGCACTTGCCAAGGCTGCGGCTTTTACAGCCTGTATGTGCTCCTTGCCCTCTACCTGCTACTGATTTACGCGCTTCAGTATTGTCTGCTGTTCATGCTTGTTGCAGTTACGGCGGGATAGCGTTCCTGTCAGCAAGCTAAAGGAAGTCGCCAAGTTCGTCGCTCATAGAGTTTGTTTTACAATGCCTCGTAAGTTAGAAATTGTTCTGGCTCACCTTCGCATTGGACATACCAAGCTCACGCATGAGTTCCTCATGTGTGGAGGCGTGCAGCCATTCTGCGATGACTGTTTTGTTCCCCTTACCGTCAGGCATTTGCTGGTTGAGTGTCCCAGTTTGGGCAACTTACGTCGGAGGCTGCTACTGAGGCACCGAGGGGAGGGTGGTGTTTACTTTCTCTCTTTGGTGCTTGGGGGAGAACCTGGTACCCCTGGGGACGATGTGTTTTTATTTGTGACGGAAGCTGGCCTCCTTCACCTTTTATGATTCCACTGTTTTTACTTTGATGTCTAGTTTATAATATGGAGTTTTACTTTTTAATGTTTTTATATTTCTACTGCTTATATTTTTGCTTATTCGGCACCATATGACCATGTTGTTGCGGTGCCATGCGTTCTATCAATCAATCAATCAATCGCACCTCTGACACCCCCCAGTCCCGAGGTATTTTCGATTTTTTTTTTTTTTTTGGCTAAAACCTCCACTTTTGGTGAGAAACATCAAAATTTCATAGAGAAATCACTCACCTGAGGTTTAAAATACTCAATCCAGGTACCAGTATCTCCTTACCTGACTGGGTTTTCTAACAGGCTGGCATCAAAGAAAACGAGTTCTATGGGAGGGTAACTATTTCACACCACTCATAAATGGTATTTATTTATTTACTTGGTACGAATTTATATGTAGTATGAGAGTATATTGGTTTTCAAATAGTAATATAGGCATTATAAGCATTGTTTCACTCACTAACTCATCATACCTGACCTTCTTTTGTCACATTACCTGATGATCATTTCTGACTGTTTCTTCCTCTAATGCTATGTAAACTTTCTCCTCCACATTGTCATTGATTGGGGAATCACTCTGGCCCTGAATGTCTTTATTGGCCAGGTCACTGGCAACAGGTGAATTGCCGAGACAATGGCGTGCAGGGGGGAGGGGGAGCTTATGCGGTGTTAGGCATTGTCCCTACTTGGCATCTTGTAGAGGAATAGAGGAAGGTGTCCCGTGTATACATACGAAAAATCACACGCGACAATTGAAAATTGTGCAAATTAGGGACCTTGCAATTGCACAACGTACCAGTACGTCGTCGGGACTGGCAAATGCAGAATGTTGCAACGTACCCATACGTTGACGGGATGCCTCAGGTTAAGGGGTCCAAAGGATCATGAAACTGACGCTCACAGCGTAAAGCACAGTCATTTTCCAAAGCAAATAGGATCTCCATTATTGTCACTTGGGCTTAGAGCTGTCACCAGTATCAATCAGCTTATGCTTCTACAACTGACTTTGTCCATTTCACAACTATCCCTCTTATATTTATCACTGTCACACACTCAGCTTCTTGTGTGAATGATGAAAACACGACTCGCACACTACCACGGCAATAATTTTTCTTTTTATAGCGCAAATCACAGTGATAAGTGAACATAAGTCAGTAGAGATTGTGTAATAGTGCATATTTCCGGGTCGCTGAAAGTTACGGGGACATTAAGGGCAGGGAGACCCTCCCTTAGCGGCGATCGTAACTCCGACTCCTGTAAGGTTGTCGAAACTGCTTAAACCCCTGTCACACACAAATGACTCAAGGGCCGACCGAGGTGCAACTGAACGTCGTAACGTATTTTTTCATCAATCGTCCCTTGATTTGCCGACAAAGCCCTGACTCTTTAGGGAGCTCGTGAACTGCTGGGACAACTCGTCAGGCCTCACGATTTCTTAACGCACGCATTAAAAAATTGTGGCCGCCTCACGACTTGCCAAAAGTTGTGTCACACTTGCGTCCCAGTCGGGAGTGTCGTACGTCATTCATGAAGCAGTCTTAGCTCAATTGGATGCGTTGTGATGCGGTCGCTGTGTGTCGTGATGCTGTCGCCAACAAAAAAAACCTTATGACTGCATGTCCCTCATCAACTGACTAGACATAGGAGAGGTCCATGGTGATGCACTGGGTGTCATTGGTGGTCTAGGTGTGATGCCCCACCCCACACTGGGTGTCATTGGTGGTTCAGGTGTGATGCCCTGCCCCAAGCTGGGTGTCATTGGTGGTTCAGGTGTGATGCCCTGCCCCAAGCTGGGTGTCATTGGTGGTCTAGGTGTGATGCCTTGCCCCATGGGTCGGTCGTGGGGGGGACGTGGGGGTGTTGTGGGGGGGTTGGGGTACATTCCCCAAATGTGTCAAGGAGTCGTCTTGTGTTCGTGGGCGGTCGTGTCACTGTCGTGGCTGACAAAAATTCATTGATTTTCAAATTAGAAGACTCGTTGCTCCGTTGCCTCAAGGTCACCTCGTGATCTTGTCGCATTCTTGAGGATGTCACGACCGGTCGTGCGGCAGTTCTGCGCGGTCATTAGGCAGTCATAAGCAGAGCAGATTTGGGACCAGTCGGGAGGCGTGGGAGCCAACTAGAACAGGACCTTGAGTCTCGCCACAGTCGGCCCTTGAGTCGCGTATGTGTGACAGGGGCTTTAGTGTATACCAACAACCGACACCGCTCCCTTTTCCCCCACCCGTAACGAGTTACGGGACTGCAACTACGTTAGTGCACCCAGCCCCTCTTGTTAATCTTGGTGATAACAATACCCTCCTCTGACTTCATCAGGTGGAGGATAAAAAAAGTCACTAGAATACAAATCATCGAATCAGCAAAATCACCAAGGCATTGTTTGAAATGTTATGAACTTACCTCATTCAGGTAAACAAAAGTATCTGGAGACAGAGAGGGAACAAATATGTGCATACGTGCATCAGTTACGGCTAGCTGACTGAAATGAGACAGTACCCCACATCCTCAGTTAGGGCTGCTGCTTGAATGTGGACACACCTGACACGGGCATTTATACACACACACACACGCATGCACACACACACACACACACACACACACACACACACACACACACACACACACACACACACACACACTACTCTATCTCTCTCTCTCTCTCTCTCAGTAGATTTTAATACATTTTCGATTGCCATCTAACATCCCCTGGAAACCATGCTGTGAATCCCAGGTTGAGATCCTCTGCTATATATATTATGTTACAGAAGCGACATTATGTTTTCAAAGACATCATTGTATTGAAGGATCATAGTTTCTCGGGTACTCTTGGCTCTCCTCACCATTCACTAATGATCCTAATGGTGAACAAGCCTACATCATTTTCATCTCTCTCATGGTCGATACAACTCTAGGACTCAAATTTTAGCTGATGCCAACCGATTTTCATCCAGATGCGAGTACGTCATAAGAACCTAAGTGTTAATGCCTGAACTATTCAGCCTCTCTTGCTCGGGATAACTCTGCTATTTGATTGCCGGTAATGACAGACGACTGATATTCAACTGGGAGCTGAATAAATACCTGAGGGTTTTTACCAGTATGATCACTTTATAATTTTATTCTTCTCGATATCTCCAGATGATTTTCTTCAATTCAAAATACAAGTTTCTAAACTTGAAGGATCAGATATAGTACAACTTTTAATGTCTTCCCTCAGTACGAAATTAGAAAGAGGGGTGAGATAGTAACATCAAGTAGACTGTAGCACCAGTCGAACAGGGCAGTACTCCCGAGATGGATGGAAAGCTGATGACCGGGATAGCTGCAGCTCCCGTTTCGTTAGCCCTGGGAACTAGCTTCTGACCATCCCCCTTTGCTGAACTTCATCAGAGTTTCAGTAACACGGAGACTGGGCCAGCTTATTCTCTAACACAACTTTCACTAACTGTCAACATCAAACTACATGCACATTACATGGCAGTCGTCCTATTCAAAATTAAAAGATTTTTTTTTTTCTCTGTAGAACACTACTTCTCCTCTAGACTGCACCTCTTATTCACCATGACTCAGTTGTCTGAGGAAATTTATAGCAAACGCAACTGTGTATCCTCCTACTTTCTCGAAACTCACTTCAAAGTCAAAACTGGCTTTTGTGTAAATGTGTGCAACAACACATCTTGCTCTTATGTTGCTGACTCACTGTGAAAAATCCTTTGACTATCTTACATCTGAGATGGAAGACATGCTATGAGTTTCTCTTCTGAAATCTCCATTCTGGATAATTTCAATGTTCACTACCACTTTTGGCCCTCCCCTCGTTTCACAGATCCACGTGGTGAACAAGCCTACATTTTTTGTATCCTTAATGACATAGAGCAGCTTATGCAGCACCATACTCGTATTCTTGACTCCCTTGTCCTTTTCCTGACAACTAATCTTTCTGCTTACACTGGTAATCTTTTCTCTCTGTTGGGCTCCTCCAGTCACAACCTTATCAGTTTAACCTGTCCTTATGGCCTGTGGACCCTTCCAAGAAGCGGTGGCTGTGGCATTTGGAGCTGCTGACTGGGAAACCCTTATGTAGTACTTCCTTGATTTTCCCTTTAATGATTACTGCTTCCATGGTTGACAGCCATCTGAATGTTCCCAGCACATTACAGGGGTAATTCTCTCGGGCATCGAGGTGCACATTACTTTCCTCTATCCCATGACTAATGGAAAATGACCTGGTTTATTCACACTTGTTTTAATGCTGTCCACAAGAAGGCATGCGAAAGATACCAGAGGCAACCCACCCCTGAATCCCATCTCTTTTTATGTTTTTGCTCAGAATCGTGCTAAGTCTGTCCTTTACTTTGATAAAAGTTGTTGTTTTTTTTGTACTAAATGCTCATAACTCTCTAACTCCAATTCTTCCCAGTCCTTCTGGCGTCTTGCCAAAAACCTTTCTAGCAGCTTTACAGCATCATCCTTCCCTCCTCTCTTCTGCTGAAATTGCGCTGTAGCTGTTTCTTAATAAGCAGAAATCTTTGGTCAGACTTTCTCCTCCAATTCCTCATTAGATAATTCTGGTGCTCTTCCTCCATCATCCCCCCCCTCCGCCTCAGACTTCCTCATTAAGAGTTCTTTCACTGATGTGTTTTCTGTCATTGCTGGCCTTAATACCAACAAGGCATATATATATATATATATATATATATATATATATATATATATATATATATATTGCAGGAGCGAATGATGAGGTGAAAGAGAGAGAGATTGTCCAGGTGCTTGAGGATGCGAAAGTGGATGTATGTGGAATAACTGAAACAAAATGGAGAGGAGAAAGTGTGAGAGAATGGGAGTATGGATGGGGTATATGTGCAGGAGTAGATGAGAATGAGAGGGCAAAGGAAGGAGTGTGTATAGTTGTGAGTAAAAGATGGAAGAAGAGCATAAGACAGTATGGATCAGTTGGGTCAAGGATTGTGTGGGTAAAGTTGAAAGTTGGAATACAAATGTGGGCGATTGTGTGTGTGTATGCGCCAACGCAAGATCGTGCTAGAAGAGTGAGAGAAGAGTTCTGGACAAATGTGGAAGTGTGCATGGAAAAGTTTGGAAGGAGTGAGAGAGTGTTTTGATTGGTGATATGAATGGTAAAGTTGGTAATGTGAAGGTGGATGGAATAGTTGGTGAGTGGGGTGTGCCTGCTGAGATAGATGAGAATGGGAGTGCGCTAGTGGACATTTGTGCTGGGAGGGGGTTGGTAATAGCCAATACCCTCTTCAGGCATAAAATGATCCACAGGTATACATGGCGAGTGATGAGAAGGGTGGGTGGTGAACTGAATGAAAGGAATGCAATGATTGATTATGTGTGTGTGGATGAAAGGATGCGAAGATGTGTAAAGGATGCAAGAGTGTATAGAGGTTGGGGGAGTGGACTTTCTGACCACTACTTGGTGGTGGCCAGAATTAGGTTGCAAGTAAGATGGAGGAATAGAAGAAGGGAAAGACGAGAGGAAGGAGTAGTTGCAAGGAGAGTGGAAAGGTTACAAGAGGATGAGAAAAAGGCAGAGTATAAGAGAGAAGTGGAGGAACGATTGGGCAAATATGAACTGGAGCAGATGGGAGACGTGGAAGGTGTGTGTAAGATATTTACAGAAGAAATATGTGCAGCATGTGATGTGGTGTGTGGAAGGAAGAGAAGACGGAGGGGTGCAAGGAACAGCGTGGTGGACTGAAGAGGTGAAACAGGCTGTGGCACAAAAGAAGAAAGCATACAATGAATGGATGAGAAATAGGGGCGTGGAAGAAGTTGAGAGGCGGAAGAGAGAGTTATATGTGGAAAGGAAGAGAGGTGAAAAGATTAGTAAGAGAGAGTAAGAAGAGAGTGGATGAGGAATTTGGAAGGAATTTGAGTGTAAAGTGGAGGGACTGTAAGAAAATGTTCTGGAGAGAAGTGAAAAGAGTAAGACAGGGTGGAAGTGAAGTCAGCAGGGGAGTGAAAGATAAAAATGGTAGATTACTAGTGGAGAAGGGAGAAAAAGTGAGCAGATGGAGAGAACACTTTAAGGAATTGTTGAACATGGAGGATGGAAGTAATGCGAGTATAAGTGGCTGGGGAATGGCTGGGAGAAGGAGGGAGGTGAGAAGACAGGAAGAAATCAGTAGGATGGAAGTTGTGGAAGCAATGAAGAAAGTTAAATCAGGGGAAAGCCCCAGGAATTGATGGAGTGTGTGGTGAAATGCTGAAGCATGGGGGAGAGATAGTAGTAGAATGGATGTGGAAGATGTGCAGATTGGCCTGGGAGGAAGGTAGAGTCCCGGAGGATTGGAAGTCAGGTATAATTATTCCCTTGTACAAAGGAAAAGGGGAAAAAGAAGTGTGTGGTAATCATAGGGGCATTTGTCTTCTTAGTATAATAGGAAAAGTGTATGGTAGGTTACTTATAGACAGAGTTAGAGAAAGAACAGAGAAATTAGTTGGAGAAGAACAGGGAGGCTTTAGGAAGGAAGAGGTTGTGTAGATCAGATATTCATTCTTAGATCTTTAGTGGAAAAGTTTCTAGAGAAGGGAAAGAAGTTGTATGCGGCTTTCATGGATTTGGAGAAAGCATATGACAGGGTGGATAGACAAGGATTGTGGAAAGTGTTAAGAATATATGGAGTAGATGGGAAGTTGTTGAATGCTGTGAAGAGTATGTACGATGGTGCGAAGGCTGCAGTGCGTGTGGATGGTGAACTAAGTGAATTTTTCTCTGTGAAAGTTGGTTTGAAACAGGGATGTGTCATGTCTCCATGGTTGTTCAATCTGTACATGGATGGGGTAATAAAAGAGGTACACGGTAGGGTAGTGGATGTTGGAGTGGCCCTGGTGAGAGAGGATAGTGTTTGGAAACTCCCTGTACTGTTGTTTGGAGATGATACTGTGTTGTTGAGTGAAGACGAAGGGGAGCTGCAAGGCTTGGTGGATGAGTTTGAGAGAGTGTGTAAGAAACGGAACCTAAAGGTGAATGTAGGGAAGAGTAAAGTGATGGTCTTTGAGAGAGGTGAAGTCAGTGAATGTACAGCGAGGTTGGATGGTGAAGAATTGGAAAATGTGAGTACGTTTAAGTATTTGGGTAGTGTGATGAGTAAGGATGGAGGTTTGGAGGGTGAAGTGCTTGAAAGGGTACAGCAGGGAAGAAAGGTTGCTGGTTCCTTAAAAGCAGTGATAAGAAACAGGGAAGTGAGCATGGAAGTAAAAAAGTTACTACATGACAGTATTGTGATACCAACTCTAACGTACGGAAGTGAAGCTTGGACATTGTTGGAAGGACACAAGTCAAGAGTGAGAGCAGTGGAAATGAGTTATTTAAGAGGAGCCTGTGGAGTCACGTGGAGAGACAGGCTGACGAATGAGGATGTAAAGGAGCGTTGTGGTGTGGATGTGGATGTGATAGGAAGCGTTGTGAGGAACACACTGAGGTGGTTTGGCCATGTGGAGAGGATGGAGGGTGAAAGATTGACGAAGAGAGTGTATGTGAGTGAGGTGGAGGGTGGAAGAGGGAGGGGGAGACCGAGGATGAGATGGAGGGATGGGGTGGAGAGGTATATGAGAGAGGGGGGTGTGAGTTGGGAGCAGGGCAGTGAAATGGCGGGGGATAGGGCGACTTGGAGGCGATTTGTTTGTGGCCACCCCAAACGGGATTGAGGCGTCTGGCAATAGATAGATAGATAGATATATTGCAGTGCCTTGTGAACGTATAATATTAACAAAGTTGCCTTGAAAAAAAAAAAAAAAAAAAAAAGGAGCCATTACGCTCGCAAACAGTCTTGTAGCGCAGTAGCAATTTAAAGCACTACACTTACTTGCATCAGAGTATTTTAAGCTGTCTAACATTGGGTATTTGCCTAGAGTCCATTGATTTTTTTTTTTTTAATGTGAGGAAGAAAGAACAAAAGGCAACAAGCCAGCAAACTGTTCCTTCCAAGAGAAAAACAAAATACAAGAGAGAGCCAAATTCAAGATCTGATTACTTCGAAACGCCTGGACACAACGCATTTGAAAGACTGGAGATCATAGGAAGCAGGAAATACAGACAGAGGGAGACAGTTCCAGAACTGACCTGTTGCATAAATGAAGGACTGGGAGTAACGGTTAACTCTTGCATTAGAGAGTTGGACAGAAAAGGGATGAAAGATTGCTGCTAGACTGGTGATACGTGCCCGTCGTCGAGGTGGAGGAATGCATGCAGACATTTCAGAGGAGCAGTGACCATTGAACTAGCGACAGAAAAGAGATAAAGATGCAACAGTGCGGCAAAAAGACAGAGTATGAAGGGAGTCAGTAAGAGGAGGAGAGTGAATTAGATGAAAAGCCTTTGACTCCACCCTATTGAGAAGAGCTGTATGTGGAGAGCCTCCCCATACATGAAAGTTGTACTTCACGTAGCAGCAGATAAAACCCCTGTATAGAGTCAACACTTGTGCAGGGGTATAGAGGAACGGAGTCGGCTTAGCACACTCAATCTCTTGGAAGCAGATTTTACAAGAGATGTAATATGATCTTTCCAAGATAAGTCCCGAGTAAATGAAACCCCAAGCATGTTTATGGATGATGCAGGATTAAGCTGAATATTATTAAACATTAGTGGTTATACCTGTGGAAGATTTTGTCGGGTTGATAGGTGCAAAAACTGAGTCTTTGATGCATTAAAAACAACCAGAATATTTTTACCCCAGTCAGAGATACGAGCCAAGTCAGACATTAGGTGTGCCATAGCCTTATCCCTTGTTTGTTGGAGTAACTGCTGATATGGACATTGCGGGAATCGAATGGAAAGGTGAAGAGAGGAGTCATCAGCGTATGAGTGAATAGGGTTAGATGTACAGCTTAGAAGGTCAGTGATCAATAAAAGGAAGAGAGTTGGTGATAGGACAGAGCCCTGAGGAACACCACTGTTAATAGATCTAGGAGAAGAACGATGGCCGTCTACAGCAGCGGCTATGGAATGACCAGAAAGGAAGCTAGAGATGAAGGCACAGATAGAAGGATAGAAACCTTAAGAGGGCAGTTTGGAAATTAAAGATTTATGCCAGACTCAATCGAAAGGCTTTGAGATGTCAAGTGCAATGGCAAAGCTTTCGCCAAAGTCCCGAAAGGAGGATGACCAGGAGTCTGAAAGGTAAGTGAGAAGATCGCCAGTGGAGCGTCCCTGACGGAACCCATACTGATGATCAGAAAGTAAGTTGTGATAGAAAAGATGCTTTAAATTTTTTCTTTTAAGAATAGGCTCGAAAACTTTTGAGATACAGGATATTAAAGCAACTGAAGGATAGTTAGAGGGTTGGGAATGGTCACCCTTCTTTGGGACTTGCTGAATGAGAGCAAACTTCCAGCAAGAAGGAAAGGTACAAGTTGATACACAAATGCGAAAGAGTTTGCCTAGGTAGGGTGTAAGCACAGAAGCACAGTTCTTGAGAACAACAAGAGGGACTCCATCAGGCCCATATGCCTTATTAGTACTGAGGCCTGTGATGGTAGAAAATACATCAGCTGAAGAAATTTTAATGTCAGCCATGAGGAAGTCAGAGGGGGAAGTGATGGAGGAACCGCACCGGAATCGTCTAAGGTTGAATTGGAGGAGAAAGTCTGAGCGAAGAGATCTGGTTTATCAGTAGAAGAAATAGCTACAGAGCCATTAGAGCAGAAAAGAGGAGGGAAGGATGATGAGATAAAGTTGTTAGAAAGGTTTTAGGCAAGGTGCCAGAAAGAGTGGGACGAATTCGAGTAAGAGTTGAGAGCATTTAGTACAGATGAAATTATTTTTAGCACAGTGAAGAACAGACTTAGCACGATTCCAGGCAGAAACGTATAAAATATGTGATTCAGGGGTGGGTTGGCTCCGGTACCTTTTATAGGCCCTCTCATTGTTGTGGACAGCATTAGAACAAGCGTGATTAAACCAAGGCTTTCGTGCATTAGTCAAAGGATATGAGAAAGGAATGTATGCTTCCATGCCCAAGAGAATAACCTCCGTAATGTGCTAGGCACACCCCGATGGCTCCCTGCCATGGATGCTATAATCATTCCAGGGAAAATCAAAAAGTACTGCTTGAGGGCCTCCCAATCCGCAGCTCCAAAGTGCAACAGACGACGTTTCATTGGAGGGTCCACAGGCCGTAACGGAGCGACAGAACAGGTTATGGTGATAAGGTTGTGATCAGAGGAGCCCAACGGAGAGAAAAGATTAAGTGTAAGCAGAAGGATTAGTTGTAAGGAAGAGGTCAAGTATGTTGAAGTTCTCTCCCAGGTGGTCAGGGATACAGGTATGGTGCTGTACAAGCTGCTCTAGATCATTAAGGATAGAGAAGGTGTAGGCTTGTTCACCAGATGGATCAGTGAAAGGAGAGGAGAACCAAAGGTGGTGGTGAACATTGATGCTGCAGGGACTTGGAAGAAGTAACAGGAAAGTGGTATTTCATCGCAATTAATGATTAATCTTTCAATGAATCCTGATCTTTTGTAAACTGCTGAGGTGCTCAGTTACCTTTGTACCTGGGGATATAGAGTCGTTGGTTATCAGATATTTCGTTATTTATAATTAACGGTCATTTTAAATCCATGAATGGCAAATTCTATCAGGAAAGAACTTAACTAAATTCTCGGTAAGACACTTTATTTTAGTTATAACCTTACATTATGTATTACAAATAAATCTTCTACATACAGAGAGTAAAAATCATTGGTAAAGGATAGCATACAAAACAAGGAAAATGTATAGGGATCAGTTCTACCTTCTAACCCCGTAGTTCAAAGATGGAAACTGTATATTTTCCTATCTAACGTCATATTATCAAGCACAGGTAAAACTACAGCAGGAACTATACAAAAAATAACAAATCACGACGATAAATATGGGTGGTAGCGAATAATCTGTTATTTTATGCCAGCAAAAGCAAAATAATTTTATTCGGATAAGGCAACGCCTTCATATACAAACGATTATTTCACTACTACTTTGGTATCCTCAAAGTCCCCCTGACATAAAAGCCACATAGTTAACGAAGATATTATATTAACCCTGAGGTTACATATCTTTAAGTAAGCTTTCATTATTTTATGGCTGGATATGGAACACATGTTAGCGTAGTTGGCAAATATAGAGAGAGGTTAGACAAGTTCTATCAGAATTACGTGCAGTATTTCACAAGGCCGGATCCAGCGCTTGGAAACGGGGAATGGTATGATTCCTAGAATTACCATTAAATTCATTTAGCTGTTAAAAAATGAAAATGCCCTTTTCTTTTACTTGCTTTAATCAAGGCATATCAATAATATGGACAAATGCAAGTGTATTGAGATATGCTGAGAAGAAACGTGCATATGAAGTGTGGCTGCAGAGGAAGGATGAGGTGTCACATGAGAGGTATAAGGAAAAGAGGAATAGGGCGAGAAGGGCTGTGCATGATGCTATAGTGGCAGCAGATGAGAGGTGGGGTAGGCGGTTAACTGAGAATTTTCAATAGAATAAGAAAATATTTTGGAAGAAAGTGTAATTCTTACGAAAGGGAGCGTCTGAGAAAGAAGTGCAAGTAAAAGCAGAGTATGGAAGGATGATAGCTGAGATGGATAAAGTAAGGAAGAGATGGACGGAGTATTTTGAAAGATTGTTAAATGTACTGTAGAGGAGGAAAGGGAGGCTGAGATTGTGGCAGATGAAAGTGTGCAAGGAATAAAAGTGTTGGGAGAGTTGAATTGTTATTTGATCACGTTGGGGGAAGTGCAGGAGGCAGTAAAGGAGATAAAAGCAAGAAAACCTGCAGGTATGGATGGGTGTGCTGTGGAATGCGTGAAAAATGCTGGACCGACTATTGCTGAGTGGTTAGGAAGATTGCTGAATGTGTTTTGTGAGCAGTATGATGGTGATTGACTAGACAAGTGCTTGTGTGGTTCCGTTGTTTAAAGGTAAGGGTGATAAGTATGAATGTACTAGCTTTAGGGGTATAAGTCTATTGAGTGTTGTAGGTAAGGTGTATGGTAGAGTGTTAATTAAGAGAGTTAGTGAGGGTACAGAGGGAGTGATTGGTGATGAGCAGTGTGGCTTTAGGAGAGGGAAGAGATGCGTGGATCAGGTGTTTGCTTTGAGACAGGGTGTGTGAAAAGTATTTAGCAAGTTTTGGCCGTTCATGTATTTAGAGAAAGTGTATGATAGAATTGAAAGGGAGGCTTTATGGACTTGATGGTAGGTTGCTAAAAGGAGTGAAACATTTGTTTGTAAATAGTAAAGCATGTGTAAGAGTACGAAATATTGTGAGTCATTGGTTTCCCGTGAGAATGGGGGTGCATCAGGGATGTGTGATGTCACTTTGGTTATTTAATATTTATATGGATGGTGTTGTAAGGGAGGTGAATGCGAGAGTGTTAGATGGAGGTTTGAGTCTGGTGACTGCTGATAGTAGAGAGTGGAATCTGAATCAGGTGCTGTTTGCAGATGGTACTGCACTGGCTGCCGAGTTGAAGAAGAGATTGAGACTGTAGGTACAGGGTTTGGAAGGGTGTGTGAAAGATGGAAATTGAGAGTAAATGAAAATAAGAGTAAAGTGATGAAGTGTACGAGGTTGGTAGATGGTATGAGGATGAATATAGTTTTGAATGGTGAGTTGTTTGAGGAGGTAGAGTGTTTTAAGTATTTAGGGTCAAATGTTGCTGCAGATGGAAGAATAGATGTAGAAGTGAAGTTTAGAATGAATGAAGTAGGAAAGGTGCTGGGAAGAATGAAAAAAAAAAAATGTTTAGATGTCGCTCACTTAGAGTGGATGTAAAAAAAAGGCCGTATGAGAGTGTAATGGTACTGACTGCGTTATATGGGGCTGAAACATGAAATATGGGTGTAGCAGAGAGGAAAAGTTTGAAAGTAATGGAGATGAGATGTCTGAGGAGTACGTGTGGAGTGACGTGTATGGATCGAGTGAGCAATATTGAAATGCAATGGAGAACTGGAGTTGTTCGGGAGATGTCTGATCGAATTGAGCAGAGAGTATTGCGATGGTTTGGGCACATGGAGAGAATGGATGAAGAGTAATTGGTGAAAAAGATAACTGGATCGGATGTGAGAGGCGTAAGGCTGAGAGGAAGACCACAGATAGGATGGATGGACAGTGTGAAGAGGGCATTAAATGTGAGAGGGATGTCTGTTGAGCAAGGATGAGTGGCTGCGCATGATAGGAATGATTGGAGAGAAATTGTGAATGAATAAATGGTGACCTGACCCTGAGGGGATACTCTCCCACATTAGGTCTGATCAGCTTTTGATCAAGTCAAGTGAAGGTAAGGGGATGGGTCCATTATGATGTGGCAGGGGTAAACCAGCTCTGCTGTCAGGCCCTGCTGCGGATGTCACTAATTGCACAGCGCAGTTGACCAGTGGCGGATTTAGGATAGGGCCGAGTAGGCCATGCCCTAGGGCCCCGCGCCTGTGAGGGCCCCGCGCCTCAGAAAAAAAAAAAAATAATAATAATAAATTTAAAAAAATAAATAGGGTTTCATTCTTCATGGGACAGGACAAAAAATGTAGAATATATGATCGTAAAAGAAGCCTTATGATTGTTAAGCTTAATGTCTTAATTTTACAATAATTATGTAAAAATGACGTAAAATCGTGAAACAAAAATCGTAAATTCGATCGTCAGTGTGGCCGAGTTTCCCCTTAAAGATCACAACGGCTGTTACCTCCCATCTCCGACTCCGTTTTCTTTGTTCTTGATAGTGTTGCTAAACAATAATAATTATTGCTTTAAAATTGTTATTACTTTTGATACTTTATTGTATACTTGGAGTAGATAATGACTTATTGTATTCTTGGAGTAGGTAATGACTATGTGAATTTATTTCACAAATAAATAATAGCATTTCATGTTATAATTTATTTAAATGTAAATTATATATTATACCTACTTGGGAAGACTTTTCTCTTTCACTTCTGAATCGAATTTTAACATGGCGTTTGTTTACACGGGTCACGGGTATAGTAGTAGGACATTAGGCTCCCGTTGCCTGCATAGCCCTTAAAGTTAAAAGCTAACAAGAAGTTCAAGAACCAAGCTGACCTGTACTGACAGAGATAGTAAGTTCATTTGATCAATAATCGTATTGGAACCTTGAATTTTTATCGGGTTAGATATTTTGATGTCATGCCTGAGCTGCTGACCCTGTCTTTGAGAGTTTGAGGGAGGCATCAAGCCTTCCTCAAAGACAGGGCCGGCAGGTCTATTTAACCCTGGCACCCATAGCCACAGCACAGGCTATTTATAGATCAATGGGGTGTTCATTTGATGTTGGTCCGTATGGGTGGTGGGCCCCATCAGTGATTATAAGATCTTTATGTAATAGTCACTGCTGTAAATGTCATCAGTCTTTGAAATATGAAAGCTCCTATATGAAAACCTTTAGGCCGAGGCCCTAGCCCTCCCTACAACTACAAGCCTAGTGGGGAGACCCTGTATGTCCCTATCCTAAACTATCCTTGGTAGCTTGAACTTTGGACAATGGTATTCTGGACATCTCTTGAGTATTATTATTATTAGTATTATTATTATTATTATTATTATTATTATTGATAGAATATTGTTTGTTTCCAGCATTCAATAGTAGAGACACCAGTTACGCCTGAAACGACTAGTACTGAACCTAGCGTGGTTAGTGAAGCAACAACTGGCTCTGCCCATGTCACTGAGCAAAGTAAAACTTTACAGAGTCCGACAGCTGAGCATACAGGAAGTCAGGTTTCAGTAAAACAAGAAGAAGTGAGAGTTATGAACACCGGTACTAAACAAGGATTTGAAAGTGATCTTGGATTATGGCCAACAAGAAATTCTGAAAAAGTGCATGACTATTGGTTGAAAAGGGGAAGCGAAGAATGTCGACACTGTGATGGTGACTTTAAGGAGTCAGCTGTGAAAGAGCTAGACAGAACCCGGCATTGTACAAAGACATTATTCACTCGCACTCATTTATTATCTGGCCAAGAGATTAATCTTAATTGGTCTGTTACTCTAAAACCACTGGTAGAGTGTATTGTTTTACTTGCAAACTTATGTCAGACGTGGAAAGCTCATTCACAACTGGCTTCAGTGGTTAGAAAAACTATCATCATTTGACAAATGATGATACGGAGCTACTTCTGATGTAATAGAAAATCTAAGTGGGTGAAGTAGAATATACTCTTGTACAACCATTGAATTATTTTATGTTTAGAGCAAGAATGCACAAGCTGAATTGTAGTGCCTGTTATCAGAAAAGCTTATATAACATCCATGCGCAATTGTCAGTGGGTGACTCATTAGGTTAGCTGTATGATTACGAAATATTTAATTTTTATTGTTAATCTTCAAAAAACCAAATGTGTAATGCCAAAGAAGGTAATGCAGCTATTCTTATTCTTATTGATGATAATAATAATAATAATAATAATAATAATAATAATAATAATGATAATAATAAAAATAATAATATTATTATTATTATTATTATTTTATTTTTCCTTAATGTTTACACAAAGTTCCTGTGTCTTATTGTGACCATTAACCAATTTTTAGTGAAAATTGGTCATTTGGCTACTTCTTAATAAATTGAATATTGTTTCAAAAGTATAATTTTTATCTCTACAGGGGCCTCAAAAGTGAGTCTAGAGGTGCTCATTTTCAAACATTTTCCGGGGGGGCTTACAGCGCCCCTCCGGACCCCCCAGCTGAAAGGGCTCGCTTCGCTCGCCCATTAATGGCCCCATAACTCACCGGCCTAGGGCCCCACACACCCTAAATCCGCCCCTGCAGTTGACCCTCGTGTGGTGTGGTGTGATGATCTGTCCAATCTCCCCTTGGGGCTAACATACGAATATATGTGTGTGTGTGTGTGTGTGTGTGTGTAGATAAGTTAATTGGGAGTGTGTCGTCCTGTCTTGGCTACTTCCCTTTTCTTGGGGGAAGATGCCCAGGTATATAGACGGAAAAGATAATCTGGTATATCGGTATATCATTTTGCACTTTTCTTCTAAGTAATTAGATGTCCAAGTCCATGCCTGCTTCAGAAATTATATATCGTCAAAACACTGAAAGTTGTTCATAACTTTGCATTCTCAGTGCTAATACTGTAATGTACACTTTAAGCATTTGGATATTTCAGTTCAGTGACGATTTGAATTAAAGTATTTTGTGACTTCATCATACCTCATATGACAATGATTGTCGTATATATTATACTATTTATACAAGAAAATTTAGGAAGACCCATCTGGATATACCATTTGTGGAAAGTAGTGAGGAATTATTTTGGAGTACTGGTAAAGCTGGATGGAACGGGAATCTTAGAACGAGTGTATCTGCATGTTGCCAGAATTTATTGTTGCTGACACCGTTTTTGATTCTTTGTACAGAGATGGCTCGGCAGCCGAAGTAATTGCATCTAAAAGTTTTTCTCCTTTAATTGGTTGTGCTTCAGAGTCTATTGCAGATGATAAACGACACCTTTGAATAGCCCAGAGGTTCTTGCAAAGTCTATATCGGTAAGGTTTGCTTTCCACGGATCCGTTCTCCTGCCATCGCCTGATCCAGCGGTACACGGTGGAGAGACTGGCGCCAGTCTGCTGGGAGATGGACCAGGCTGAGGCGCCTCCCAGCCACAGCCACACCATCTTGGCTCGCTCGGCAACCACCACTGGGCTGTTTGACAATCTGCAGTCCATTGTGTTTCCCGCACACTGTTGAGCAAAATTATGTTGGTGGTGTTTCGGAAGAGTTAACTCGAGTTCAAAACATAGACAATACGAGTAAATAAGAGGACATTGACTTCTATCTGCCCCTTAAATTACAAAAGATTAATATCCCAGCGTCTTCCAGGCAAAGCCTGTTCAGCAACCACAATAGACCTGCCTGATAGCTTGCAGTGCAGCTGTGTTTCTCACAACTAAGCTGAGCAAAATTGTATTGTTTATTGCTGTGATGAGATAAGGTGTATCAAACTTGCGTTATGGTTTTATATATCAGTGTTATCTTCGCGTTTTTTGTAGTAATTGCCCTTTTCATTACCACCGAAGATCGTTCTTTTTTTTTTTTTTTTTTTGCTTCAACTAAACTGCTTTATTCAGCTTGGAAGAGACGTCTCGCAGTGAAGGGCTTAATGATGATTATGTATCAGTACTCTAGTTCGATACTTTCAGTGTAACTTAAATAATATTGAGATGACAGGACAGAGCAAGCAAGAGGAATCTAAGAGGAAAAATGCGTCCATTCTTTAAAGCACAGCCTACCGTGTGATTTATAGTTTGAACCAGAGTTGTCAGACACTGTACGAGTTTTTAAATAAGAACTGTTCGTGATTGCTTTAACTTGCCAAGCAAAGGAAATCGAACTTCATAAGCACGATATAACTTGGTAAAATGAACAGAGATTCCGAAGACAGTTCTCTCGGTTCCTTTTTGTTATAATACTGTTTTTCAGCTTTTATTGTTGGAGTACTACACAGTGAAATAGCGCACGATTATTCCATTAGCAATTACCACTGCACTCACTTCAAGATGACAAGTTCTGATCCATTCATTCCAACATCCATCGTGCTGAAGTTATGGAGAAATATTTCGTGATAGTCTAATTAGGGAAAGTATGAACCATTGCCTCACCGGCACCAGTCAACCAGTGCTGCCCGACCTCGCATGGTGTATTACCACAACCATGTCCGATCCAGTTTCCAGCCCACCCTGTCAACGAGTCACTCGTACCACTACCCACCACTGTCCAAGTACATCACGTCAACACTTCATCACCCACCTCACCTTTTAGTTTGACGTGATAACTGTAATAAATACTGCCTCAAGTACTATGTGATTATCTACAACGCTAAAAGCCACAGGGTATCCCAACACTGTCATAGTCAGCCATCTGCTGCCAAAGCATTCAATTCTATTCTATTGTTTCCTTCCATCTCATCCAGTCCTTAAAGACCTGAATCAATATCTTTATCTCAACTATTGCTCAGAAGATGTAATTGGGCACATTATTGTATATTCATTACCTGAAACGGTCTTCATCGACTTGACCAACAATCTCAGGTCATCCGGATCCCTTCTGTCCTCCCACGCCCCCTAATTCCGTTCTGATGTGGTAATTATCAGAATAATAGCTGCCTTGATAACTAGCCATTCAGACTCAGAGAAGAAACTTTCCTTATCATAGCACACACCTACCATAATTGAAGCCCATCCCGTCCACACTTCTTTACAAACCCCAACTTAACCCTGAAAATAAAAATTCGTTAACAAATGTATGAGTGTACTGTATGAATGCAGTTCAGTATTGGCATCAGTCTTAACAGCCTTGCAGTGATATTATTCATTTTCACTTTCACAGGTAGTGTAGGCATGATAGAACCTGAAATATACGAAAGGTCACATAAGATGTCATATCACTGCACTGACAGGGAGGACTTTCTTGTCATAGGCCTTTATAAGTATATCCTATTTACATGGATCCCGATCCACTTCGTGAACTTACAGTGACATGAGAACCTGGACTGATCTTGAACTGACATGCTTGGGTGTGATCGTGGATGAATGTAACTTGTCCACCATGAATATATCTAACCTGACCTTAATAAATTAGCAATTAGAAAGGAGCTTGCGTGATCTGATTTGGGTCCAAACTGGCTTAACTGTACCTGAAATGGACTGAACGAATCAGGTAGCAAACTCTGACCCCCTTTCCTAACTCTCTATTGAAAGAGTTAACTGATACCCCCAGTCTTTCATGCAGGCAACAGGTCAGCTTTCGAACTGTCTTTCTGTATCTATTTCCTTCTGCCTATGATCTCCATTCTCTTCAACACATTATGTCCAGAAATTTCAGGATAAACGGATTCAGAATTATACTACTTTAGTGTTTTTTCCTCTCCCAGTCAGCAATCTGCAGGTTTTACAGTCTTTGGTTCCTTCTTTTTTGCGTGTAAAATAATGGGTCTGATCGAACCTGACTCGGTAATTATACCTGAGTCATTAATCTGACCTGAAAACACTTGATTAAGCAATCTTAAATGGATGTGATGAACGTAATTGGACTTGGAGCGGCATTAATAAAACTGGATGGACCTAATTGCCCTTCAGTGAGAATTACTAATCCTGAAAGTTTTTGAATTGGTCTGATTAAGCAACTGTTGATGAGAAGGTAGTGAGTAAACAATAATCGTCGTAACAGTTAGACACAACTGGTCGTTAACTTAGGGGTCTCTGAAGCTGAATAAAATAATTTTCCAGTTGAATGAATGATATTTATAAAATTGTTCTGGCAATGTATTAGTGGTGATTGCTTCTGTTACCTTCATGAAAGAGGTCGTTCATAGTCCAGACAAACTGTTCCGCAGTGGCAAGGGTTAAATACAAGAAGGATTGACACTGCAAATTAATGGAGACTGTTCCATATCTCTTCATAATAAACTCTCAGCAGCATCGCAGATGTCCTGGTGTTTAAATAGTTAACGGAAAAATTAACATTTCCACAACTTGAGGTCAACACTAAGCTGAGCTAAATCATTTGATAGGAGAATTAAAAAAAAAAATCATTGTTCCAAACAAGTTCCATTTTCTGACGTCTTCAGTAACAATGTAAAATTTCCTTTGCAGAATATAAGCAGTTTTGTATTTTGCCAAAAAGAATTCGTGACGCCGCTTCATTAGCGATTTACTTGTGTATACCTTGACATTAACTTTTTTTTCTATTTTTCCTAAATATCAGTATTGGGCGTCTGAGTAAATACAAAATATTATTAAGCCTTACAACCTAAAAGTGTTATGATACCTCAGTTCTTACCTGCTGTTTAGTTTTTCCTTCAAAATAGGAGAGAGAGTACAAACTGGAGACGTAAGTTAAGAGTATGCGTTAACTCCTGCACCACACAGGGATATTTTAACCTCTAATATTGTCTGTTGGTAGCAAGACTAAATTACAAAAATACTCACATTACCTAAGTGGTATTCTGTAAATGAAAAAAAATAAATGATAAATTATTAATAATTTGAAGCCAGCGATAATATCATGACGTACGAATATGCATTATAACGAGTAATTATAAAGTGGATCACAACCTCAATCAAGTCGTCATTCGAGCCTGCAAAATTGTCAGAAGCGCAGTTTTGTGAGGATCGTTTGATTTGTTGGAAGGCATACATGGTTATGTGTGGCCGACTTTAACGACGCTCTGTTATTACTCGTACTTTTGTGTTTTCTTGTTGGTGTTTATGAGGGGGAGTTAAGATGATAATATTCATTTCATTTATTTGAACATTCGTCTGAAATAGATTTAACCCTGCCCCCTCCCCCCGTCCACTGATCTCTGTAATACAAGGACAATATTAGGTTTTAACACCGGTACAAGACTAACAGAGCACCTAAATAATACTGGACATTATCGAGGGCTCTGTATGACCCCTCATGTTAGAAAAGTATCTCCTGTACCTAATATGCTACTCTCGATCACAAGTAGCGACACTTCCTAAGAAATACCTGGCAATAACAACAAAGCACAAATAATAGTTCTTGAGATTAAAAGGGCCTCACTTTGCTTTTAAATAATGTTTAAAAAAAATGTTAAGAAATCTCTATGCCTACGGGAGTTCGACGAAAAGTTGAATAAGACAGAAAAATTTGCTTTCGTTGATTTGACACATAAATTCATTCCTTAGTTTTCTCTTCTTTATACACGTCTCTATTAAACAACCTCAGTATATACTTCCATCTATCTGTCTATCTATAGCCAGACACCGTAATCCCAGAAGGGGTGGCTGCGGACAAAATCTTCCATATCTCTCTCCATCTCGTCTCTTCACCTCATCTCCAGCCTCCCTTCCCCCTCTCTCTTTCCTCCTCACTCAGATACACTCTCCTAGCCAACTTTTATCTGCAGTCGCACAGCATAGTCAAAATGTCTCAGCCTGTTTCAGGCAAGATAAACATGGACACGAAAGTGATCCCGAATTAGCTCATTTTTCTGTCTCTTCACGAAACTCCACACTCTGTTCTCAGATAACTCATTTTTGCTCCTCTCGCTCCTGACTTGTCCTTCCAGCAAACTTCAGTCTTAACATCAGTGTGTTAATGTGGTAATTCCAGTACTGTCGTTCAAGATTTTTTTTTTTTTCTTTTCAGTCATTCATCCTTCCCCATTCCTTGTCACCGCTTTCGCTGTACTTCCAGTCACTCTTTCATTTCTGTACCTTTTGTCGCGCTTCATCCTTCAAACTGCCATCTTTACTCATCACGCTATGTAGATACATGAAGGGAATCATGTTCTCTAGTTCATGACCGTTCATTTTCGCAACACACTTGACTTCATTCCTCTCAAGAGCCATAACTTTCCTCCTCAATACATTTTTCACTTATAAAGTTTGATTTTTAGAAGCTATTCGTAACTCACTCGTACACCAAGCTTTGCAACACCATAACCTCCTTGACAGGGGATACTCCATCACTTGATGCGGCACCTTGTTTGTTTCTTTGCCTACACAGTCAGTGGAGAAATGGCACATCCGTTTCAGTCCAATAAACAATAGTTTTGTTGTTTTTCCACTCTCTCATTTATGATGATCATAAATTTTCTCTACATTCCTTTTCTCCCGCCACAACTTTCTTCACATACCTAAGGCAGCATAAAAATCCTTTGCCTCCTTTACCTTTCTGTTATAGCTCTGAGGCAGTGTGCTGTCCACGCACCACCCACGCTTCCTAAACACTTCACGACTGTCTTTTTTCATTAAAACAACGCTACAATCAGACAATTTTGTATATGAATCTATTAGTTTCTAATAATGTAGGAGTTTATTTGGTCTACATTTAATCTTATCACTTGTCAATGGCTCGGTCAAATCAAATAAACTAGAGGTAGTAAGAAATAGATGAGAAGTCATCTAGCATAATTGTTTAATGAGGAATTTAGTCCACCGCGTAGACATACAGCTTAATCGTTTAGTTTTCATAATGTAATCTTTATTACTGCTATCTCCAGATGATTCAACTAAATATGGTGGATCTGTCATCTTGAACTTGTTAATCAGCGTTCTATTTTATGTACTGCGCTAAAAAAAATCTCTCCTGAACTGACCAAAACGTTTAGAAGTAGCAAAAATGACAATCATGTCGGCCTCGAGATGGTCCCGTCATAAGCGCAGAAACGTTGCTTAAAGAATGGAAACAAATATTAGTTGTTTTCACACACACCGCAACTCAGCCAGGAGACAGGGCGTGTGTGCTGGGCATTCCCCAGGCCCTGTCTTCTCCCCTTACCTTTACTCAAGACAACCACCAGCAACCGGGCTACAGCAAGGCCCGGTCTCCTCGAATTGAAGAGAGAATCATCAACAACAACAACATTAGTTGTTTGACTTGTTGATCCTTGTGCAGTCAATAGGCATGAATAGTCACAAGCCACCGTTCGATCACCTTAACTCAATTTTCATTTACATCCAGCTTGTCTTCCGTTGATTAATAACAGAATAGGACAATATTATGGCTATACATCCTTTCAGCAGTATTTCTCAAAGTTTACCATCTTATACTTGTGTTCAGTACATGTCAGAAGATTGAGATTTTATGCCAAGTGAAAGTGGATAATTTACATTACAGTGACTAGCAAGAGATATGTAGTAAGTAGCCTACTGCAGATTGCTTACCTTGTCTGTGCTATGCCGTCAGCAAACAAAGTGGTTCTTGTACACTGAGCATCCTATTATACAAGCTACGGTTAGGGCGTGGCTTACACCTCGACCTTCTAAGGTTTCATCACACACACACACACAAACACACACACACACACACAAATTCTTCACCACAGGAAAATAAAAAACAACCTCATATATTCGATTTATTATGCAAACGCAATTCCATTTGTCTTCTTTCATTCACTATAGTATTTACATCCTGATTAGACGCTAGCAGGTACACTATTACATTTCAGTGCTCTCATTTAGCACTGCCATATTCTACTGTCCATCATCTAGGTATGTTAGCATAAGTGATATCTGTGCCCTTAAATATATGTCCAAAGGAGTGAATCGGTAGCGGCTGTTCTGCATGCACCTGGAAATAATATAGAAGGAATTTTAGTGGCAACATTTTATCATGGAACACTCACGTGGTCAGTGTTGTGCTCCTCTCTCTCTCTCTCTCTCTCTCTCTCTCTCTCTCTCTCTCTCTCTCATTATTATTATTATTATTATTATTATTATTATTATTATTAATTGTTGTTGTTGTTGTTGTCATTATTATTATTATTATTATCATTATTATTATTGTTATTATTATTGTTGTTGTCATTATTATTATTATTATTATTGTTGTTGTCATTATTATTATTATTATTATTGTTGTTGTCATTATTATTATTATTATTATTGTTGTTGTCATTATTATTATTATTATTATTATTATTATTATTATTATTATTATTATTATTATTGTTGTTGTTGTTGTTGTTGTCATTATTATTATTATTATTATTATTATTATTATTATCATCATCCATCAGCCAATCCTACATTGCCCCATGAGGAGCGTAGGAGCCCGGGGCTAAGCAGTTGGTCCTGACATTTAAGATGAGAGTGACCAGCCTCACTCATCCCTGAGTGGCATTACATGAGCAATCAACCCCAACCACCCCTTGGATATAAACTTTCACTGTCTCAATCCGATTGGAGCACAATATTTACCCACTAAACCACCAGCTGCCAAAATTTGGTTATATGGTTACCACCCAGCGTAGTAAATAATTTCCTGGTGTACAGGAAACCATTTGGCTTGTCACTCAGGGTAGAGTCACCCATAGGCAGGAGGAGGAGGAAAGAATGAAGGAATGAAAGGCATAAGAGGGAGTGTAAAGTCACCCGTAGGCAGAAGGACTAGGAAAGAATGAAGGAAAGAAAGATAGAAGATGGAAGGAAAGAAGGATGGAGGAGAGGACAGGGCAGACACCTGAGAGCAGCACTACATTGAGTGAGTGGATGGTGAGCGCCCCCACCTACCATTATTTTTATTATTATTGTTATTATTATTATTTACTGTTGTTGTTGTAGTTGTCATTATTATTATTATTATTTAGAATGCATTCCAAAAAGATATTTAAGCAATACAATTCTGTGACTTTACCCATCAGCCACGTACACCCACACAAAAAAAAATATTCGTTACCCTTGTGGTGTGATACAATATGACATAAGGACCAAGGGTTCTGAACTACTGCCAGTACCAAATGAACACAGTTTCACTTTTACAAATCATTTCAGAGTTCATCGCACCCAGAGGTAACGATAATTTTTTGGTGGGTGTACATACTCGTACATTATACTGTATAATGCATGAAGCCCACTGAACTAGCGTGAGAGTGTCAGGTTCTCCCACAGCAGCAGGAGGAAGGCGCCACCGGAACCAAGGAACAGCAGATAAAAGGCACCCTGTAAGTGGTTCATGTTCAGTGGTGTCTCCTTTTGTCCTGCCTGGAAAAAATATGAAAGGAGTTAAGGCTGTGTGTCCTATCCAGTTCGAAGAGCCTGTCCAAAGTTCAAGTAAAATTGTCTGGTGTTGGCAAGAACGGAGTAAAATGCAAAGACTGCCAACATTCCCAAGGTAATGCAAAATTTTCTACACACTTACTGATCTTTGATATCCTTCTTTGCAAATTGACGTGAAGATTAAAGAACTTTTTTTTAACAGTGGATCTCAAACTTTGCTTGTTTATATTGTTTGACTTATAACCCCCAAACGCCTTTAAACAGGCGTTAAGATTTCAGAAGTTATCAGGGGCTATTGTCCCAAGAAGCAGTTGTGCAAGTTTGAAACGAACTGATAATGAAATAAAGGAATGGCACCAAGATGAACGGCGATTGGAAGAACGAAGAAAGAATCTGAGGAAGTATAAGATGTGGAACCTAATTGTTTTTTTGGACTTAACAGTTTTTAGGGAAGACTGTGTCGAAACTCCAACCACTTCGATGAATTATTGATAATTTAATTATACTGATATCCAGATGTATTTTGCAAGGCACATGGGCCTTTTCTAACTACAGGGAGTAGGTACAGCTTTCATTAACTTTTTTCTAAAACAGGACGCTTTCTTAAACTGAGTAAAATGGAAGGCAGCAAGAAATTAATAAATAGGACGTATTTGGAGTGAAAGGGCAAGTTGAAAGGAAGAATGAAAGGAAGAGGTTGTGGGTGCAGGCCTTTAATCACTTCAGTCCGAGAATGTCTATCTTTCCGCTAGCTCCCTGTCTTTTGTATAAAATCATCCAATAATGGCAATAGTAAAAAAAAAAAAAAAAAATGAGTGATGATCCAAACTTAACCTCACTATGTTCTGAATCTGGCTCTAATCTCAACCCAGCTCTAATCTATCCTTACTTCTGACTTGTTTAGTTTTGACTGGAAGGTAACCTTCTCCCTTTTTGCTTTAATTCTCTTGCCTATCACATCTTTAGTCCAGTGACTCATTATACCTGTCTGGTTTATACATATGAATATCTGGCTGAAGAGAGTGGATAATCGGGTTTGGCTTCTGAGTTCCTTGAACAGGTTTGCAGTAACTACAACTATTACGATCATTTAACTTTACTTTTAGGCTGGTTACTCTAACTTACTGTGTTAACCTCTTCAGCCAGAGGAACTTAACTTATATTTCATTTCTACTGTTATCAATCGATTTTATTCAGATTAACACAGCGCCCTAGTTAAGGGAGGGTTACTGATGGCTATATCAAACCAATCCAGTTAGGAAAATCACTCCTACCCTGAATAAAGATATCTGAAACGAGCAAGGATGCCATATAAATTAGGTACTTATGCTGCTGGGGTTAACTTTGATATCACTGTAATCTCACCTTGAGACTTTCCTGTTGGTTCGGCTTTGAGTGGACAGTAACCTTAGCCCTCTTAGCCTTCACACGCATGAGTATCATATCTTGTGACCAATAGATCATTATACCAGATTCGTCTAATACCATGAAGATCATCTTGAAGCGAGTGTAGAATGAAGCACCTCTTCTAATCAATAAAAATAAAAGATAGGAAAGTATTTCTCTTTATCTACCTATTTATACATGCCTGTGTACCTACCTATCTACCATATTTCAAAAATAATTAAAACTAAACTCCAAACTCTAGTCCCTCCAATATCAAAGTCCTGGCTGCGCCCCTGCACTTGTCAGTCTCTCTCTGTTTATTGGCAGCCACCTTTATGGTGGAAGGATGATAAATAAGAGATGAGCGGGAAGGTACTTGTCTGTTATGAATATATTAATTTCGTCATTCGTTATTACTGATTATGTCTTGGCGTCTTTCCTTCATCTTTAAACACTAGGTACATTTTTATTAATCTAGATACCATTAAAATACTTTCCAACCTGCCCAATCTCAAGAATAATGGTAACCAAAATTCAGTCCCCTCAGTAACAAAATCCTGGCTGCGTCCCTGCTCTTCATTGTTTCTGTCTGTCTGTTTATAGGCAGTCACCTTTATGACGGAGGGATAATAAATACATTAAGAGTTTAATCTCCAAATAGCTCAGACACCTATGACCCATGTGTATGTAATCATCTGCCTATAGCTGGAATAAAATGCAAGAACAGCTTCAGTGATGACATAGTTAATGATGCCATTATCAACATTTAGGATCATTTAACTCACTGCCACCCAAATCCAACAACCTAAGGTAAAAAAGAATTGAATACCACAGTTGCCTAGACCATGATAACGTTAAATGAAGTGTAGATTTACTCCCCCCTCCCCTCCTTTAAAACATGTTAATACAGCACATGCATGTGTAATAGTAAATATTCTTTCTGAACTGAGTGTAGGATGGGACTTACCCAATGAAACAAATAATCACACACACACACACACACACACATATATATATATATATATATATATATATATATATATATATATAGGGTTCGCGCCCCGCCAGGGAAATAAACTTTGGTAGCGTTCTTCTGGCCACGTACTGCATTGGCAGACACAAGGGGTGCTGTAGTTGAACCAGTGTCGCATACTATAAAGTATGCTTGCACCAAGACGGCTTGTGCGGGCCGATTACACTTGTTTCACTGACTACACACACATCCAAAACCACTCCAACACTACAATTACACTTACAAGCACTTCTCACCCTACATGCAATCTCTACCAGACAGCCTAAGCCACTTGGTAGAGATACATTGGCTGTATCGTCCCCACTTCGGTCGGGATAGGCCAGTCCTGTCGTGGACACTGAAACGGCTAATGAAATGATATATATATATATATATATATATATATTTATTTATTTATTTATTTATATTTATATACACACTATACTATACTCTGTGGCTTCGGCTCTCCAGTCATTCTCAGACTAAATGTATCTCCGCTGTTCCTTATCTCTTAATTCTACTATCAAAAATTCTTTCACTATCTTACATCTACGATGGATTACATTCTATCCATTTCTCCTTTCTCTCAAATCTCCATTCTAGGAGATTTCAGTGTTCACCACCACCTTTGGCTCTCCGCTCCTTTCACTGATCCACCTGGTGAGCAAGCCTTCATCTTTTCTATCCTTAATGACCTAGCGCAGCTTGTACAGCACCCTACCCGTATCCCTGACCGCCTTGGAGAGAACTCAAACATACTTGACCTCTTACTTACAACTAATCTTTCTGCTTATGCTGTTAATCTTTCCTCTCCGTTGGGCTCCCCTGATGACAACCTTATTACCTTAACTTGTCCTATCATTCCGGTATGGCCTGCGGACCCTCCAAAGAAATGTCAACTGTGGCACTTTGGAGCTGAGGATTGGGAGGCCCTCAGGCAGTACTTCTTTGATTTTCACTGAAATGATTATTGCTTCCGTGGCTGAGAGCCATCTGAGTGTGCCTTGTGCATTAAGAAAGGTTATTCTGTAGGGCATGGAAGCATACATTCCTTTCTCATATCCTTTGACTAATGCAAGAAAAACTTGGTTTAATTACACTTGTTCTAATGTCGTCCGCAACAAGGAGAGGGCATATAAAAGGTACCAGAGCCAACCCACCCCTGAATCACATCTTTTTATGTTTCTGGCCGTAATCGTGCTAAATCTGTTCTTCGCTCTGCTCAAAATAATTTCATCTGTACTAAATGGTTTCAACTCTCCATCTCGATTTCTTCCCACTCATTCTGGCACCTTGCCAAACACCTTTCTAACAACTTTACCTCATTATCCTTCCCTCCTCTGTACTCTGATGGCTCTGTAGCTATTTCGTCTACTGATAAAGCAGATCTCTTCACTCAGAGTTTCTCCTCCAATTCCATCTTTGACGATTCCGGTGCTGTTCCTCCATCATTTCCTCCCTCTGACTTCCTCATGGCTGACATTAAAACTTCTTCAGCTGATGAATTTTCTGCCATAACTGGTCTCAATACTAACAAGGCATATGGGCCTGATGGCATCCCTCCTGTTCTCCTGATAAAATGTGCTTTTGTGCTTACACAATGCCTAGGTAAACTCCTTCGCCTTTCTCTTTCAGCTTGTACCTTTCCTTCTTGCTGGAAGTTTGCTCTCATTCAGCCAGTCCCAAAGAAAGATGACCTTTCCCAACCCTCTAAAGGGGCTATCACACGGCACCTCATACGAGGTTTGCCAAGGATACAATGGTAAATCGGAACGGTAACGTGGTAAAATTGCCGACGATACCACGGGCATTTGGAACCCATCTGGATGGATTCCTGCCGAGGATACGACGGGCAAAACAGTGTGACCAAAACCCAGGCTACTCGACAGAGAATATATCATACTACATTATTAAACATTTAGCCTAACGATGAATACTTATTAATAATTTATAATAAATATCAATCGTTTTGAAGGCCTTATAAAGAGTTAATATTTCCTACACTGAGGAAACTGTGATGTCGATAAAATATCACGTGTTTACAACTGAGGATTCCACTGCAGGTAGAGTAGACGAACCAGTCGCCACCTGAAAACACCACCACAACAACAACGTACTGATGGCTTTATCATCGATTTCCTGGAGAAGGGCAGCTGAATTCACCCTTATAGAGAAATTGAGGCAGTTCCGCATGTGGACCAGTTTGTTAACAAAAGTTACTTCTCCTTGTTCTTTACCGAGTCAGCGACAGCAATCACTGTCCACAGTCACGAGACGGGGCTCTGGCAACAGTGTGAGAAGAATGTCCTTTGCCGAGGATACGAGGAACATGTGTGATAGAGTCCAAGTTTTGTTCCACTTAAATCTTCCTCAGCCGTTCCTGGTACGAGGTACCGTGTGATAGGGCCTTAACTATCGTCCAATTGCTTTAACATCCTATGACTCAAAAGTTTTTGAGTCTGTTCTTAATAAAAAAAAATGTCAAGCATCTTTCCTATCACAACCTCCTTTCTGATTCTCAGTATGGGTTCCGTCAGGGATGCTCCACTGGCGATCTTCTCACCTACATTTTTGACTCCTGGTCATCCTCCTTTCGGGACTTTGGCGAAAGCTTTGCCATTGCACGTGACATCTCAAAGGCTTTCGACCGAGTCTGGCATAAATCTTTATTTTCAAAACTGCCCTCTTACGGTTTCTATCCTATCTGTGCCTTCATCTACAGCTTCCTTTCTGGTCGTTCTATACCCGCTGTTGTAAATGGCCACCATTCTTCTCCTAGATCTATCAACAGCGGTGCTCCTCCTCTGCCCTATCACCAACTCTCTTCCTTTAATTCATCAATGACCTTCTAAGCTATACATCTAACCCTATCCATGCGTACGCTGATGATTCCACTCTTCACCTTTCCATTCGGTTCCTGCAACGTCCATCCCAGCAGTTACTTCAGCAAACAGGGGGTGAGGCTACAGCATACCTAATATCTGACTTGGTTCATATCTCTGAGTGGGGTAAAAATTATCTTGTTGTTTTTAATGCATCAAAGACTCACTTTTAACACCCATGAACCCGACAGAATCTTCTACAAGAGTACCCAAAAAAGTTTAATAATATCCAGCTCAAGCTTGCATCATCCTTGAACATGCTTGGGATTTGATTCACTCGGGATTTATCTTAGAAAGATCATATTACATCTCTTGTAAAATCAATTTCCAAGAGATTGGGTGTGCTAACCCGACTCCATACCTTCTTTACCCCTGCACAGTTGTTGAATTTGTACATGGGTTTTGTTCACCCTTGTGTACAGTACAGCTCTCATGTGTGGGGAGGCTCCCCACATACAGCTCTTCTCAATAGGGTGGAGTCAGAGGCTTTTCATCTCATTAACTCTCCTCCTCTGACTGGCTCCCTTCAACCTTTGCCTCTTCACCGCACTGTTGCCTCTTTATCTCTTTTCTATCGCTTCTTCCATGGTCACTGCTCCTCTGAACTATCTGCTTGCATCCCTGCACCTCTACGATGGGCGTGTAGCACCCGTCTTGCAACAAAGTCTCATCCCTTTTCTGTCCATCTCTCTAATTCAAGAGTTAACCATTACTCCCAGTCCTTCATTTATGCAAAGAGTCTACTCTGGAAGTGTCTCCATCTGTCTGTATATCCTTCTTCCTATGATCTCCAGTCTTTCAAATGCAATATGTCCAGGCATCTCGAAATGAACAGATCTTGAATTTGGCTCACTCGGAAGGAATGGTTTGTGGGCTCCTGGCCTTTGGTTCTCTCTTCTTCGCATAAATAAATAAATATATAAATAAATATCTATATCTATCTGTCTATCTATCTATCTATCTATCTATCTATCTATATATATATATATATATATATATATATTTATATCTATCTATCTATCTGTCTATCTATCTATCTATCTATATCTATCTATCTATATCTATCTATCTATCTGTCTATCTATCTATCAATCTATCTATCTATCTGTATCTATAACTATCTGTATATATATATATATATATATATATATATATATATATATATATATATATATATTATGCTCTGTTCTCCGAGTTCAAATCCTTGTCCTTAGAGCACGGGTAACTGACTTGGGTTCTTTTTCAGGACTGGGACTAGAACATGAAACAAAAGGAACGGCTCAAACACATACTAACCAGCCTTATACGTATATTACCACAAAAGAATACAGTGCAGGACACAGTACATATGACACAATACAAATACAGTATTTGTACATAATGATAGGGGATGGACTACAGGAGACTAGATAGTTGTAGATGGTGGCCAGACGTGGGAGGCAGGCTGTCAGGTGTGCGCCCCTGTGAGAGGCACAGGTCTCTGGTTGCCTTGTTGATCGTCCAGTTTGGGCTCTGGGGCAGTCATGGGAGGCTCCCTTCTGGTGGGGCCTTGGTGTGTGTCACGGCCCTCAGGACTGGGGCTGAACAGGGCAAGCAGGCGCGTGGCTCTGCGCCTGCCCTTGGAGGAAGTGGGTGTCTTACGGGGGGGTCTGGGTAGTTCCTGGCCTGGAGTCCTCGGGGAGTCCCTCAACGGTCGGGGACTGCGGTCTCGCCTGCGTGGGGAGGCTGTCAGGTTCTGCCTGCAGGCTTTAGTACTCGGGGTGTCCGACAACACCTGGTGACGTTGAGACGCTGACTGCAGCGAGCACACCCCAGGTTCACGATGGGGCCACTCCGGACACTCTTCAATAGGGATTCTGCTGGGGAGCAGACTCCGCCCCTAGGGGTGTGGGGGGAGTGTGAGGGGTGTCCCACTTGGCCTCTTGAGGGGTGTGGCAAGCAAAGAATGCTACCCTTAATGGATGCCTCAAGGGTAGTCGATGAGGGAAGTCTGGTGGACGTTGCCATGGCTCCACTAGTCCCTGGGATGGTAGGTGAGGGAAGTCTGGTGGACGTCCCCTCCCCAGCATGTCCGGTGGACATTACCATGGTCCTGCTCCCAGTGGAGTTACAGACCAGGGAAGTCAGGTGGACATTGCCATGGTTCTGCTTTGCCCTGGGATGGCAGGTGAGGGAAGTCTGGTGGACTTTCCCTCCCTGGCAAGCCCAGTGGAAGTTGACGAGGTCCTGCTCCTGGTGGTGGGCTGCAGACAAGGGAAGTCCGGTGGACGTTCCCTCCCTGGCAGGTCCGGTGGATGTTGCCACGGTTCTGCTCCCTGTGGGGTTTGTAGGTGGGGGAAGTTTGGTGGACGTTCCTTCTCCGGCAAATCCAGTGGACGTTGCTGTGGTCCTACTTGGGACTGTGAGAGCACTAGTCCGATCCTGATGCTGGTGAGTGTTGGTGCGGCTGGAGAGTAGTGCGGCAGGGTGGTGTACTCCCTGCTGGCTCCATTGAGGGGAAGAGGGGTGCATGGTGGCAGGGGACGTGGGCCCATCTGGCTCGGGGCCCTTAGGCGCCTCCACATGGTCTCTTCCTGGGGTGGGTGTTTCTTCATCCTATCCGTGCACCTCTCTGTGGTCTTCCCTTGGGGTAGGTATCTCAATATATATATATATATATATATATATATATATATATATATATATATATATATATATATATATATATATGGGAGTGACTTATCACCGGACAGTGATATTAAAGGTGACGTTATTATCACAGCGTGGTGATAATACAGGTGACGTTATTATCACAGCGCGGTGATATTGCTGGTAACGTTATTATCATGGTGTACGGACATTGGCTAAGTGTTCTGAGGGTAGTGAAGGGGGATTGGGAGGGAGGGGTATCAGGAGCTTTGTTTATCACTGGTAGTAGTTAGAGGCCAGTGAAGGGGGAGTAGGGAGGGAGGTGGTGAGAGGGTAAGGAGGGGAAGTATTGAGGGAGGGATTTCAGGAGCTTTGTTTATCACTCAGACAAGTAGTTACAACATTAGGGTAGTGAAGGGGGATTAGGAAGGGAGGTGCGGGGACGTGTTTTGTAAACAGTCGCCTCCACTCCCGCCACCGCAGTATAGTCTGGTGTTCGACTCGATAGTATCAGTGACCTGCTGACCTCAGCCAAGGCAACATGGAGGAAGACAATTACGCAGAAGATCCAGATTATCCTTCTCTTACCAGGCAAGACAACATGGAGGAAGACACTTACGCAGAAGTTCCAGATTATCCTTCTCCTACCAACCATGAGCCAAACGACATGGAGTTACACACGTCAGCAGAACCACAGGAATATCCAGCTAGTTCATCTGCTGACTACGGGCAAGACGACATACAGGCAGACACATGTACCGGTACAGACACAACATCTGTCTTCAGGGATATTTTCTCCACTGACACGTTTAACTCTTTTGTAGAATTTGACTACTTTTTCAAGAAATATCAGAATCACACAGGGTCCGTGTTTCGAGTGAAGTCTTCTAGCTCCGTTATCAGTGAAAATAAGCGTCGTCAGCAGCAAATCCCTGTCGAACTGAAGTACGGCTCTGTTTCATTCGTGTGTGTACACTACGGCAGTCCGAAACGGAAAGGACTGGGTATAAGACAAAAACAGAGATATCTTCCATGTGGCTGTAATGTGTTGGTGGCACTAACAGCAAGAAAAAACAAGCTGGTTATCACAAAGACGTATCTGCAGCATAATCATGAGGTCAGTGTAGCTTTACAGCCCTTCTATAGCCAGAAACGCAGACTGACAAGTTCGGAGATGGGAGACGCAGAGGATGTAGTGAAACTTAACCCAGACAACAAGCAATTAAAATCCTTCCTCCAGGGTAAATACCATAAAGCAGTAACCATGCAAGATGTACGAAATTTGAAGCGGAAAGTGCAGAGTGAGGATGGAATGTCAGACATCGGTAAGTTGACAGAAATAGTGGATGAAATTGTGGATGCAGGAAAAGGAAAGGTAGATATATCAGTGGATGAAAGTAGGGCCATCCAAATGATTGCATTTGCTACTAATGAGATGATAAGCATGTACTGTAAATATCCAGAAATAATTTTCATGGGTGGAACTTACAAAATTAACAGATATAATTATCCGCTCTACATGATTCTTGTCCAAGACAACCTAGGTCGTGGCAGGGCTGTCTTTTACGCATTTGTAAGGAGTGAAACAGCAGACATAATGCGGGAGGTAATGTCATCATTTTGTAGGATGATGGAGAATGTAAACCAGACCAAGACAGTTATGACTGACAAGGACCAGAACGAAATTCAAGCAGTCCGTGCCTTACTTCCGAAAGCAGACTTGTTACTTTGCAAATTTCAACTCCTGAAATATTTCAAGAAAAAGGTGTCTGAACTTGTGCTTCCTGTCACTAAAAAGAACGAAATTTTTGGTGCTCTGAAACAACTTGTCTATGCCCATAATGAAAATTCCTTTCGGTCTACCTTGTCTGTGTTACAACAGTAAGATTCCAGTATGTTTCAATATATATGTACAAACTGGATAAACTGTAAAGATATGTGGGCCACATACCTACGGTCTGCTAAGTTAACATTTGGAAATGACACTAACAACCACATTGAAGCAGAAAACGGTAAACTAAAGCACTTCCTAACATCAACTACATCGATGTCTGAGTGCATACGTAAAATTATGTTTCATAATTCCATCTTAAATGATGAGCGAGCCTACAAGCAGTTTTTGCAGACATGTACATCCGTTGAATATGGAGTTCATGATGTTCTATTGAACAAATTATACAGTCAGTTCACGGAACATGCAGTTAAACTCATGATGAAACACCATAAGTTATCCAAGCCCTCAGATTCTTTATCGATCACACTAGATTCGCCTGGCCTCTTTGTTGTGAAAATAGGGTCTACTGACCAAAAAGTAATGAGAAAGGGTGAATCTGGTGCTGAACTCAGCTGCTCATGCACTTTTTATAGTCAACATTTCTTGCCATGTAATCACATTATTGCCGTTGTAAGACAAGAGAATATTGATGTTTCAACTATACAGTAAGCATGCAGTCCCGATGGCGGAAGGGGAATACACTGATTTCTGCAGTGGCTTTAGAACCCAAGACCTCCATCATGCACATTACACGACCCCAGTGTCCAATGACCCCTGCCCAAAAATTCCGAGAGTCAAGAAACAATGCAGCGCCTCACAGCAGTGCTAACTAATAGTGGAACTGAAGTGTACAAAGCACGACTTGATATGCTGAAACGTATTCTTACTTGCTGGAAACAGGGTAATGATTACCAGTATGCTGCTAGTCCACAGATGTCAAGCACATCAGTTTCACCGACGTCACACACACCAGCTTCATCGTTGTCACACACACCAGCTTCACCGACGTCACACACACCAGCTTCATCGACGTCACACACACCAGCTTCATCGTTGTCACACACACCAGCTTCACCGACGTCACACACACCAGCTTCATCGACGTCACACACACCAGCTTCACCGACGTCACACACACCAGCTTCATCGTTGTCACACACACCAGCTTCACCGACGTCACACACACCAGCTTCACCGACGTCACACACACCAGCTTCACCGACGTCACACACACCAGCTTCATCGACGTCACACACACCAGCTTCACCGACGTCACACACACCAGCTTCACCGACGTCACACACACCAGCTTCACCGACGTCACACACACCAGCTTCATCGACGTCACACACACCAGCTTCATCGACGTCACACATACCAGCTTCACCGACGTCACACACACCAGCTTCATCGACGTCACACACACCAGCTTCACCGACGTCACACACACCAGCTTCACCGACGTCACACACACCAGCTTCATCGACGTCACACATACCAGCTTCACCGACGTCACACACACCAGCTTCACCGACGTCACACACACCAGCTTCATCGACGTCACACACACCAGCTTCACCAATCACAACAGCAGATTCACAACGACTACAGTTAATGAATGCTCATCTTCCTACGGTAAAAATGAGGGGTCGTCCTAAAGAGTCAAAGGTATTAGGACGATTTAATCATTCTAAAGTTGCTAAAGCTGGAGTCAAACGGAAAACAAGTAAACAGTCCACAAAAGGAAGCAAGAAAGCGATAATTAGTAGTGATTCAAATGATGCGTAATGTTCTGTATACCACTGCCACTAAGACTGTTTAAAACTAGTACTGTTTAAATCTTACTGTGGCCTAATATTCAGTATGGAATATGGAATAAATGTATTTTCATAAAATACTTTTTGATTTTAATATGTAATAAATGTATTTTTATTAAATACCTTTTGATTTTAATATGGAATAACTGTATTTTTATTAAATACCTTTTAACATCCTATGATGGCAATTGATAAGTAACCATAAATTATTTCAGATTCTCGGTTAAAATACCGAAAAACATATGATCACCGACCGGTGATAATAAAGCCATTGTTCTTTTCACTGTGCGGTGACTATAATGGGATCAGTACTAACACTGTACGGTGATAATACACACAGCCTATATAGATAGATAGATAGATAGATTGATAGATAGATATAAATATCGATAGATAGATAGATAGATAGATATACACGATTAGATGAATCTCATCTACAAAAGTATGCATAATATACAGTAGATTGTTCAGTGCAAATTAGTAGAGTATCATTACAACCTATTACTAGTTTATCTTATGATTGATTCTGCCTGACAATTGGTATTTTAGAATAAACGTGACATATGAATTAGAATGGATAAATTCTGACTTGGATGCATGTGACTAAATCTGAATCGACAGCCTGAATGTCAAAGCTCTGAATGGACATATGTCAGGATTTGATAGTCTCAACTGTTTATACAAATAACTCCTACAGCCAGAATAATTTGTTGGTACTGGTTAAACATATAAAATAATTTAGAAATATACAATGTTGCTGTGATGGTATTATTATGGCGATGTTTAAGAATTTTCAGTAGATGTCTTAACTTTTAATGCACATTCGTAGTAAAGTCTCCCACCTCTCTGTCTGCAGAATCAGAGTTCCCCAGATTATTTCCCAAGTGCCAAAGCTTAACAAAAAAAAAAAAAAAGGATTCTTAAATGTACTATATCTAGACATATTCAAGTTTCCTCCTGCACGAAATCATCTAGTACTTACCAGAAACATTCAGTTTCAGTCAACATCCGATACATGACCCATAGGAGGCGGGGGTGGATCAACCTTTCCACGTCTCAGAACCGGTCTGTTATTTGGAATTTCGATTTTTCTCAAAATATTTTCTTTTCCATTACAAATAAAAAAAAATCACATCAAAAGTGCATTCTTACTCTGTGTTCCTGGCTTTCAAGGCCACACTCTCACTATGTGGGCCTCCCACCACCCTCCACCTCCATTACGCTTCTCTCCTCACGGCTGGGCTGCCCTCCCGCCCCTCCCCCACCCCCACCCTCGTCCCATACCACCACCAGCAAGCGTCACCCCATGCAGGCCGTGACAATACTCTGCGTCAATCTGGCATGCTAAGAAGTTCAAACATCTCTATCTATCTATCCATCAATCTATAGCCCGACTCCCTCATCCCGAAAAGGTGGCCATAGACAAAGCGCCTCCAAGTTGCTCTGTCACCCACCATTTGACTCCTGTCCCCCCAACTCACTTCCCCCTCCCTCATATACCTCTCAAGTTCAAACATGCATGCAAAAAATTTAAAATGTCATATGACTTGATCCACGCCTGTCGACTGCATGTCATATGATGTGGACGGGCACCTAGGGGTTCATGAATAATTTATTGAGGATTCTACCATTTCTTGAGTATCCTTGTTTGTCAGACTGCTCACACAATATTACCACATTAACCCTTTACCCACGGGCCATCACTACCATGACGCTTTTTACATAAGTACCATACCATGAGGCGTCACTTCTGTGATCCAGGGATTTTTAAAATCGCCTGGGCTTTCAAGTGTGGTCTTGTAACATCTATTAGTACTTCCAGTGTGTAGCTATAGGCAGCGCTGCTAATACCACTAGTACTCTCTTCCAGTGTTACCAGTTTAGCCATTTTTCTCTGTTTGCCTCGCCTCCCAACCTCCCCTCCCTTACCCCCTCCCCCACTTAGCTACAGCCTGGCCACGCAACGTAATTCCTGGCCGTTTTTTTTCATTCACTTTTTCCATTGAAATGTGCCCTATGCCCTATTCTCATACAAAAAATATATGATGAAAGGGAAAAGGCTAATTAATACAGCCACTGGCCATGAGGTAGCTAATTTAATACTTGGCAAAACCCCTTGTGCACTTGGTCGCTAATTTTCCCTGTTCATTACCCTTTCAAATGTCCTTTATGACTTGTTCTCATACTAAAAAATAATTATTTAAAAAAGAGAAAATGTTGGAAGTAGCTGATTTATCGTGTATTGTCTAGATTTCCTGCTATCCCCGTGGGAGGGGTATGGCGCAGCCCAACCATCCCCATCGATAAGGGGTTAACCAGTAATTAGATAAATGTTACACCTGTGTATCTGAGCCAAAGTTCCATCATGATTCTCAATTTTAAACAAACCAAACTGAATCTACAGCCTCCTGAGTCGATTCGTGCTCGTCCAACTGATGGGTTTGTTTTATAAGTCTCATTGTTGGCTTCGTATCTCATTTGTCTTGGCGAATATTCTGGAAAGAAGTAAAGAGAGTTAGACAGGGTACCAAAGAAGTTAGTTGGGGAGGAAAAGATAAAAATGGTAGATTACTAGTGGAGATGGGAGAAAAAGTGAGCAGATGCAGAGAACACTTTAAGGAATTGTTGAATATTGAGAATGAAAGTAATGCAAGTATAAGTGACTGGTGAATGGCTGGGAGAAGGAGGGATGTGAGATGAGAGGAAGAAATCAGTAGGATGTAAGTTATGGAATCAATGAAGAAACTTAAAATGAGGAAAGCCCCAGGAACTGATGGAGTGTGTGGTGAAATGCTGAAGCATAGAGGCAAGATTGTTGTACAATGAATGTGGAAGATGTGTAGATTGGCCTGGGAGGAAGGTAGAGTCCCGGAGAATTGGAAGTCAGGTATAATTATTCCCCTGTACAAAGGAAAAGATGAAAAAGAAGTGTGTGCTAATCATAGGGGCATTTGCCTTTTTATTGACAAGGTTAGGGAAATAACAGAGGAATTACTTGGAGAGGAACAGGGAAGTTTTAGGAAGGGAAGAGGTTGTGTAGATCAGATATTCATTCATAGATCTTTAGTGGAAAAGTTATTTAGTTAATTTATCTTTGCTGTCAAATCGAAAACAAATATGTGTGTGTGTGTGTGTGTGTGTGTGTGTGTGTGTGTGTGTGTGTGTAGAAAATAACTCTGGTTTTAATAGGTTTTACCCAAATTTGGTGGAGGGATCCACGGAGCAGTTGATCTATTGTTTTATACAACGATACAGTAGGTCAAACTTGAATGAAACCGACTTGGGACAGGAAGAAAATCTAGAAATATACAGCAGATTAATAAGGTTAAAATACAGTATCTTAAAGAAGATACTACGCAAAATAATGCTTAACATGACGAAACCTAGATTTGCACCGGACCATTATCTCGTGTTTGCAACATTCCAGATTATGTCTTTAATTAATTTTTCAGATCTCAGATGTTTTTTTTTTTTTTTTTTTTTTTTATGCTGCACCATCGTTGTGACTGTCAATGCTGGTGGCTCTGAGTCCGTATAAATTATTTCTATTGTGAAAATAATGCACTGAATATGAATTAATTACTTCTTGTACACTTTGTTCTAAAAATTTATTCTTTGGAGCTGGTGAATGCAGTCGAGATGCATGGCAAGCGTTCTGTTGTGTTTGTGGCTATTGACTTTTGTGTCAGCTGTGAACAACTGGCAGTCAAGGCAGCATAGAGATGGGAAAATTATTAACATGAGGGTTCTCTGTAAATAGTTTAATACTTTTTATTAGCGACTGAACAAAAAAAAAAAATTGTTAATTTTTATTTCTTCATTTATTTTTCTGCTAAAAAATCCAAGGGCATATATTCTGAAAGCAGCTTCATAATTCCCCCTTTATCGTAACACTCACGGGAATTATCCAATGATATTAGAGTTTGTAGATTTACTGTCCAGTGTTGAAGCATGTTTCCATAGGAACTTCTCAGTCTGCGTGAGGAAGTATTATCGTAAACTTTGTCCATGTTACTCTTTCACCAAGATATGAAGAAAAATGATTTCCGGTATTATAATACTGTACTGCATATCCTGAAATTGTATTTTAGCAGCCTAGGTGACTACCACTGGTGCAGTTAGGGAAAGTTAATTATTCCATCTTCCTCTTAAGTATTTCATGTTTGTGGCAGCAGGTTGTAACCATCCCTGAATTTGCAGGACGAGACGGTACATATAGTGCCAATAATAAAACCTGTTCACTTAACGTGTGAACGAGACAGCCAGTAGTGATAAATCCCCTGTACCGGTGAGGGCCCTATTTGGATCCAGTCGAGAAAAATCAAGGCTGCTTTTATAACAAAACAGTAGAATCATGTCTCATATCTCAATGCAGAGGCGCTTCCCAGACAAGGAAATAAAATTGTTCAAATCATGTGGAGTCTAATCAAAACAATTATGGCTTTATCCATTTTATGACGAGCATTATGGAGTCAGTTCCACTTGAAGCAGAACTATTCATTTTGACCAAGTAATTGTTCCCCGCTGAGGGGGGTCACCTTGACGTGGTGGCGGGGCTTGAAGCGTGGCTGGCAGTGCCACCTACTTCGGAGGCATGCCTACCTTAGTAGGGTTCGGCATTTGTCAGTGTCGTGGACCAAGCACCCCCTACATCACTGGTGGAGGAGGCCTGCTGGTGATGCTAGTCCCTGCCCACTTGCCATCTAGGGCGGGACTGTAGCCTCCCCACGTGTTTGCCGTGAGTGGCGTGCCGTAACGCTGGGAGACGGGAGTCCTGGAGGTTGAGTGATGCTGCACGGTGTGCCCTGCAGCTAGCAATACTCCTCTTTGGTCCCTTATTCTGGCTAGACGGGCGGCCTGGTTGGGCCCAACCAGGTCAATCGGGTGGTCATGCGTTGGCTAGGGTCAAGTGGGTTTTGGGGGTCCTTGTGGCTCCTATCGTCCTGGAGTCACCCTTGCCCAGGCCCTCCAGTGGTTACCCACGTATACTCTCTAACTACCTCTGAGGTCGCCAGTGGTGTTGTCCCTGGCTCACGGCCTCCCCTTGTTGGGCTCCGTGGTGGGTGGAGGGGTGGGGGAGTGAAGTTCCTGAATAATATGAATATGGAAAAAGAAAATGCACCCCTGCACAACTCAACTGCAGACACAGTAGTACTGAGAATTATACCCAGTACATTGACATTCAACTCAATTCATTGTGTTTTCAAAGAGTTCGGGGTTGTTTCCCGTATAAGACTTCACAGTGCGGACACAACTGGCACCCTAAATAACTGCTACGTGACATTCCTGGACGCTTCCGCGGCAACAGCTGCGCGTGCTGCGGCACCTGATTTACCTTTGGGGGGACCTGATGTATTCACCTCCTTGATGTGGTGGGAGAATGTCATTGATGATGCTGAAGATTACGTGCCTAACATGTTTACGGATTATGTGTTCCAGAAGGATAAACAGAGGGTTTCCCCAACCCCTGAGAGGTTTGTGGCTTATTATAAAGAGAACAAATCCAACCTTATCCGTGCATATCAGTACCTCCAGAAAGAGGTGGGTTCCATCCCAAAGGGGAATTTCAAGTGCTATGGCAAGGGGGTTCTACTCTGTGCTAAGAATGTTATTCAGGGGAGGATGTTGCAACACATGCCTTGCCCCTCTGACTGTCCATTTACAACAGTACAGGCCCACAAGGGCTTTAATTACTCTAAGGGAGTAGTCTTTTGTGAGGACCTGCATGAGTTTTCTGACTTGGAGATTATGGGTATGTGCCCTGACAGTGTGTCTTCTGTCTGCAAATTAAAGCAGAAATTGGTGATACTTACTTTCTATGGATCCCACTTACCAGACCGTGTTAACATAGGCCCCTTACGGCTTAGAGTGAAGTCTTTTCATGACAGGCCCATGCAATGTTATAATTGTTTTGAGTATGGACATCTGAAGAAGTTTTGTAGCAACGGGGCTTACTGCAGTCAATGCTCCTCATTGGAGACACATGACCCCTCAGAATGTGATTCTGGGCCTTATTGTTTTCAGTGTCAGGGCCTCCATTCCCCATCGTCCCGTCAGTGTGACATCTACAAATTAGAGCAGGACATAGTGACTTTGGCAAATACCCAGCATATTAGCTTTGGAAGTGCTAGGCGAGAGCTAGCCTACAGACAGAAACTTGGAAGACACTCCTTTGTTTCCTCAATTTCTACTACAGGGAAAGCAGCCCCCTCCTCGGGAGGGAGTAGTGCCACTCAGTTGTCTACCATGACACAGAATAGCTCTACAGCAGAGACTTCTGGGACATCTAAGGATAGACACAACCATCCTGCTGCAACTGTTTCTCATGTGGGGGAAAAAGTTAAGTCCCCATCTCGGTCTGGAGTCCAGAAGGGCCCTGACTGGAATGCACACCACAGCAGATCTCCAAAGAGTACCCCGTCAAGTATCAAAGGCCCGGTAAAGGGGTCCCACAACCACTTTAATCATCAGCCTTTGTCATCTGTTTCTGGTGCTTGTGCCTTGCCCCATGGCAGTAGTAGCACCTGTGGTCGGCAGCCACCAGTGTCTGAGGGAGAGAAAGACAAGAAGAGAAAGATCAGTCCCCAGTCTAATGATGACGATATAGAGGGAGTGGAGCATCTACTTCTGAAAAATAAGTCTTCACTACTCACAACCTCTCCTGCTCAAAAGAAATCAAAGTTGGGCTTTAACACTATACACGATGGTAGAAACGTTCAGGAGCGCTCTTCTTGGTCTAGGGAACATAGCCTTCGCTCTCCTGGAACAACACACCAGGAAGAAGTGCAAAAGAACCGTCGAGGAGACTCCTTAAACAGGTTGGACCATAAATGTTTAGTCACAGAAGGTGATCGATCAGAACTTCATGTGGAAATTGCGCCATCCTCACATGTTGAGTCCCGGTAGGTACGGCTTACATCCTCTTCAGCATATCATGCCTACGATTATTCAGTGAAATTGTAGGGGTTTACGCGCTAATTGCGACGAAATTGCTATCTTGAAGACCACGTTTGACTGGGATGTCCTTTGCCTGCAAGAAACGAAATTGGGTTATTATCCATTCAACACAGGACTCAACTATGCGTATTATAGCTCACTACCACCCACAGGTCTTCGGGCAAAAGGTGGGGCAGCCATTGTCATCAAAAAAAGCATTTATCATACTCGAGTGGATCTTCCAACTCGCCTGCAGGCCTGTGCTGTGCAGGTATTACTGGACAAACTGTACACTGTTTGTTCACTATATCTCCCGCTCAATGATGCGGTACAGCTGGATGATCTCCTGGAGCTGGTGGAGATGCTGCAACCTCCTGTTTTGTTACTCGGGGATTATAATGCCCACAACATTCTGTGGGGTGGGAACTCCACTGATGAACGTGGTGCTATGGTTGAATCATTACTCCTGCTAAAGAATCTATCATTACTTAACGATGGTGCTCCTACACCCCACACGTTGCACTCTAACTCCTACTCCTCCACTGATCTAGGTATTTGTTCCTCTGATTTATTGCTCTCTCTCAATTGGTGTGTGTCACAATGTCTGCATGGTAGCGACCATTTCCCAATCATAATTGACACCCTTAATGGATCGCCTTCATCAGCGCCTCCAAAGTGGTGTGTGGATAAGGCTGACTGGGAAAAGTTTTCTGGTGCCTTCGATTGTTCTGTTGATTTCTCATCTTTTGAGACTCACATCCAGGCATATGATTACTTCGTTGCCCAGATCATACAGAGTGCTCATGCTTCTATTCCCAGTTCTTCTGGCAATTTTCGTCGTCCAGTTGTCCCTTGGTGGGATAAAACATGTACTAACTTGAGACGCATTACACGGTCTTGTTATAGACGTTATAAGCGTAATGCTTCTCAGGAAAATTATTTAATATATTGTAGAGCATTAGCAAAAAAACATAAATATTTAAAATGGGCTAAACGTAATTCGTGGCACAAATATATAGGAAGTGTTACATCTAAAACACCCATAGGGAGAGTTTGGGCTAAAGTGAGGAAGCTGTCTGGTAAATTTGCTCCCCACTCACCTCCTTGTCTCAAGGTGGACGGAGCTGTGGTTTCAGACCCGGAAAAGGTGTCTAACATCCTTGTACATATTTTGCCAATATTTCAGGTTCAGCGGGGTGCCAGTCAGTACCTCCTTTGGGCTCTGCAGTGCTGGACCATGCAAGTAGTTCCGGCTCAGTGGGGCGTCCATTGGCTGTGTTGGACCAGGAAGTATATAATAGGCCTTTTACATTCCGAGAATTGACTCAAGCCCTATGAGCCACAGGGTCATCTGCTCCTGGCGAAGATGGCATACATTACGACATGATTCGCCACATTCTACATGAGTATCTGCAACTTTTGCTAGATATTTACAATGCAATTTGGTTTTCCGCCACCATTCCCAAGAGCTGGAGGACGTCAGTCATTATTCCCATTCCTAAGCCTGGAAGAGATGCCACACTTCCAACAAGTTATAGACCTATAGCACTTACCAGTTGTTTGTGCAAATTATTTGAGAAGATGGTTAACCACAGGTTAGACTGGAGACTGGAGGCCACATCTCCTCCGTGCAGTTCGGTTTTCGTAGAAATCGATCCACTATGGACCCTCTTTTGCGCCTGACAACAGATATTCAGAATGGATTAATTACTAACAAACATACTCTAGGGGTCTTTTTTGACTTGGAGAAAGCATATGATACAACATGGCGTTTGGGTGTATTGTCCAGCTTACGATCTAAAGGTTTGTGTGAGACCATGTTCCAGTTCCTGCAGAGTTTTTTTTCACATGCGTTATATCTGAGTCCGAATTGGTCGCACAGTCTCCCCCAAAGTTCTGCAACCCGAGGGTGTACCCCAAGGCAGCGTTTTAAGTGTCACATGTTTCATCATGGCCATCAATGGAGTAGCCGAAAGAGTTGAGAATGAAGCTATGATCCAGAGTTCACTCTTTGTTGATGACTTTGCCATATATTGTACTGCAGCTGACCCTAATACTGGAAGACTGCGGTTGCAAAATGCCATCAATGCAGCACAAATGTGGGCTGAGGAGTGGGGCTTTCGCTTCTCTCCCCAAAAAACCATGGCTATCAAGTTCTCGAAGAGGAATTCAGCAGCAGTTCCTCACCTACTCCTGGGAGATAACATCTTGCCCTATGAAGATAAGGTGCGTTTCTTGGGGCTTACTGTTAACAGTAGACTCACTTGGAAGGACCATATTCTACAGCTAAAGGCAACTGTTACACGGTCTCTAGATATCCTTAAGGTTCTTAGTGGGAAGTTTTGGGGTGCTGACAGACCAGTACTTCTCCGACTATATGATGCCCTATGTCGTTCCAAATTGGAGTATGGTTGCCAGATATACTCCTCAGCAGCCAAGTCTACCCTTAAGTTTTTAGACCCTATTCATAACTCAGCAATGAGAATCTGCACAGGTGCCTTCCACATTTCCCCTTCAAAGAATCTGTACATTATGGCGGGTGAGCTACCCTTGGATCTCCGCAGAGTGGACCTTAGTTTGTGGCTAATGTTTAAGACTCAGACTTCCCTGTCTAACCCTGTTTACCGTCTGATGAAGGACTTTCGTCTGGCACGGAAGTATGAGGAATGTAAGAGTTTTCCAAGGCCTCTTCATATCCGTATGCATGGGTTTTTACATGACACCTTCTTCCACAAAGTCCAGGTACGGCAAATTTCTTGTTCTCCGATCCCTCCTTGGATTATTCCAGAGGCCCATGTTTGCAAACTGGTCTGTACTAAGCATTCGAGATGTTCAGCTGAAGTTAAAGCCCTGTTTCTTGAACATTCTCAGATTCATGCCTTAACCACTAAAATTTACACAGATGGGTCAAAATTGGATTCTGGCATTGGCTGCGCAGTAATCCTTGAGGAAACTGTGCATCAGCCGAGACTCCATGGTGCCACTTCAGTTTTTACCTCTGAGCTTCACGCTATTGTCCATGTGTTAAAACTAGCTTATGACAGTAGGGACAGCCAGTTTACCTTATACTCTGACTCGCTGAGTGCTCTTGCAGCCATTCAGAATTTTCCCAGCAATCACCCTTTGGTCCAGGAAATTCAGGAGTGGCTGTATCGTTTAGTTTCCCGTCGCAATAGACTTAAATTTTGCTGGATTCCTGCTCACGTAGGTTTGCCAGGCAACGAGGAGGCAGATGTCGCAGCTAAGGAAGCCGTTCATGGTACTCTAGGCAACTTTCCTGTCCCTTTTGCCGATCTTAGGCGACATATATCAGTTTTTATCAGGAGGAAGTGGAAGGAGAGGTGGTCATCCCCCACTGTTACAAACAATAAATTGAAAGCAATACATCCTTCGGTGCAGGTTTGGCCGGTGTTGGACAGCACCCTGAGCAGGCGCTTGGATGTTGTTCTGACCAGACTTTGTATAGGTCATACATGGTTAACACACCGCCACATTTTATGTGGCGGAGACGCTCCCATTTGTGAGGCTTGCCACGTCCCTGTGACAGTGGAACATGTTTTAGTTCACTGCAGAAAATTTCAGATTCTCCTGGGGACTGTGGGTTTTGATACCCGCAGTGTCTCCAACATTTTGGATATTTCTGCAGATATTTTTAAGGTTGCGAAATTTTTATCAGAATGTGATATACTTTATGACATTTAACTTATAGATTTTATGGTGCTGTCTTTTCATTAAAGTTTTTCTTTTTCGTTGTTAGGCGCTGAATAACCACATCGGTCCTAGTGCCTGGCCTTTGTGCCAAACCTTTATCACTCACTCACTCACTCACCAAGTAATTGTTATAAGATGATTGATAATGATTGATAATGGATGATGATGATGATTGGTGATGGATGATGATGATGATGATGTTGATGTTGTTGATGATGATGAATGATGATGATGGACGATGGATGATGATGATGATGGTGATGATGATGATGATGGATGATGAAGATGATGATGATTATGATGATGATGATGGATAATGGATGATGAAGATGACGAATGATGGATGATGAATGATTGATGATTGTGTATGATGATGAATGATGGATGATTATGTATGTTGATGAAGGATGGATCATGATGATGATGGATGGCTGATGATGGATGATGAATGATGGATGATGATGATGATGGATGATGACTTTTTTTTTATGCGAAGAAGAAACTAAAGGCCGCGAGCCCGCAATTATTGCTCCTTCCAAGAGAAAAACAAAATACAGGAGAGAGCCAACTTCAAGATTCGATCATTTTCAGATGCCTGGACACACTGCGTCTGAAAGACTGGAGATCATAGGAAGCAGGAAACACAGACAGAGGGAGATAGTTCCAGAGTTGACCTGTTGCATAAATGAAGGACTGGGAGTAACGGTTAACTCTTGCATTAGAGAGTTGGACAGAAAAGGGATGAGAGTTTACTGCTAGATGGGTGCTACACACCGTCGTAGAGGTGGAGGGATGCAAGCAGACAGTTCTGAGGAGCAGTGACCATTGAAGTAGCGATAGAAAAGAGATAAAGATGCAACAGTGCGACAAAGAGACAGAGGTTGAAGGGAGTCAGTAAGACGAGGACAGTTAATGAGACGAGAAGCCTTTGACTCCAACCTATTGAGAAGAGCTGTATGTGGAAAGCCTTCCCACACATGAGAGTTGTACTCCACATAGGGGAGGATAAAAACCCTGTATGGAGTCAATATTTGTGCAGGAGTCGGCTTAGCACACCTAATGTCTTGGAAGCAGATTTTACAAGAGATGTAATATGATCTTTCCAAGATAAGTCCCGAGTAAATGAAACCTCAAGCATATTCAAGGATGATGCAGGATTAAGCTGAATATTATTAAACATTAGTGGGTATACCTGTTGAAGATTTTGTCAGGTTGATAGGAGTAAAAATTGAGTCTTTGATGCATTAAAAACAACCAGATTATTTTTACTCCAGTCAGAGATACGAGCCAAGTCAGACATTAGGTGTGCCATAGCCTCATCCCTTGTTTGTTGAAGTACCTGCTGAGATGCACATTGCGGGAACCGAATGGAAGGATGAAGGGTGGAGTCATCAGCATATGAGTGGATAGGGTTAGATGTACAGCTTAGAAGGTCATTGATGAATAAAAGGAAGAGAGTTGGTGATAGGACAGAGCCCTGAGGAACACCACTGTTGATAAATCTAGGAGAAGAACGATGGCCGTCTACAACAGCAGCTATAGAACGACCAGAAAGGAAGCTAGAATTGAAGACACAGATAGAAGGATAGAAACTTTAGGGGGGCTGTTTAGAAATTAAAGAATTATGCCAGACTCGATCGAAAGCCACAGAGATGTCAAGTGCAATGGCAAAGCTTTCGCCAAAGTCCCGAAAGGAGGATGACCAGGAGTCAGAATGGTAGGCGAGAATATCGCCAGTGGAGCGTCCCTGATGGAACCCATACTGACAATCAGAAAGGAGGTTGTAATAGGAAAGATGCTTTATAATTTTTTTGTTGAGAATAGACTCGAAAACATTTGAGACACAGGATGTCAAAGCATTTGGACGATAGTTAGAGGTTTGGGAATGATCCTTCTTCTTTGGGACTGGCTGAATGAGAGCAAACTTCCAGCAAGAAGGAAAGGTACAGGGTCATAGACAAAGTGAAAGAGTTTGCCTTGGCAGGGTGTAAGCACAGAAGCACAGTTCTTGAGAACAACAGGAGGGAGTCATCATATGCCTTATTAATATTGAGGCCTGTGATGGCAGAAAATCCTTCAGCTGAAGAAATTTTAATGGCACCCATGAGGAAGTCAGAGGGGGGAAGTGATGGTGGAACAGCACCGGAATCGTCTAAGGTGGAACTGGAGGAGAAAGTTTGAGCGAGGAGATGTGCTTTATCAGTAGAAGAAATAGCTACAGAGCCATCAGAGTAGAAAAGGGGAGGGAAGGATGATGAGATAAAGTTGTTAGAAAGGTTTATGGCAAGGTGCCAGAGGGAGAGGGAAGAATTCGAGTTGAAGAGTTGAGAGCATTTAGTATGGATGAAATTATTTTTAGCAGGGCGAAGAACAGACTTAGCACAATTCTGGGCAGAAACGTATAAAAGATTCGATTCAGGGGTGGGTTGGCTCTGGTACCTTTCAAAGACCCTCTCCTTGTTGTGGACAGCATTAGAGCAAGCGCGGTTAAACCAAGGCTTTCTTGCATTAGTCAATGGATATGAGAAAGGAATATATGCTTCCATGCCCGAGAGAATAACCTCCGTAATGCGCAAGGCACACTCAGATAGCTCCCGGCCATAGAACCAATAATCATTCCAGAAAAAAAAAAAAAAAGTACTGCCCGAAGGCCTCCCAATCCGCAGCTCCAAAGCACCACAGACGACGTTTCTTTGGAGGGTCCATAGGCCATACCAGAGCGATAGGACAGGTAAAGATGATAAGGTTGGGATTGGAGGAGCCCAACAGAGAGAAAAGATTAACAGTGTAAGCAGAAGGATTGATTGTAAGGAAGAAAAAAAAAATAAAATAAAATAAAATAAAGATAGGATAGGACCACTGAGAACAGAGTCAGGTGTCATTACCAATGAAGATAAAGAAATGTGCTCCATCCTAAATAATTATTTCATATCAGTATTCACCAAGGAAAATCTAGACCTGGTCCCTCAAGCAGCAAATATTTACGATGAGAACACGGAAAATATTCTTAGTAAAATAACCATTAGTAAGGAGGACGTGTTGAAAGAAATTAATAAGTTAAAACCTCAAAAATCGCCAGGTCCGGACGATATATATGCAAAAATTATAAAAGAAACCAAAGAAAAATTATGTCAGCCACTTTTAACATTATTTAAAGACTCTTTAAGTTCAGGAGAAGTTCCCGAGGCGTGGAAGACCGCAAACGTAGTGCCCATCTTTAAAAAGGGTGATAAATCAGCTGCGTCGAATTATCGTCCGATAAGTCTAACGTCAATAGTAGGAAAAATGTTAGAGTCAATTTTGGCAAATAAAATTAGAGAACACTTAGAAAGATTTAATCTTATAAACGAAAGTCAGCACGGATTCAGGCAAGGACGATCCTGCCTCACAAACTTGTCATTCTACTCGGAGGTCTATGAGGCAGTAGATAGCGATAAAGCTTACGATGTTATTTATTTGGACTTTAGTAGAGCTTTTGATAGGGTCCCACACGAAAGGTTAGTTAGAAAGGTTCGAGCACACGGTATAGACGGCGATATCTTAAAATGGATAGAATCCTGGCTGAAAGGACGAAAGCAGAGAGTATTAATAAGTGGAACTAAGTCGGTCTGGGGATTAGTAACTAGCGGTGTACCACAGGGTTCAGTACTCGGTCCCTTATTATTTAATATATATATATATATATATATATATATATATATATATATATATATATATATATATATATATATATATATATATATATATATATATATATATGATCTAGACTTAGGAGTCAATAGCAGCATCAGCAAATTTGCCGACGATACAAAAATAGGGCGTATCATTAACTCGACTGACGATTGCCATAACTTACAAAAAGACCTCGATACATTGTCCAAATGGTCTAAAACTTGGCAAATGGAATTTAACGTTGAAAAATGTAAAGTACTTAACGTAGGCAAGACCAATGGAGACACTAAATACAGCTTAGATAACAAAGAAATTAGCAAATCGGAATGCGAGAGAGATCTAGGAGTTATGATTAGTAACGACCTTAAACCAAGGCAACAGTGTATTATGCGAGAAATAAAGCAAATAGGGTCCTAGGATTTATTTCGAGAAGCGTGAGCAATAGATCATCTAAAGTAATACTGAAACTTTATCTAGCATTAGTAAGGCCACATTTAGACTATGCAGTACAATTTTGGTGTCCTTACTATAGAATGGATATTAATTCGTTAGAAAATGTACTGAGAAGAATGACAAAAATGATACATGACGTCCGGAACCTGTCATATGAAGACAGACTGAAAAGACTAAGTCTGCATTCGCTAGAGAGGCGTAGAGTAAGGGGAGACTAAATTGAGGTGTTTAAGTGGATGAAGGATATAAATAAGGGAGATATCAGCAAGGTACTTAAAGTGAGCATACAGGATAGAACTAGAAATAATGGTTTCAAACTAGAAAAATTCCGTTTCATTAAGGAAATAGGTAGAAATTGGTTTGGTAATAAAGTAGTAGACGAATGGAATAAGCTACCTAGTAAAGTAGTTGCTGCCTCTTCCATTGAGAGTTTCAAGCATAGGCTAGATAAGCATAACACTAATAAGGGGTGGATATAGAAAAAAGAAAATCTTATAACCAATACTAATTCATAATTTTTACTTTTCAGGTTACACTGTGATAGTCTCTATTTTCCTTTCACACTTTCTTGTAAAATGTCAACGCCAGTTTTTCTATACGGCGTGGTGTTCTTTCTGACTTTTTCCTGCCGGCTTCGGCTGGAGGGTTTGGAGGGCGGGGGAGAGCCTTCTTCTTTGCTATCCTTGTCTCATTCTAGTAGTTCAGTTACTCTTCTAGGAGCTGCCTAGCATGGGCCAACAGGCCTACTGCAGTTATCCTCTCTTCTTATGTTCTCTCCTAGGCGGTCAGGGATACAGGTAGGGTGCTGTACAAGCTGCTCTAGGTCATTAAGGATAGAAAAGGTGTAGGCTTGTTCACCAGGTGGATCAGTGAAAGGAGAGGAGAGCCAAAGGTGGTGGTGAACATTGAAATCTCCTTGAATGGAGATTTCAGAGAAAGGAGAAATGGATAGAATGTGTTCCATTGTGGAAGTAAGACAGTCTAAGAATTTTTGATAGTAGAATTAGGAGATAAGTAAACAGCGCAGATATATTTAGTCAGAGAATGACAGGAAAGCCGAAGCCAGAGTGTAGAGAATTCAGAAGAATGGAGTTCAGGAACACGAGAGCAAGGTAAGTCGTTGCGTATATATACACAACAGCCACCTTTGGCTTTGAAATCAGTATAGAGAAAGTAGGAGGATACAGAAAAGGGTTTGCTGTCAGTTGCCTCAGACAGCTGAGTCTCAGTTACAAAAAAAAGGTTAGGTTTAGAGGAGAGGTGGTGCTCAACAGAGCGAAAGTTAGAGGAAAGGCCGCGAATGTTGCGGAAATAAAGACGAAGAGAGTCAGACAGTAGCGATGGATGATGATGGTTTGATGATGGATGATGATGGATGATGATGGATGATGATGAATGATGGATGATGATGATGATGATGATGGATGATGGTGATGGATGATGATGGTGGATGATGATGATGGTGATTTGTTATCATTATTATTATTTTTATTATTCTTATTCTTATTATTATATTAAAAAAAAGGAGGTTCCTTGCGTTCTATGATTTTGGTGATCGAAGGCTGCGAGACCGTACCGTGACATCAGCACTGTTGATATAGTTGGCTAATGAAGTAAATTCTGCAGGTTATGACTTTTCAAAATTTTTACCCTGACCTTTCCCCCACTCAAGGATTACCTACTATCCAAACATTCCAAATGTATTTACTCTTCTATAACATGCACCATTAACATAAGCAAAATACTGTATCATTGGAAAGAAAAACGTTGTTCAGTACACACTACGTCAGTCTTCTTGAAGTTATATGAGATAATGATATACCTAACTTCTTTATTCTTTCTGTGTGTAGTGGGATAATTAAAAAATCTTAAGCCAGAGACCAATGACTCAGACAAATCTCTTGGTGTGCCGGCTGCGTAGCAAGAAGTTTATGACCAGTCAGCTTTTTGAAGTAACCATTAGTACATCGACATGGTGAAAGAGTGAGTAGCGTCGCCTTTGCCCCTAAAAGTTGAACAAACCAACACCCCAAACTACCAACCGATTCCAGTTTTCATATTTTATGAAATACCATGTCCACTTACAAATCTTAAACCTCCTGTTGTCCTTGTGATCAGTATCAGGTGTTCAAGAATGCTACAAATGGCATTGTGACAAAAATATGTAGATTTGATGCTGAGGTGAAGCGTTTAACTCGGAGACAGTGGACAAGAGTTTGGGGTGGAGGGCTGAAAAATATTATTGCCTTTACCATCCATAAACATCTCGTGACTCAGCCCATCCAGTCATGGTGTTAGATGCACTTGGACCGATGTAGTTACAAAAATGCAGTTTAATGATAAGAGCCCTTTGGAAGGATGAGGGTGTTTGGGGGCAGATACATATAGCCGCTTACCATACTCTCACGGGTGTGATCGAGACTGATAGTTGTCAAGAGGCGTGGCGGGGTGGAGTCGCTCGTGTCAGGCGTAGGAGGCTGGGGGGATCGCTGTCACCCTTCTCCATGTCGATGTAGCATCATCGAATCTGGCAAAACCTTGATACTTTCTATCACTCGCAGTCGTTTTTTTTTTTTTTATGCGAGGAAGAAGGAACCAAAGGCCATGAGCCCGCAATAAGAGTTCCCTCCAAGAGAAAATAAAATACAAGAGAGAGCCAAATTCAAGATCCATTCATTTCGAGATGCCTGGACACACTGCGTTTGAGAGACTGAAGATCATAGGCAGCTGGAAATACAGACAGAGGGAGACAGTTCTACAGTTGACCTGTTGTATAAATGAAGGACTGGGAATAACGGTTAACTCTTGCATTAGAGAGTTGGACAGAAAAAGGATGAGAGTTTGCTGCTAAACGGGTGCTATGCGCCCGTCGCAGAGGTGGAGGAATGCATGGAGACAGTTCAGAGGAGCATTGACCATTAAAGTAGCAACAGAAGAGAGATAAGATGCAACACTCTGGCGAAGAGACAGAGGTTGAAGGGAGTCAGTAAGAGGAGGAGAGTTAATGAGACGAAAAGCCTTTGACTCAACCCTATTGAGAAGAGCTGTATGTGGGGAGCCTCCCCACACATGAGAGTTGTACTCCACTCAGGGGTGGATAAAACCCCTGTATAGAATCAACATCTGTGCATAGGTAAAGAAAGAACGGAGTTGGCTAAGCACACCCAATCTCTTGGAAGCAGATTTTACAAGAGATGTAATATGATCTTTCCAAGAAAAGTCCCGAGTAAATGAAACCTCAAGCATGTTCAAAGATGATGTAGGATTAAGCTGAATATTATTAAACATTAGTGGGTATACCTGTGGAAGATTTTGACGGGTTGATAGGTGTAAGAACTGAGTCTTAGATGCATTAAAAACAACCAGATTATTTTTACCCCAGTCAGAGATACAAGCCAAGTCAGACATTAGGTGTGCCATAGCCTCATCCTTTGTTTGTTGAAGTAACTGACGAGATGGGCGTTGCAGGAACCGAATAGAAAGGTGAAAGGTGGAGTCATCAGCGTATGAGTGGATAGGGTTAGATGTACAGCTTAGAAGGTCATTGATGAATAAAAGGAAGAGAGTTGGTGATAGGACAGAGCCCTGAGGAACACCACTGTTGATAGATCTAGGAGAAGAACGATGGCCGTCTACAACAGCAGCTATAGAACGACCAGAAAGGAAGCTAGCAATGAAGGCACAGATAGAAGGATAGAAACCATAGGAGGGCAGTTTGGAAATTAAAGATTTATGCCAGACTCATTTGAAAGCCTTTGATATGTCAAGTGCAATGGCAAAGCTTTCGCCAAAGTCCCGAAAGGAGGATGACCAGGAGTCTGAAAGGTAGGTGATAAGATCGCCAGTGGAGCATCCCTGACGGAACCCGTACTGACGATCACAAAAAAGGTTGTGATAGGAAAGATGCCTTAAAATTTTTCTTTTGGAAAACTGACTCGAAAAGTTTTGAAATACAGGACGTTAAAGCAACTGGACAATAGTTGGAGGGTTGGGAGTGGTCACCTTCTTTGGGACTGGCTGAATGAGAGCAAACTTCCAGCAAGAAGGAAAGGTACAAGCTGACAGACAAAGGCGAAAGAATTTGCCTAGGCAGGGTGTAAGCACAGAAGCACAGTTCTTGAGTAAAACAAGAGGACTCCATCAGGCTCATATGCTTTGTTAGTATTGAGGCCAGTGATGGCAGAAAATTGATCAGCTGAAGAAATTTTAAGTTCAGCCATGAGGAAATCAGAAGCGGGAAGTGATAGAAGAACAGCACCGGAATCGTCTAAGGTGCAATTGGAGGAGAAAGTCTGTGTGAAGAGATCTGCTTTATCAGTAGAAGAAATAGCTACAGAACCATCAGAGAAGAAAACAGGAGGGAAGGATGATGAGGTAAAGTTGTTAGAAAGGTTTTTGGCAAGGTGCCAGAAGCAGTGGGAAGAATTCGGGTTGGAGAGTTGAAAGCATTTAGTACGGATGAAATTATTTTTAGCAGAGAGAAGAACAGACTTAGCACGATTCCGGGCAGAAATGTAAAGATGATGTGATTCAGGGGTGGGTTGGCTCTGGTACCTTTTGTAGGCCCTTTCCTTGTTGTGGACAGCATTAGAACAAGCGTGATTAAACGAAGGCTTTCTTGCGTTATTCAAAGGATATGGAAAAGGAATGTATGCTTCCATGCCCGAGAGAATAACTTTCGTAATGCGCAAGGCACACTCAGATGGCTCCCGGCCAAGGAACCAATAATCATTCAAGGGAAAATCAAAGAAGTACTGCCTGAGGGCCTCCCAATCCACGGCTCCAAAATGCCACAGATGACGTTTCCCTGGAGGGTCCATAGGCCGTACCGGAGTGATAGGACAGGTTAAGGTGATAAGGTTGTGATTGGAGAAGCCCAACGGAGAGAAAAGATTAACAGTGTAAGCAGAAGGATTAGTTGTAAGGAAGAGGTCAAGTATGTTGGAGCTCTCTCGAAGGCGGTCTGGGATATGGGTAGGGTGCTGTACAAGCTGCTCTAGGTCATTAAGGATAGGAAAGGTGTAGGCTTGTGCACCAGGTGGATCAGTGAAAGGAGAGGAGAGCCAAAGGTGATGGTGAACATTGAAATCTCCTAGAATGGAGATTTCAGAGAAAGGAGAAATGGATAGTATGTGTTCCATCGTAGAAGTAAGATAGTCGAAGAATTTTTGATAGTCAGTAGAATTAGGGGATACGTAAACAGCACAGATACATTTAGTCGAGAATAACAGGAAAGCTGAAGCCAGAGTGTAGAGAATTCAGAAGAATCGAGTTCAGGAACATGAGAGCAAGATAAGTCGTTGCGTATATATACACAACAGCCACCTTTGGCTTTGAAATGAGTATAGGGGAAGTAGGAGGATACAGAAAAGAGTTTGCTGTCAGTTGCCTCAGACAGCTGAGTCTCAGTTAGAAAAAGAAGGTGAGGTTTAGAGGACGAGAGGTGGTGCTCAACAGAGCGAAAGTTAGAGGAAAGGCCGTGAATGTTGCAGAAATGAAGAAGAAGAGAGTCAGACAGTGGTTCCAGGCACCTCGAGTCGTCACCGGGAGAGGGGCGGAAGGTGGAGGCATTTATGGCCCCCCCCCCCCGGGGACTCCGAGGCTGGGTGATAAGACGCCATGATTTTTTTTTTAATTTTGGAAAAGGAAGTGTAGTGTGTTACTGATAGGCACCAGTGATGGGGTTGGGTAAAGCAGCCTACACCATGCCTCCATGTCATTTATACTGATGTAAAGAGGAAGATACATGTTTGTAAACGTGTGTAGGCCGTAGGTGACTTTAATGCTGGGCCCGCTCTTCAGCAGAGGGCTATGACGACTAGGAGGCAGGGTCTATTATTAACTAGTTGGTATATATTGAATCAGTTTTGCCGTGTACTTGCTTCTGTGTACAGTTTGAATTTCCTTGTAATTAGAATTTCATGTATTTTCTTCTTAAACGCTCGAGCATTCACGAGAACGCATATTCTTATGAGTTCTACAATTTGGTATCATCAGAATGGACAAAAATATGAAAACATTCTTCATATCTTGAAAATATGCAACAGAAATCTTCAATGTAACGGCTGCTCGTGCAGATAAATGTGTGCATTTTTCCACTCGTTTTACAGAATTTATCCAGTGCTTGCGACTGCAGGTTTCACACGCATCATGAATCTTCACTCTGAGCAGGAACTAGCAAATTAACTGTTTCCACCTCATGAATACCAAAATTTGAACCCTACTTACTGGTGGTCGTTGTATGTTTATCTAGTCTAGGAAACTGAAGATCTCAGATAGCAAAATAATATAAGTCGAATAATACAAGCTGAATCACGTCATCAAAGAGCAATGGGACAATTGAGCAGTTCAACCTCATTGTCATATCAAAGCCACGTAAGATCAGGCGTATTATGCCAAACATAAGGGCAATTTCGCTGAAGTTAGAGCCATACACTTGACCAAATAATTCATCCTGTTTGCCAATATCCTGCTTTCTATGATTCTATTGACCAGAGACAGCAAGATCGTCAGATGAATTCAGCACTGGGGGGTGGTTGCAACCAAGTTCAGTTTTACGGGTTATGATTTATCATAAACACAGTAACGTTTTTCCTACCAAAGATTATCTAATATCCAAATTATTCACAGACTCTTATTGTACCACAGTGTGAGACATTTACAGTCGTCCTGGACTAAAATTCGACCACTATAAACTTGATTTATAGCACGGTAATTCCTGGTGGTCTGGTGGTGTAGTGGTTTGCAAATGGCTGTCAGTGTTGGAATTGTCTTGCTTTCATTATGCTGTGTCTCTTCCAATAAATGTTCTGGGATGAGTTGTCTAGCCTTAGACTCCTATACTTATCTTGTAGTACCGGTTGGCGACTTGCCACCGTGAAGTCCCCTCTGTAACAGATGGATCTCAGGCTGGAGTTTGGGAAGATGGGGAAAGATATTGCTGCTGCTTGAGTTGGTAGGGAGTACATCACCAGCCTACTGTCTGAATTTCGGGGGTAGTCTTATGAATTCCAGGAACCCAAGTTAGCGTCCCGCCACAGTGGCCATCGGGTGGGATGATAGGCTACCACTTTGCGAGATAGAGCTATTCCTGTAGGCGGTAGTCCAGGCTGTTGTCTTTACCTTCTCCCAGCCAAACCAGACCTGTGTTATGCTAGATTAAGAAAAACACACATTTTACGTGGACTGGTAAATTTCTTTGGAAGAGATGGTACTTTTGAGTAGATGTGGGCACCCGGTACACAAAATTACCGTCGGTACTGGTACCAGTACTTGCCAAAAATTGTAGTGTCACTACGGTACTGGTACAAAAAAAAGGGAGTACTGAGTACCGACTCGGTAGTCGGTACTCGGTACATGAACATGAATAAAGTAAACATGCTAATTACTGATTTTTTTTTCTTGTTACCACACTGAGGACCCAGGTACCAGTCTTGTCAGCACAGCCGGACCTGAGGAGAGGTGAAAGATGTTGTCAGACAATATTGTCAGTCACATTAACTATGGGGTGACTAAAGCATAAGGTTTTGCGACCATTCAGTCCTTTACTTTAAATACATAGATCACTAAACTTTAACCGGCCACTGTAATTCACATTCTTATACACCTGGTTTAGTGTTTATCAAAATAAACACAGTTTTATGACTATGTCGTGTCATTACATGCACAATAATCTGATTAATAATTACACAGAGCACTTCAGTTTTCTTTTCCAGTGTTGCCCTTGAGGAAAATGAGCACTTCAAAATGACAGTCACTGAGTCCCGCCCATTTTGGTTTGAGCACGTCCTTTCCCGATTAAAACAGACGTTTCAGAGCAGCACTGGATGGTACTGGCGTGTTATAAGTTACAAATAAGTCTCTGAAAACCTTGCAAGGAAAGCAGACCTGGTTGATTTTATGTTTGTGGTGTTTCTCCAAAAATTCCTTTACTACCTTTATACCAGGCTCCCTTTTCTTTTTCCCTTTTACGTAGTGGGGTTCGAAAAACTTCCTTGACATCCTGCTCGTCATCTTCATCAGTAGTACTGCTCTCCGCGTCCTCTAGCTTGCTCTCCAGTAGTGATACCATCTTCTTCACCACCCTCCTCCTCATTTTCTCTATGTCGTAGGAGGCACACTCAGGTAACCACGCCATCCACGATAGCTTCAATTGGGGATGAAAGGCAGCAGCAAGCAGGCAGTTACTGTCCATGAAACGATGGCTGAACCTGCCTTCCACACCTCCATTCACTGCTTTCACTCGAGGCTAGCACACAGTCAGATCAGCGCTTTCCTTCACCTCTTTTAATTTCTTGAGACACACGGCTAGGGTCGGCAGCAGCACTCCCATGTAGGCCTTCTCCTCACCTTTTTATCACACGATGCGTGAATATAGATAAATAAATTGTACCAGTACCGAGTACCGACAAAATATGTTTAAAAATGTACCGTCGGTACCAATTTCGGTACATGACGAAAATAGTAATGTCACTACTGCTACCGGTACTCGAATTATAACTCGGTAATGTAACTCGGTACTTTTGTACCTCGGTACTGCCCACCTATGCTTTTGAGAAATAAAATGACACTGTCGTATCTTCCTAAAATTGTTAAGATAGGGTTGTGTTCCAGTATGAATGATTATACTAATACAAAACAAGTCAAAAAGGGTTTTATGCTCGGGTGTATCAGTGTGTGTTACACAATATGTCTTGAGCAAAATATGGAAATACTGAAATGTCTAGCAGTGTAAGTTGTATCCATCCTAACCCTTCAGTACATTAATTGTAATCAGTGGTGTGTTAGAAAAGTTTCTACGTTGACTGGCAGCATTAATTAGGGGAAAACAAGCGTGTTCATTGAAAGTGTGTTAAATGAGGAAAAATTTTAATATTACCATACTTTGCTCTTAGGTTACAATACTCTCAATACCGGGGAATTCAACAATACAATACTTTTTTGTCGATTTCAAAGTTTATATTTAGGCTATTCATGGTTGTAAAGTGTTAGGTGTAGGACGACCATTATTCACTCACTCGATGTAGTTCTCTTCGCTGAGTAACAGGAAAAATAGATTCCTAATTCCCAGGACACAGTTTCATACGCTGGATGGTAAATAACAAAATGACACCTGGTGGTTTAGCGGGTCATGGCGCTCCAGCCAGATAGAGTTTGTACGGGTTTCATGTGATGGGTGATTGGAGTTTCTTGTTTGCCACATGACATTGCAAGGGTAAGTAAGGCTAGTCACCATTGCTTTCAATACCGGGACTCTTACTTTCCCCTTTATATGAGGCAAAATGAGATTCAATGCTATAGTTCTTGTTCTTGCATTATTATTATTATTACTGTGAACTAACAGGGAACCAAAAGAAAAGTGACCGTGTATACCTGCAACGCCTGGGATAACTGTGAACTAACAGGGAACCAGAGGTTGCCCAGATTAAAGAAAAGTGACCATGCATACCTGCAAGGCCTGAGATCTTAGGAATGCCTGGGATCTTAGAGGACCACCCCCTCTGGGAGACGACCCACATGGTTCCATTATACTCATTGGTTCTATGTTGCTCCTTGAGCCCATTTCTCCCACGAATATATTGCCCATGGACTTATTCATACCACGAACCTATGCACCCTACATACGTGATTCTATATGCCAAAAAAAGAGAAAGTGTAGATAATTAAAAAAATTAAAGATACTAGAAAAAGTCATCAGGCAGTAGACTGTAGTACCAGCTGAGCAGAGTAGTACTCCCAACATGGAAGGAAAGCTGTTGGCAGGAAGAGATGGAGCTCCCGTTTCATCGGCCCTCGGGACTAGTTTCTGTCCATCGCCCTTTGGTGAACTTTATCTCTTTTTCAGTGATACAGAAAGCAGGCCAGCATGCTCCCCAGTACATGTTCCTCTAACTGTCAACACCAAACTACATATTCATTACACACCACACTTTTTCAAAATTTAATAAAAACATCAACTCAAGACCCAGCCTCGGAGTATCTTGGGGGGGGGAGGGACCATAAAAGCCCCCAGCATCAGCTCCTTTCCCGATTACGGCCGAGAGAGATTCCTGGAACAATTTTCTAACTCAGCGTTACAATTCTGTAACATTTATGGCCTTTCCTTTAACTTTCTCTGTTGAACACAACCTCTCCTCCTCTAAACCTCAGCTTCTCCTCCTCACGAGACTCAGCTGTCTGAGGTGACTGATAGCAAGCACTGCTCTGTATCCTCCTATTTTCTTTGTACTCATTTCAACGGCAGTCGTTGTGTATATGTACGCAACAACATAACTTGCTTTCGTTCTCCTGATTTTGAATCTTTTAAATTCTCTACTCCCTGGCTTTGGCTATCCTGTCATTCAATGAATAAATACATCTCTGCTGTGTACTTATAACCTAATTCTGGTAATTATGAAAAATTCTTTTACTGTCTTACTTCTAAGATGGATAAAGTCCAACCAATTACTCGTTTCTCTGAAATCTCCGTTCATGGTGATATCAATGTTCACCACTACCTTTGGCTCTCCTCTCCTTTCCACTATCCACCTGCTGAACAAGCCTACATCTTCTCTATCCTCAATGACCTAGAGCAGCTTATGGAGCACCCTACCCATATCCCTGACTGCCTTGAAAAGAGTTGAAACATGCTTCACCTCTTCTGTACAACCAATCATTCTCCTTACACAATTTAGGCAGTGCTTCTTTGATTTTCCATGGAATGATTATTTTTCCCATGGCCTAGAGCCAACTGTGTGTGCCTTGTGCATTACGTTGGTTATTCTCGCGAGCACAGTAGCATATATTCTTCTCTTATTCTGTTACTAATGCAAAAAAAAAAAAAATCTTGGCTTAATCACAAATGTTATAATGCTGTTCACAACTGGGACAGCATCTACAAAAGGTGTTATAGCCACCCCAACTATGAATCTCATCACTATATTTTTGTTCAGAATCGTACTAAGTCTGTTCTTCACTCTGCTAAAACTAATGTCATACATACTAAATGTTCTGAACTCTCCAACACATATTCCTACCACTCCTTCTGGCATCTTGCCAAAAACCTTTTTAACAACATTACTTTTATCATCCTTCCCTATTCTTTTCTACTCTGTTAGTTCTGTAGCTGTTACTTTTACTGATAAAGCAGAACTCTTCTCTCAGACCTTCTCCTTCAGTACCACAAGATGATTCTGATTCTGTACCTCCATCATGTCCCCCTTCTGACTTCCTCATGGTTGACATTAAATTTTTTTCAATTGATTTATTTTCTGCCATCACTGGACTCAATACAAACAAGACAAATATGCCTGATGGGGTACCTCCTGTTATCCTATACAACTGTGCTGCTGGTCTTACTCCCAGCCTAGGATAACTCAGTCACCTTTGTCAGTATTAACCTTTCCTTAATGCTGGAAGTTTGCTCATTCAGTCTGTCCCAAAAAGGGTTACCATTCTCTACCCTCTAACTATAGCTCAATTGCTTTAACATTCTGTTTTTCCAAAGTCTGTGAATCTATTCTTAAAAATAATATTTTAAAGCACCTTTCCTATCATAACTTTCTTTTCCATCGTCAGTATGAGTTCCGGCAGGGACGCTCCACTGGTGATATTCTCACCTCCTTTCTAGACTGCTGGTCATCCTTCTTTATGGCCTTTGGCGAAAGCAGACTTGCTGGTTCGTTCTGCTGTGCATCCTTTCACATCTTCTCCTCGAGCCGTTCCTGTTCTTGATTGTTTTCCAGTTCTTATTCACCTCTTGCATGACCTATGGAAAATTTCCTGGGACTCCCAGGTCACCAATGAAATTCATCTCGTTAAACATTCAGTTCTTCCTTGGTCTATTTTCACTCATCCCAATTATCGATGGGAGACTGTCCTTGGTCGTCTTCACTTTGGTCACACCCGCCTCACTCACGGTCATTTAATGGGTGGTGACCCCCCGCCGCCTGACTCCATGTCTGTCGCTCTGCTTTTACCTTCCTCTCATTATTACCCCGCCCCTCCTTGATTTCTGATTTCCTTGGTGACTCTCCTAAGTTTTCTATGTCTATTAATATTGTTTTTCTTTCTGCTTTGCGCGTTTTGCATCTATTATAATTGTCCTTCCTTCTTTGCTACCTTAGTGCCACATAGCCTCTCTAGGCTTGGTGCTAGCTTTTCTCATTTTTCAGTCGTTTGGCAAAAGCTTTGCCATAGCACTTGACGTATCAAACGAGTCTGGCATAAATCGTTAAATTCCCAACTGCCTTCTTACAATTTCTATCCTTCAGTCTTTGTCTTCATCCATACCATTCATTTTGGTCGTTCTGTAGCTGCTGTTGTAGACGGTCACTGCTCTTCTCCTAGAGCTATCAATAATGGCGTTAGCCAGGGCTCCGTCCTATCACCTCCTCTCATCCTTCTACTCATCAATGACCTGAGTTGCACATTTATCTCTTTCCACTCATACACTACCTTAATGGCTCCACTCTTCACCTTTCCATCTGCTTTTCACAGCATCCATCTCAGCAGTTACTTCAATGAACAAGGGATGAGCCTATGGCACACCTAAAATCTGACTTGGCTCATATCTCCGATTGGGGTAAATTAATTTTCTTGTTCTTAATGAATCAAAAACTCAGTTCTTAAAATCTTTCATCCCATCAATATCTTCCGCAGGAGTATCCTCTCATTTTTAACAACATCCATCTCAATCCAGCCTCATCTCTGAATATACCTGAGGTTTCATTCTCTCAGGATTTATCTTGGAAGGATCACATTACCTCTCTTGTGAAATCTGCTTCCAAGAGATTGTGCGCTAAGTCGACAGCATGCCTTCTTTATTCCTGCATAGTTGTTTACTATACACAAGGTTCTTATTTATCCCTGTGTAGAGTACAACTTTCATGTGTGGTAAGGCACCTCAAATACAACTCATTTCAACAAGTCAAAGGCTTCTCGTTTCATTAAGTCTCCTCCTCTTACTGGCTTCCTTTAACCTCTGTTTCTTCGCCACACTGTTGCATCTTAATCTCTTTTCCACCGCCACTTCAATGGTCATGGCTCCTCTGAACTGTCTGCATGCATCCCTCTGCCATTATGGTGTGCGTGTAGCACCCGTCTGCCAAAAACCGTTACATTCAGTCCTTCATGTATGCAACAGGTCAAATCTGGAAGTGTCTACCTCCAGTCTTTCAAACGCAATGTGTCCTGGCATCTCAAAATGAGTGGATCTTGAATTTGGCTCTCTGTTACCTTGTTTTTTTTTTCCTCTTTATTTCTTGGGGGGATCAATCTTGCAGGCTTCTAGCCTTTGGTTTGTTCTTACTTGCATTAACAAAATCGCAGCCCTGGCAAATCTTCCTCCTTACAAACCTACGTAAGAAAATCATTCTTCAATATTCAGGAAACTCTGTACTGGGGTATGTGCGAATGTTGGCTGGAGAAGCTACTGTAGTGAAGTGATAGAGGACTGGTTCCATAACCAGGAGGCAACGGTGGGCCAGTAGTTGAAGTGAAGTTTGAAGAAACTAATCTGGTAATAAATTAAAACCGAGGACGGGTGATAACGCAGATTTGGTTGTTTGGAAGACGGTGCAGAGTAACAGTTAATCATGCCATATCTAATTAAGGTGTGAAAAATTAAATAGAAAATAGTTTGGAATGTTGCAAACACGAGATAATGGTCTGGTGCGAGGTTAGGGTTTCGTCACGTTAAGCTTTTTTTTGCATAGTATCTTCTTTAAGATACTGTATTTCAACCTTATTATTCTGCTGTATATTTCTAGATTTTCTTGCTGTCCCAAGTCGGTTTCATTCAAGTTTGACCTACTGTATCGTCGTTTAAAACAATAGATTAACTGCTCCGTGGATCGCTCCACCAAATTTTGGTAAAACCTGATAAAACCAAAGTTATTTTCTACACACACACACACACACACACACACACACACACACACACACACACACACACACACACAAGCGAAGATAAATAAACTAAATGATAAAAAAAAGTAAGTCAGCTTTGCTGACATATGGCGATATTGACATTTTTGCATAGGAATTGATTGCATTTTCATGTGTTTTTGTATGTTTGTATAAATACTAGGAATATGAACACACATGATGCTGAGGTTTGTCAGTATTGGTGCCAATACAGTAAAAACTGGTTATAAAATTACATCACATCTTTGCCACACATTTGATCTACAAATAACGTTAACTCGCGTTACTTGGATGTGAAGCGGTGTACTCAAGGTGGCATGGCCGTTGACAAACTAACTTTACAACAACCTGTGTTAGATGTGTCTGGTGACTTCTTTCCCGCCCAGTTTTTTTTTTTTTTTTTCTGTCTTTTCTGTTCCAGTGTTTATTTTCGATTTTATTTACTGTCATTGACACTGTTCACTCACTTTTCCTAGTGGCACAACACTAGGTAGGAGGTATTTTGCAGCAATGAGCCCTTAAGAATCTAACTCATAAACAAAGCTCAGTATGTTTATCTATGCAGTTGTATTCCATGTCCTTTTGGCCACTTCAGTGTTAAATTCTTGAGCTTTTCTTTCATTATTTTGCTGGCACTGTTCAGGTGACACTTCCCTGCCTCTTGACGCTCGTTCCCTTTAATAGCAGTGCTCGAGAAGCAAGTGCAGAGTAGGGTTGTCACTGTATGTGCGTTCTTACCTAATTGTTCTTACCTAATTGTATCTTTACAGGAATGAGTCAAGCTCGTACTGTCCCGTGTCTTAAACCATATTTATCGTACATATCCTTAAATTTGTGAATTGTTTTGGCACACACTATTTCATTCGGTAGTGCATTCCATTGATCAGTTGCTCTGTTTGGGAAACTTAATTTCCTTACGTCTTTATCACCTCTCTTCTTATGCAGTTTTTTGCAGTGTCCTCTTGCTGATGCTTCTCCATATGTTAAGTAATCATTTATATCTATTATCTCCTTTCCTGATATGCACTTATATAGCATTATCATGTCACCTCTTTTCCTTCTCTCCTATAGTGTTGGTAGATTCAGTTTATTTAGTCTTTCTTCGTAGCTTAGGTCCCTTAAGCTTGGTATCCATCTTGTAGCGGCCCTTTGAACTTTTTCAATCTTGTCTATATGCTTTTTGAGATGAGGACTCCAGACTACTGATGCATATTCCAGGGTTGGTCTAATGAATGATGTTATTATCCTTCTTAGCATGTCTTCATTTATGTATGTGAATGCTATTCTCACATTTGCAAGCAGTGTATACATGTTCCGTACCTTCTCGCTGATATGGTCAGCCGGAGATAGTCTGTTCTTGATAATCACACCTAGGTCTTTCTCTCTTCCTTATGTGTATAGGGTTTTATTTCCTAACTTATAATCCCAATCAGGTCTTTTTCCACTTTTACCAAACTTGATTACATGACACTTGTCCACATTGAATTCCATTTGCCATGTACTACTCCATTCATGAAGTTTATTTAATTCTTCTTGTAGCTCTTTATAAGAGTCTGTGTTAGTAATTCTCCTTTGTATTTTTGCATCATCTGCAAACATATTCAGATAGCTTTCATTTCCAGTGTTACTATTTGTATCATTTATATACACTAAAAACATGATTGGTGCCAGCACTGAACCCTGTGGTACTCTACTAGTCACTTCTTTCCATGATGAGTAGTTTCCTCTTAGTACTGTCCTCATTTCTCTTTTTATGAGAAAGTCTTGCATCCAACAAAACGGTTTGCCTCGAATTCCTCCTTGATGGTACAGTTTCCATAAAAGTCTTTGGTGTGGTACTGTGTCAAAAGCTTTCTTGAAATCTAAATAGATACTGTCCACCCATCCTTCCCTTTCCTGTATTGTGTTTGTTACTCTGTCATAGTAGCTCAACAGATTAGTAACACATGATTTTCCTTTTCTGAAACCAAACTGTCTTTCTGTTATCATACTGTGTTCTTCTGGATGATTTACCCAAGCTCTTCTTACAAGTTTTTCTAATACCTTGCTTACAACACTGGTCAGTGATACTGGTCGGTAGTTGAGTGGATTTTGTCTATTTCCTTTCTTGAATAAGGGGACAATATTTGCTTTTTTCCAAATATCATGTAGTTTACCTTGACTCAAGGATTTTTTGAAAATTAAAAATAATGGTTTACTTAACTCCTTTGCACATTCTCGTAATACCCAACATGAAATTTCATCAGGACCACTTGCTTTTCCTCTGTCTAATCTCCTTAACTCCTCCTGTATTACTTTTTCTGCTATTTGTATATCTGGTAGTATGTGTGGACATGCGTGTTCCACATAGTCCCTCTCAAAATTTTTTTCTTGTGTAAAAACTAATTGGAAATTCTTATTTAGTGCTTCACAAATATCTTTCTCTTGTGTATAAGTGATTCCCTCGTCCGTAATGGATTGTATTATATCTTTTACTTTGGTCTTGCTTCTGATATAGCTGTAAACCAGCTTTGGTTGATCACTACTTTTATTTATTATATCCTCCTCAAACTGTGTTGGGGCTTCCCTCCTTATTCTTGTATAGTCGTTTCTTGCCTGTTTGTAATTATTATACGCCCTTTCACTATTGTGTCTTCTGTATCTATTCCACAGCAAATCTCTTCTTTCTTTTGATTTTTTACATTCTGTATTGAACCATTTCTGTATTTTCTTATCTGCTTCTTTGTGCTGTGGGATGTACTTCTCGACTCCTATTTCATAAAATTCACAAAATTTTTTATATACAGCATTTAAATCTTGTCCTATAAGCTCATTTTCCCAATCAACTTCTAAGAAATACTTCTTTAGGTCTTGATAACTTCCCTTTTTATAGTTTAGGCTCTTTTTGTAACTGTCATTGCTGTTTACTATGTCATATGCTATCCTGAATTATAATTTAGTACTGCATGATCGCTTTTGCCGAGTGGAGGGTGATATATTAAACTGTCAATATCATTTTCTTGCCTAGTAAATATTAGATATGGCACTGAGGGTACATCAAGTCCTCTTTTTCTGGTGGTTTCCCTCACATATTGCGTTAAGAAAAACTCTTGTACGAGACCCAGGAGCTTTTGGTCCCAACAGCTTTCTTGGCTATTTATATCTAGAGTATTCCAATTTATATTTGTATTGAAGTCCCCAGTTAGTATAATTCTTTCCGATTTCTCTTCCATTTTATGTAGTAATGATCTTATACTCTGAACTGTACTCTCTGCCAGGTCCTCATATTCGTCTCTTTCCCATGTGTTTGATCTGGGTGGCATGTACAAATTGGCTACAATTACTTTACCTTCAGATGCGTCGATCTCTACTGCAATCAGTTCTACTTGTGATGGTATATCTAGTTTTATTTCCTTGACTTTTAGATTTTCTTAGTTAATATTATAATTCCTCCTCCTTTTTTTAAATTTCTGTCTCTTCTCCATATATTGTATTCCTTTAAGTTTAGTATGTCATTGGATATCCTTGGTGTTAATTTTGTTTCAGTTAGGCATATTATTTGTGGTTCATTTTCTCTGACGTAATCATTCATCTCTAGTAATTTAGATACCATTCCATCCACATTTGAGTACATCAACTTTATCATCTTGTTTATATACTTGTCATGACATGGTTCTACTACCTTCCTCCTTTTTCTTCCATCTTGTTTGTGTACCACTTTCGTACCTGCAATCCTACTACTTTGTAAAAAAAAAAATCTTCTTCTCCTCTTCTGATCTTTCCTCATTTTTTGTTCTTGCTTCCTCCCTTTTCTCTTTCAGTAATTCCAGTTCCTCTTTTGTTAGGCATCTTTTATCCATACATTTTTGAACTCCTCTTTTTCCATAAGATTCTTTGCATTTTTTAGTATCTCTTCCACAGTGTTTACACTCTGGAATGTCACCTTTAGAGGTCTTGTCTTGCTTTTCTCGTATTTCCCTAACCTTTTGTGTTCCTCTATGTCTTTACTAAAGATTTCCTCTGATACTTCTTTCAGTAAGCTCATTACATTTGCCATCTCCTTTTTGTCTCTTGTGATCTTGTTTTTTATTTCTTCCTCTTCTATACCAGTGATTACTTTAGATTTGTTTATCTCTACTGAATCTCTGACTAACTTTGGATTGTTTTGGATTATTCTTTTCACTTCCTTTTTAATGCTTTTTTCCTCCACCCTTGTTTCTAAGTCTTTCTTTACTTTCACCATTTCAGCATACGTGGTTTCTACATCATTTTTGTAGCTTTGCACAACTCCATTCACCTGTGTTATCTTCTCAATATCACTGCTCTGGTCCATAAGACTGCTTGCTTGCCTAATTGTCTCTGTGTCATTTTTGAACTCTTCCATAACACTCTCGTGATTGACTACTGTACTTGCGCTTGTGTGTGCGAGCGCATGGCAGTGGCTGGACAAAATAACTGAAAAGTTTTTTATCCAGTTTTATTCAAGCTCAGTGGAGGGATTGTGGATCAGCTATTAAGGATACTTATTGCAATTGCGAGGTCAGAGGTCAGTGTCACACTGCTAGGTCAAAATTTGACCTATCAACATTCTGTCAATGGCCGAAGTAGCAGGACAATTTCAAATGCTCAAGCCTGTAACTTTTAACCATTTTCGTTTAATATTAATCAGACTTGTTTGAAAGACTGAGATTCAGGCAAGTATGAACATTTAAATCTGAGAATAGGATAAAAATTCAAGTCTTAGATCGGGGTCAAGTGAAATGGTTGTAATTCACTTGTGGGCATAGTTGGTGAAGGAGATAATGGGCAAGCAAAAGTGAAATAATTCGATTTAGAAAGTAATCATTATAAGCCAAAGGTCAAAGTCAAATAATCGGTCCTTGACGTATTAAGGGTCATAGGAAATGCAGTCTATTATTTATCATACATAAATTCTTAAAAACCCGGCATATGAAAAAATTCACTAACTTTCATGACAACAACAAAGAACACTTAGAGAAAGCAACACCCGTGCCTACCAATTGACCTGAAAGACCGAACATCTGACTATAACTCTGATCTCTACCTTCGCCTGGTTGCCCCCCAAATCTAGTTCCTTCACTCCTTCCTGATACATAACCTTCCAAGCTTACAACAAATATGATCAAAACTGTGAGAGTTGAACGTGTCTTGTGACATTAAATGCAGACCATTCCCTGTTACGCTAAACTTTTGATAAATCTTGTCAGAATAGAATCCAAGTGTCCTCAAAATAGAATCTCATTATCCTTGCCTTCCATGAACTCTTCTACAAATTAGTGTTAATCCGATAAAAACCGTTTAGCCTATCCTTGCCATGTACCCTTGCCTTATAACCTTTTGTTCTCACAAACACTGTCGCATCCTTGGCTCAACTTCAAACCTTTTAAGTTTGATCCAAATAAGATAAATATGTTTACTTATTTTGTTCACATAGAGACACATGAGTTAAAGTTTTAACCTTTCCCCATATTCTTGGAATTAATTCTCAAAATTGATACCATTCGCTTTAGCAGTACCTTCAACTCTTCCAACTTTGCAGTAAATCTTGTTAAGTCAATACTTGACCTTGCACTGCGACCTTGACCTCTGACCTATGTTCTCGAAAACAACCACAAAATTTGGTTAAAGTTGGATAAATACTTATATTCTTCACACACACACACACACACACACACACACACACACACACACACACACACACACACACACACACACACAAAGTCCAGCAGAATATAAACATTGCACTTGCTTCGCTAATGCGGGTGTTACAAACCCGGTCTGACCATTTGATATACTGTATACCATCAATCCCATCCTCTCCACAGTTACACCTAACTGTTGATAACAATAATCACAAAGTTCTTATTGTATATATAATTTTTTCATGTTGCTCCTAAATTGTCACAAACAGAATCTCATCATAACGAGAATGGTTATAAAAAGGTTCAGTACACTTGTCAAACAGTGATCAACAGAACAAATTCCTCAGCGGTATCACAACGTAAACCTTTTTTTTATTTTTTTATTCTGTATTATTATTCTAGCCAAATATATTTGCCGTATGACTAAAAATCTGCAGTTTACAAACCTTACACCTGACTACCACAATACTCTTGATCCACGCTGTTATCGCGATAAGATCGATTAAGGCCTCCAGTCTTCTCAGGTCCCCTTATTAGCATCAGATACTATTTTCACTGTCTTCATGTTCACCATACTACTCTGTTAATGTCACAGTGTGTACGTGAGCCTGGCCTCTCCTTTCTCCTCTTACTTATTTGTGAGGAATAAACGCCTCCAGTTACCACTGGCTGACATTTCACAAGTTTTTCTAATAGCTCGTGGCACGTATTCAGAAACTTTGCTTCTCCGAACACTTCCTCTGTTGTCGGCAATTTCAGCAACTCTGACATTTATCAGGCAAAAACATTCCACCACGCACATATTCTATACAGTAGGTCTGCAGCATACCAATGGCTGCCTCGAATTCTCTGTTGATAATCAGTCATTTCGCAAGAAATATCAGAGCTACCGTCTGTGGGAAGGAACATGGGTATAGTGTGCATGCACTGACTCTTCCAACCATTTAATTGGTTCGTCGGATTTTGGTTTTGAGATAATGTAACACAATATGACATTTACGCAATTATGCACTTTCAGTAACTGTTGATTTATCTTTATGTATTCAGTCAGAGCTTTCCAGTCTTCATTAAGCGTTCTGTACATCTTTACAAATTTTTTTTTTTTTTTTTTTTTTTTTACGATTTGTAGGATCTGCCGACATCCACCAACTGTACCTTAATCACTTTGTTTTCCTTATCATACTCCAAGTCTTATCGAGTTCTCCTCCAGCTTCTTCACCTCGTCCAGATCCTGATGTTGCTTTTCATTCCCCTACATTCCGTTTTCTATCTCGATATTCCCAGGTAATGCTGTACCCCTTTCCTCTCGAACATTTTATTTTGATAACTCATTAAGTGGATATACGTGTTTGTCTGACTCCAGGACAAAGTTTCTTTTGCCTTCTTCCTGTTTTCCCACCAGTACATGGGGATCTGATTACAATATAGACTGTTCTTGCCGTATTCCAGGAAAAGATTGAAAAAAAAAAATGTTTGTCTTTATGGTATTTAAATATCGATAAGCATGAATTCTAAGTCATTTTTCTGGAGTGCTTGAGTTTTGTTACCCACCCTCAGTTCGAGAACGCCCTTATTATTATAGAAGATGCTATATATCCTGACAGTTGTTTTCACTTCATACCAGAGTAATAGAGCTGGATTATCTCGGTTGGCTACTGCCTTATTAATCTTCACCATTTGTGACCACTGCTTCTCAGTATATGCTGCATGTACAGTCGCCAAACTTTCCACCTGAGCCACCTGGCGCTAGAGGTGGGTAACGGGTGCTGGCAGCAGTGTATCTGTTCGTGTGTACATGCTCGACGAAAGTTCAAATCATCAACTCTCTTCGTCTGTAGTGAACCTCCGTCAGAGTTCATCCCACAGATGGCTGGGTACTGAGTTGGGTGGGGAGAAAAATGTCTCAGGAGTAAGGCGGCTCTCCCATCGGCTTAGCCAGTTGCATGAAACTGGTCGCACGGAAAATTGTGTATCACAGATCGCGCCGATCAAGGCCAAATAAATATAACTATATTAATTTTATAATAAGGCAATATACATAATATTATGATATAAATATATACTATTATATATAATAATCTCAGGGGTGGATACATCACGTCGATCGACTCATGACTAGCTGACTTTAGGCAGTATTCTGCCTCAACGAACAAGTTTCAACCTCCGACATCTACAGTTCCTACCTCTCCTGCTTGGTTTAAATTAATGTCCACCCAATGAGTAATCCTGTAACGATTAATGACCTACCTTATCTAATCATGTCTCGGATGAAGAATGGTACTTCAATAGGTTTAATCGAGACCAGACCAGGACTGGCAAAATGCAAAACGAACAGACACCGGTATCTATTTTTCTACCATAAGGGCCGGTCTTATGACGGTTCTTCTCCCTAATATTCCGTAGACAATTTTAAGCCATGGGTTTATCATGTAATAATGAAAAAGAACGCGTTTATTAATATATAATATATGAAAAGATGATTGTGGTCTTTCAGATTATTTTACTTACTGTGTTCAATACTCGCATTATCCAATACTTTCAAGAAGTTCCTTTGAAGCAGATTCTGAACAATCAGATGTGCGCGTTGTCTTGCAGGAATAACTGGAGAAATCCGTATAGGTGCCCCAAGATAAAGGTACAGCATGCACAGAGGAATAACACAAATCCCCAACAGAGAATACAGGCAATGTTCTTGCTGGATGGGAAGTGAAGATTCTACTCTTTTCTGGAGAGATAATGAGTCTGCATTTGGAAGGTGACTCGTGAAACAAGTGAAGGAAACATTGCAAATCTGCTGGGGAATTTAAGTGTATGCAGATGTCATCAGCATAGCAAGTAATCGTGGTACCAGGCATGTCAGGAAGGAGGGCGAGTAGACGATGTATGAGGATATTAAACAAAAAAGGACTAAGGACACCACCTTGTGGAGTACCAAGCTCGAAATCCTTAGCAGTGCTGTATGCTTCCCTAAAAAGAACACGAGAGGACCTATTAGTCAGGTAACCATGTATCCATTGCAGTAGGTTTCTCTTAACTCCAAAATCCACTAGCTGGTCGAGGATGATGTCTCTGTTGGCAACATCAAATGCACTCTTTAAATCAATGAAGGCCACTACTCTGGTGGGGAATAGGAGGGTGTAAAGCTCCATGAGGCAGTGATGTGTCCCTCGCTGTAGTAAAAAGCTGTACAGCTGGGGCGAGAGTTTGTTCTGCAGCCTAAACAAGAATCTTGTGAGGAGGATATGTTCTCATACTTTACTGAAGCAGGAGGTGAGGAAAGCAGGTCGGAATTTATCAGTTCCAGGTTTAGGAATAGGCACGATTGTACTGCACGTCCGTGCTTGTGGCACATAATCCAGACGGATGCAAAGGTTGAACAGCTGGAGAAGGGGATTACCGGGAACTTTCAGGAGAACACAGAGGACAGAAAAAGTGATATCATCATCACCTGGAGCCGTTACCCTACCCCTGGCGAGGGCCCGTCGCAATTCATCAACAGTTATAGCTATGCCATCCTCTTAATCTGTCCTCAGTAAGGCGGTGGTGGTACAGACTGCACAAAAGTTTCTCTGAGTGGAAAGCACGTCCTGTATGTGTGCGGGAAGGGCGCAAGCCTGTGACTGTGCAGAACAGGCATCTACAAGATCCTGTGCGTACTGTGCTGGACTGTGGTGGGGACATGATCTAGTGTGTCTCCTCGAGAGTGTGTGGCCCCACCGGTGTCCCAGCGAGTGAGCTGATTACGACAAATAAACTCAAGAAGTTTAGTCTCGTTACGGTTAACGATGGCAGAAAGGTCCCCCAAAGCAGGGTGGCGGGCATTATAATCCCCCATGTATATCATGCCATGGATGGTGGGAGCTGGGAAAGCAGCTATATTCAACCTGACTGGTGCAGAGTACATGTTGCAAAATCGGATTGTGCCACTTCCAATGGTGACATCAAGAAGCTGGAAGGTTATCTCGTTGTCTCTAGAGCTTTGGAGGAAACTATGCTGGATGGAGGAATGGACATACAGTATGTGACAAGACCATTCCTAACTCGATGGACTTAAGAAACATAATCACTGAGAGTGGGTGCCTCTACCCTGAGTAGCGCATGGCCAACAAAGGATTTCTGAATGAAAATGATATCCGGGTGGTGACTGTATACATATCCTTAGAGTGCAGTCAGTTTAGACCGGTTAGTAACACCACAGGCATTCCAAGAGATGACATGCAGTTGTGCCATGTTACCGAACTTTGCCATGATGTTTGTGAGGGCCAGATGAGGAAGTGGAGGTGGCATGAGAAGTGCTATGCGGCGTGCCACAAGGGGAAGACTCACTGGGGACAGCATTCAGTTGTCCAGTGGGAGTGACAATGGAGTCCAGCTTCTTCGCAAGGGTGGTGACAGTCGTAATGATGAATTGTTATGATTCAACCAATGAATTTAATGTTTTTCAAGTGTGGCTTGCTTGCTAACCAAGCCATCAATGCGGGCTTCTATTGCATCGAAACGAGCCGGAAGTGAGCTAATCCGAGTCCTGAGAGTGGCAACAGCATCACAAAGTTCAGTGACTGCAGCTGATTCCAAACGGACAGTGGAGGCAGGGGGAGTGGCAGGCGCGGAGTGGTGGTGATGGTGACACTAGTGGAGCCCCATCCTTGGCAATGGGAGCAGGGCTAGCCCGGCATCTAGTGCAGCCATGCCAAACGTTAACCCCTTCTTGATGATGTCGGGGACATTTCCAGTCCAAGGTATCTGGAGGTGACTGGTTGAGTTGCATCGACGATGTATCAGAAGCAGGTGGAGGGGGTCTTTGTGGACACGTCCGTGAATCGTGTCGGCCAGAGCATCATGCACACTGTTCTGGCATAGAGCAATACCAGGAGATGTGACCAATGTCCCAGCATCGAAAGCACCACGGTTGCTTGTCCTTCATCTTTTGAAACTCACAAGACGGGAGGCAGGGAAGGAAGCTGAAGGTGACAATTGGTGGTGGCGGGTGAGAAAGGCTCCAGGTGACTACCAGCCAGCTGATAGAAATGCCATTCTGGTGGAAACATCGGGCTGAGTAGATATCTGGCAGCTCCTTGGCCATGTTGGGATCAGTGCAGACAAGATAACATGTAAAGAGGGAAGTAGGAAACTTGCGGGGCCTCTCAGGTGACTCTTGGATTTCCAAAGAATGGGATAGGAACTCTCCTTTAGTTACGCTATCTACAATGTCCCTACGACATCTGGAAATGTACACAAAACGGGAAATGATTGCAGACATCTTGACCTCCACTTCAGTGCGGTCAAGGTGAAAAGCACGGTTGACCTCAGACAACCATCAAAGTTTGATGTCGACAGTTGGGTTGTCCTTGAATAAAAGCTTGATGTAGCCAGCCCTGGGTGTGAACGCTGGAGGCATAGAGGCAGAAAGCAACGGCAAAACATAGGGGGATTGAACAAGCTGCGGGAGGCAAGGAGAGTTGGATTCAAGGGAGGTTGCTCTCTGCAGAGGACCAGAAGTCTCCTGCTGTTTGGAGGATTTGGCACCAGGGGATGAAGGCTCACTGTTGCTGTCCAAGGTGTTACGCACGGGGCGCTTGGCGGAGGAAGATGCCTGGCCGACGAGGTGAGATGTGGCAGGTACAAATAGTGCTGGTTCCGTAGGTACTTCCCCAGCTAACGAGACATTGCTACTACTTTATGGTAGCTGTGGCCAGTCACTCTGAGTCATCTCATCCTTGTCACTTAGCGCCAGGTCAGCTTCAAGGTCCTTGAGGGTGGTAGGGCCTGAGTACTTCTTGCTGCTCACCTAGGCAGGAAGCAGGGTGAGTGGGGCATCAGCTTCACCAGCATGACAGAACATACCAATGGTAGCAGGGGAAGTGGAGTGATGCATCCATGACGTCACACACGTTGTACTGTGGATGCGCAGAAATGAGAAAACCTGACCAGGGGGGCCCATCTGCCATAATGAATTTTTCCCCCAAACTACATGCTAAGTCTAAGCACCAGAAAAACATAACCAATGGTGAAGTAAGCACTAGACCTTTAAGTTGCTCCCTGCAATGACAGAAGGATGTTGGAAGGCAAGGACCAGCAGAAAAACCAGGAATGTGAGCCGCCCACAGCAACAATTTGTTTATGTCTGGCCCTCTGGTGGCAAAGTCTGCTTGCGGGTGTTGCTTACATCGTTGTGATTATTTCCTGGTCCTATAGTGGTGTTGCAAGACAAGGACGACCTGAACGATGACTGTTCTCCATTGTGCCTTCCTCCTGAAATATTAATTCACCTATCTATGGTTATGCTAATACCAAATGATTGAGCTTTCTGTTCAGGATTCATTTCCCGTAAATAAAGGAAGATCATGCCACCTCTCGTATTCATATTAGTTGGATGCATGTTGCTTGACCTCTCCATGCAATGGTATAGTAGGTCTGCTTGATGTTTTGTGGTAAGACAAAACACCTGAAATGCCAGGTGATCATCTCCAAACCGTTGGCATTTCGTCTTTCACACGAAGTTCGGAATCAACAATTCTTGCGAATCGATGTTAAGGCTACAGAATTTCATGGGTTCATTCATACTGTCATCCCATCAGCAGCAAATATGAAACTTAAGGAAGTCAGGCGAGCCAACCACGAACATATAACTGTGGTAGAGCTTTCATAATGTTTCAAGTGTTGCACTTAATCTTCGGACAAAACCGTGACACAGCTTTTGTCTTTGTACGTACAATCGGGCGAGTAGAAAGTGCCAAAAAATAATGGGGTATATAGAGACATCTGGCAGTTTCCTGTAGTAAGTCCACATATCTTTATGAATGAATCACTCAGAACCTAGAGCCTCTGTCAGGTAGAACGTGATTGGCTCAACTTTTGAGTGGTGGTGAAGCAAATATTCTCATAACATTATACGTAAATGAAGATTAATAACTAACAAGTGGTAGCAAACAATTTTTAGAGAATACTACAGTATTTAATGAACGAACGTGGAGTATAACAGAGTAATGAGCATTACCAATCATTAAAACCTAACTGGCAACACAGCACAGAGGAGCAGCATGTGAACTGGTAGTTTTGTTTATTCATGATAGTTGAAGCTGCTGAAACGAAGTCTAGTGAATGAGACTAATTGATATTGACATCTGTCGAAGAGAACCGGCAATGCTTTCTTTAACGAATCTAATATTTCTATTATATTTCATCAGTTTCTTGAGTCAGTGCACTCTACTGGGGCAGGCGGGGGCAGAATCGGTAAAGAGGCGGCCTGCAGTCCTAATGGAGCCAGGTTCGAATCCCGGCTGGAGTAGGGAACAGTTTAAGTATTTGAATATCAAAAGAGCAAACTTTCCTGATCTACCAGGTAACCCGCCGACATGTCATAAAAGTACCCCCTGTAATACCAGTGCATCAGTTCTGTAAGAGACAGCAAGAGTTAACCAAAGGAATGCGAGAGGGCACCGGAAGCGCTACATACACACAGACACACACAAGCTTCTAGAACCCATACCTATGGGTTATACACGTGACACAAGCCCTCCTAGAGATGTAAGAAAGGATTAGAGAGTGAGAAGGGGGCTAGCGATAGTAGGGAGTGGTGGTAAAGAGAAGAGGGGTCCAACGAGAACTTAGCAAGTAAATATACTCTCCTGTGTAATACACACAGTGTTTGAACTTAAATTTTCCCTTAAAGATAATAAACACTAAGCAAGACCCTGTATCCATCTTCAACTTCTCCTGTCTTCGACAACACGGTAACTAAAGTCACTCTCAAGATTCACAAATTATATGATCAAAATACCACATGAGCCTCCGGTTCATGAGCTACGTCAGATAAATAGTCAAGGTATACATAAACATGATTCGAAGCCTTTGTTCCGGGGTCGAGATTTCATGTTATATTATCCATATTTAAAAGCAACAGTAACACCAACATCAGTAGTAGTTCACGTATAATTTTTAAATGACGACCTGTTCACAGTGTATCAAATATATCCCTTCCCTACTAAGAATAATGACACTTTGGTCATCATCAACATCGACACAGACACTGAACTCATCATGGTCTCTAAGAGACAGATCATTGTCACTTTCGCCAGTGAATCGATGATCGAACGAAAGTGCCGTACATCCTTACATGCTGTTCACCTTTGTCCTGCGTACATCTTCACTTTTCACCCTACTGGAACAGTCCCTTGTGAAATTCCTATCATAAGAAATCATGACATATATCACCATTGCACCTTCACATTTGCTCCTGATAAACATCAGCGCATTGGACACTCACAGTTTTTTTTACTTCACTCATAACACATCAGTTTACATCATTTGTCCAGATACACCACCATCTCATACTTCAGCATCAGGATTATACATACAACCAGACTACTGTGAGGTACTTACATCATCCATGTCCACTTTATCTACCACCAATCACTATGTCATCCTTAATCATACACACAAATATTTCCACCCACTACCTAAGATGGATTTAAACATGAGCATAAGTATTAAGTTGACTTCACCTAAGTCTGAAACAATGCAACTAATCAATGAAACAATGAAACCCTGGGAAGATATGAGTTTGAGTATGTTCAACCCATATTATGTGTATAGCCCAGCACCTATTGTCTTTATAATCTTCTCTATTGTATTTGCAGTAGTGCTGTTCACAACGCACAGAATGCATGCAAGAATTGCAAACTTTGAGTCAGTATTTACTGGAGGAAGAGTGAACATTCAAGAGAGACTCCCTGAATGAGGTGTAAATAATTTGTAGCGTTAATTTTATTTTTTTTTTTAAATGGGACAGCAATTGAATTAATATTATCATTATAGTTAAATAAAATACAAATTTATTAATAACTCTTACTATAATCCCTCTCCGGAAAACAACTAACTAAAAAAACAAACAAGAAGCCTCGGACAAGGACTGACCAAACGATGACGACCCAGGACCGGACAAAGGACTTGTTTATGAGTACATTGAATGTAAGAGGAGCGAATGATGAGGTGGAAGAGAGAGAGATTGTCCAGGTGCTTGAGGGTGCGAAAGTGTATGTATGTGGAATAACTGAAACAAAATGGAGAGGAGAAAGTGTGAGAGAATGGGAGTATGGCTGGGGTATATGTGCAGGAGTAGGTGAGAATGAGAGGGCAAAGGAAGGAGCATGTATAGTTGTGAGTAAAAGATGGAAGAGGAGCATAAGACAGTATGGATCAGTTGGGTCAAGGATTGTGTGGGTAAAGTTGAAAGTTGGAATACAAATGTGGGCGATTGTGTGTGTGTATGCGCCAACGCAAGATCGTGCTAGAAGAGTGAGAGAAGAGTTCTGGACAAATGTGGAAGTGTGCATGGAAAAGTTTGGAAGGAATGAGAGAGTGTTTTTGATTGGTGATATGAATGGTAAAGTTGGGAATGTGAAGGTGGATGGAATAGTTGGTGAGTGGGGTGTGCCTGCTGAGATAGATGAGAATGGGAGTGCGTTAGTGGACATTTGTGCTGGGAGGGGGTTGGTGATAGCCAATACCCTCTTCAGGCATAAAATGATCCACAGGTATACATGGCGAGTGATGAGAAAGGTGGGTGGTGAACTGAATGAAAGGAAGGCAATGATTGATTATGTGTGTGTGGATGAAAGGATGCGAAGATGTGTAAAGGATGCAAGAGTGTATAGAGATTGGGGGAGTGGACTTTCTGACCACTACTTGGTGGTGGCCAGAATTAGAATGCAAGTAAGATGGAGGAATAGAAGAGGGGAAAGACGAGAGGAAGGAGTAGTTGCAAGGAGAGTGGAAAGGTTACAAGAGGATGAGAAAAAGGCAGAGAATAAGAGAGAAGTGAAGGAACGATTGGGTAAATATGAATTGGAGCAGATGCGAGACGTGGAAGGTGTGTGTAAGATATTTACAGAAGAAATATGTGCAGCATGTGATGTGGTGTGTGGAAGGAAGAGAAGACGGAGGGGGGTGCAAGGAACAGCGTGGTGGACTGAAGAGGTGAAACAGGCCGTGGCACAAAAGAAGAAAGCATACAATGAATGGATGAGAAATAGGGGCGTGGAAGAAGTTGAGAGGCGGAAGAGAGAGTTATATGTGGAAAGAAAGAGAGAGGTGAAAAGATTAGTAAGAAAGAGTAAGAAGAGAGTGGATCAGGAATTTGGAAGGAATTTGAGTGTAAAGTGGAGGGATTGTAAGAAAATGTTCTGGAGAGAAGTGAAAAGAGTAAGACAGGTGGAAGTGAAGTAAGCAGGGGAGTGAAAGATAAAAGTGGTAGATTACTAGTGGAGAAGGGAGAAAAAGTGAACAGATGGAGAGAACACTTTAAGGAATTGTTGAACGTAGAGGATGGAAGTAATGCGAGTATAAGTGGCTGGGGAATGGCTGGGAGAAGGAGGGAGGTGAGAAGACAGGAAGAAATCAGTAGGATAGAAGTTGTGGAAGCAATGAAGAAAGTTAAATCGGGGAAAGCCCCAGGAATTGATGGAGTGTGTGGTGAAATGCTGAAGCATGGGGGAGAGATAGTAGTAGAATGGATGTGGAAGATGTGCAGATTGGCCTGGGAGGAAGGTAGAGTCCCGGAGGATTGGAAGTCAGGTATAATTATTCCCTTGTACAAAGGAAAAGGGGAAAAAGAAGTGTGTGGTAATCATAGGGGCATTTGTCTTCTTAGTATAATAGGAAAAGTGTATGGTAAGATACTTATAGACAGAGTTAGAGAAAGAACAGAGAAATTAGTTAGAGAAGAACAGGGAGGCTTTAGGAAGGGAAGAGGTTGTGTAGATCAGATATTCATTCTTAGATCTTTAGTGGAAAAGTTTCTAGAGAAGGAAAAGAAGTTGTATGCGGCTTTCATGGATTTGGAGAAAGCATATGACAGGGTGGATAGACAAGGATTGTGGAAAGTGTTAAGAATATATGGAGTAGATGGGAAGTTGTTGAATGCTGTGAAGAGTATGTACGATGGTGCGAAGGCTGCAGTGCGTGTGGATGGTGAACTAAGTGAATTTTTCTCTTTGAAAGTTGGTTTGAAACAGGGATGTGTCATGTCTCCATGGTTGTTCAATCTGTACATGGATGGGGTAATAAAAGAGGTACAAGGTAGAGTAGTGGATGTTGGAGTGGCCCTGGTGAGAGAGGATAGTGTTTGGAAACTCACTGTACTGTTGTTTGCAGATGATACTGTGTTGTTGAGTGAAGACGAAGGGGAGCTGCAAGGCTTGGTGGATGAGTTTGGGAGAGTGTGTAAGAAACGGAATCTAAAGGTGAATGTAGGGAAGAGTAAAGTGATGGTCTTTGAGAGAGGTGAAGTTAGTGAATGTACAGCGAGGTTGGATGATGAGGAATTGGAAAATGTGAGTACGTTTAAGTACTTGGGTAGTGTGATGAGTAAGGATGGAGGTTTGGAGGGTGAAGTGCTTGAAAGGGTACAACAGGGAAGAAAGGTTGCTGGTTCTTTGAAAGCAGTGATAAGAAACAGGGAAGTGAGCATGGAAGTGAAAAAGTTACTACATGACAGTATTGTGATACCAACTCTAACGTATGGAAGTGAAGCTTGGACATTGTTGGAAGGACACAAGACAAGAGTGAGAGCAGTGGAAATGAGTTATTTAAGAGGAGCCTGTGGAGTCACGTGGAGAGACAGGCTGACGAATGAAGATATAAAGGAGCGTTGTGGTGTGGATGTGGATGTGATAGGAAGCGTTATGAGAAACACACTGAGGTGGTTTGGCCATGTGGAGAGGATGGAGGGTGAAAGACTGACGAAGAGAGTGTATGTGAGTGAGGTGGAGGGGGGAAGAGGAAGGGGGAGGCCGAGGATGAGATGGAGGGATGGGGTGGAGAGGTATATGAGAGAGGGGTGTGTGAGTTGGGAACAGGGCAGTGAAATGGCTGGGGACAGGGCGACTTGGAGGCGATTTGTTTGTGACCACCCCAAGCGGGATTGAGGCGTCTGGCAATAGATAGATAGATAGACTATAATCTTAACTTTGAACTATTTTTTGCATATATGTGCCTGTTATACATACACATTTTACAATATGTTATACAATATTCCATACTCAGTTTAAGTAAGGGGAAGCGGTGGCTCGATTGGTAGAGAGGTGGCCTGCAATCCTACAGGACCAAGGTTCAAATTCTCGCTGGGCCAGGGAACAGTTTAAGGATTTGAATTTCATTAAAAAAACATAGCTGTACTTTACTGATCTACCAGAAGACCTGCCGACATGTTGTAAAAATACCCCCGCTAATACCCATAAACCAGTCCTGTATGAGACAGCCCTAACATGTATTCAATATGGACGGTGGGTGTTAGCGCCGAAGTGGTGACATGTAGAGGTGCATGGCATGTAGGAGGACTACTGGGCCTTGAGAGCAGGCTGCGAAGCCTATGCCCAGAGTCGGACACATAAAAAAAAAATTACTCCATTATCCAAACAATATGTTTATGATGTAATATGTTTCTAGAATATTATTAGGTCAGTACAATATTATCATGAATATTATATCTGTATAATATTATAATCATTATTATGTAATAACAGACTAGTGTCACTGATATATTCTGTCGTAGGATCGCCAGCTGGCGTGACCAATCGATGTCAGGACTCCATATTATAATAATACAAATCATGATAGATAGGAACACAAATGTGTAGTCTTAAAGGTAGTCAAGCTAGGTTGGAAAGGAAATATGTCAGCAAGAGTTAACCAAAGGAATGCCAGAGGGCCCCGGAAGTGCTACATACACACAGACACACACAGGATTCTAGAACCCATACCTATGGGTTATACACGTGACACAAGCTTCCTAGGGAAGTCAGGAAGGATTAGAGAGTGAGAAGGGGGCTAGCGATAGCAGCAAGAGATGGTAAAGAGAAGAGGGGTCCAACGAGAACTTAGCTAGTAAATATACTCTCCTGTGTAATACACACAGTGTTTGAACTTAAATATTCCCTTGAAGATAATAAACTCTAATTAAGACTCTGTATCCATCTATAACTTTTCCTGTCTTCGACTACACGATAACTAAAATCAGTCTCAGGATTCACAAATTATCTGGTCAAGATTCCAGAAGTTAATAACTTTTTCAATTCCATGCTCACTTCTCTGTTTCCTATCACTGCCTTCAAGGAACGACCAGCCTTTCTTCCTTGTTGCACTGTTTCAAGCAATCCACACTCCACACGTCCATCCTTACCCATCACACTACCCAAGTACTCGTACTTAAACATATTCACAGTTTCCATTTCCTCATCATCCAACCTCACTGTACATTCACTGACTTCACCTCTCTCGAAGACCATAACTTCACTCTTCCCTACATTCATCTTTAGATTCCGTTTCTTACACACTCTGCCAAACTCTTCCACCAAGCCTTGCAGCTCCTCTTCATCTTCACTTAACAACACAGTATCATCTGCAAATAACAGTACAGGGAGTTTTCAAACAATACCCTGTCTCATTAGGGCCACTCCAACATCCACTGCCCTATCTTGTGTCTCATTTATAACCCAATCTTTATACAGACACATCATGGAGACATGACACATCCCTGTTTCAACCCATCCTTCAAATAGAAAAGGTCACTCGGTTCACTATCCACATCCACTATATCCTCAGCACCCTCATACATACTCCTCACAGCATTCAACAACTTCCCATCTACTTCATAATTCTCAACCCCTCCGTGGCCGCCAGCGTCGAATCACGTTTAGCCGATAAATGGCCGCAGGTGTCGTTTGAGCACGACCTATAAAAAACTGCAAAAATTTTTGGGAAGTGAACGAACGTTCTGAACGTCTTCACACTGACCTACACTACATTCCCATACACCCCATCAAACAGTTGAGAGCCTGCTGCTGTGATGAGTGGATTTTCGATTTTTTTGCTACTAGCCATGCCTGAACAAGCACAACTTCACCCATTTTCTCGACCCAGGCAGAACTGATCATTTTTGTCCTCTCTTGCAAAACACACACAACCTTCTGCTTACGATTATGAAGTAAGAGACACGTACAAAAAAGACATGATAAGTAAAAAAATACATTATTGTCTTGGTATCTTTACCTATTTACTCAGGTTTGCTGTAATGGTTTGGATCATTTGATGCAGTGCAACATGTAGAAAACTGTGAAAACCTTCGGGAAGTGAACGAAAATCTCGGACATGAGACTGACCTTGACTTCACCCTCTCACACATCACTCACTCACTCACATACCATGTCAGTTCACCACCTGCTGTCATGACGAGTGGATGTACGATTTTTTCGCTCGTGGCCATGCCTAAAAACACAGTTACACCCATTATCTCGACCCAGACAGAAAATACAATCTTTTTCCTCCCTTGCAAAACACATACAACCACCCTGTTTATGAGACGGCAATATATATTGCTGAAATAAGGTAAAATGATAAAGATGAACAATGAGAAAGATGAACATGTTATTACGGATAATATACGTTTCCCTCCTTCTGTAAACTTATTTATTTCTGCTTTGTATCTGTATTCGTAATAATTAGACTTCTGAAACTGCATTACGATTCTATTTGTAGCCATGCTCGTGGTGTGGGAGCTCGAAATTGTGACTCAACTTCCGCATTGCTAATCGGATCTGACCCTCCACTTTATTCTCCTGCGGCAGAGTCTAGCCTTGGAGGACGGGCAGTTTTCTCATTTAGGACCGAAAATTCAACTCTTTCGCTCCCTTTTCCAAGCACGGGCACAACGATAACGTAAAAAATAACTCGAAACTACCATAAACTTATTTTATATGAAAAAGGTGAAAAAGTATTCATAATTTTTTTTTTCCAGCCATTCCTAACAGATTAAATACTGAAATCATTCGATATCAAATCTCATATATGCACAACATTTCAGCACCGTTCGCATTGTTTTGGGAGGCAAAAAAAAAAAAAAAATAACACCTGCCCAGTTGCGTTGTGGCAGCGCCCCTGGATGGTTTATATCGGTTGCCGATATTTCTGCAACTTCCACGCTCCATTGCAAGCCATAAAATGATTCTAGGAAGCTGGGATTTGCACTGTTAGGTGCATCTGAACTTTCTCTCCAATTTGGCAGGAAAAAAAATCAATTTTCGAAACTTAAAAAAAATGGCCCCGGCATCGGCCTGGCGTGCACGGAAAATTCCGAGCCTTCGGCCACGGAGGGGTTAATACTTTCCACAATCCTTCTCAATCCACCCTGTCATATGCTTTCTCCAAATCCACAAAGGCTGCATACAACTTCTTTCCCTTCTTTAGAAACTTTTTGCACTTAAGATCTAAGAATGAATATCTGATCCCCACAACCACTTCCCTTCCTAAAGCCTCCTTGTTCTCCAACTAACTCCTCTGTTGTTTCCCTAACTCTGTCAATAAGTATCCTACCATATACTTTTCCTGTTACACTAAGAAGACAGATGCCCCTGTGATTACCACACACTTCTTTTCTCCCTTAACCTTTGTATAAGGAAATAATTATACCTGACTTCCAATCCTCTGGAACTCTACCCTCCTCCCAGGCCAATCTGCACATCTTGAACATCCATTCTACTACTATCTCTCCCCCATGCTTCAGCATTTCACAGCACACTTCATCAATTCCTGGGGCTTTCCTCATTTTGACTTTCTTAAAGAAACATTGCTTCCACTACTTCCATCCTACTGATTTCTTCCTGTCTTCTCACCTCCCTCCTTCTCCCAGCCATTCCCCGGCCATTTATACTCACACTGCTTTCATTCTCTATGTTCAACAATTTATTAAAGTATGCTCTCCATCTGGTCACGTTTTCTTCCCTCTCAACTAGTAATATACCATTTTTAACTTATACTTCCCTACTAATTTCACTGCCACCCTGTTTGACTCTCTTTACCTCTTTCCAGAACATTTTCTTACAATCCCTCCACTTGACACCTAAATCAAATTCCTTCCAAATTCCTCATCCACTGTCTTCTTACTCTCTCTTACTGATCTTTTCAACTCTCTCCCTTTCTACATACAGTATAACTCTCTCCTCTGCCTCTCAACTTCTTCCATGTCCCTTTTTCTCATCCATTCTTTTTTCTTTTGTGCCACAGCCTGTCTCACCTCTTCATTCCACCATGCTGTTCCTTGCACCCCCTTTCGTCTTCTCTTCACCCCACACATCACCTCACATGCTGCACTGATTTCTTCTGTGAATGTCTTGCACACAACTTCCACATCCCCCATCTGCTCCAATTCATATTTACCCAATCGTTCCTCCATTTCTCTCTTATATTCTGCCTTCTTCTCATCCTCTTGTAACCTTTCCACTATCCTTGCATCTACTCCTTCCTCCCGTCCTTCACTTCTTCTGTTTCTCCATTTTATGTGGACCTTGATTCTGACCACCACCAAGTGGTGGTCAGAAAGTCCACTCCCCCAACCTCTGTATGCTCTTGCATCCGTTACACATCTTCGCATCCTTTCATCCACATACACATAATCAATCATTGCCTTCCTTTCACTCAGCTCACCATCCACCCTTCTCATCACTCGCCATGTATACCTGTGGATTATTTTGTGCCTGGAGAGGGTATTGGCTATCACCAACCCCCTCCTGGCACAAATGTCCACTAAAGCACTACCATTCTCATCTATCTTAGCAGGCACACCCTACTCACCAACTACTCCATTCACTTTCACATTCCCTACTTTACCATTCATATCACCAATCAATAACACTCTCCCATTCCTTTCAAACTTTTCAATGCACACTTCCACATTTGTCCAGAACTCTTCTCTCACTGTGCTTGCACGATCTTGTGTTGGCGAATACACACACACAATCGCCCACATTTGTAGTCCAACTTTCAGTCTTACTCACACAATCCTTGAGCCAACTGATCCGTACTCTCTTACATTCTTCTTCCATCTGTTACAACAATACACACTCCTTCTTTTCCCCTCTCATTCTCACCTACTCCTGCACATATATCCCATCCGTACTCCCATTCTCTCACACTCTCACCTCTCCATTTAGTTTCTGTTAATCCATATACATCCACTTTCACACCCTCAACCACATGGGCAATCTCTCTCTCTCTCTCTCTCTCTCTCTCTCTCTCTCTCTCTTTTACCTCATCATTTGCACCCCTTACATTCCAAGTCGCCATCCGTATCATGTCCTTTGTTAGGTCCTTAGTCGTCTTCTTTTGGTCAGTCCTGGTCCGAGGCTTCTTGTTCGTATTTTTAGTCAGTTGTTCTCCGGGGAGGGGCACTAACCCTCCGCAAACCCACTTGCTGTCACGTAAGGAACACGTATCGGTTGGTTACAAGGTTACCACCCAACGTCGTAAATGATTTCCTCGTTTACAAGAAATAACTTGGATTGCCACTCGATGTAAAGCTACCCTAAAAACAGGGTACCACTACACTAAGTGGGTGGATGATGGGCGCCCCCATCTACCACAAAATTTAATGTGCATTCAATAAATTAACACTAAATTATTTGCTGCATTTTGCCTTTTATATATCTTGTCAATATAATATACTGAAATAGGAAGAGACAAGACTGCGCTGGCCAGAAAGACCTTTTACTGCAAGATAGAAGGAGATAGATAGGAGGGACAGCAAGGACGAAGGAAAAAGAAGGAAGGGAAGGACACTTGATGACTTGAATAAAACAGGAGTATTATTCATCTGTTCATCGTATATAGACTACACGTTATATTGGAGAAAACGTTATTTTACAATGTTATAAGGAATGAATATTTTGTCCGAGGAAGTAAATTTACTGAAAAATTATTATGATTTTGTTCTATGCCTACCGATGATTAGATATATCGGAGTTGAAACATTATCAACATTAGTGACAAATATATGTTAGGCAAAACAAATCCTTATAACTGATTACCATGCCGTCCCTGTATTCATTTTCACCACATTAGAATACATGTCCTATTGAAGGATTGCTATGAATTTTCTTGGAAAAGATAACAAGGGGTAAAACTCTCGTGAGATATATGTTGGAATCGCGTTGTGCTCATCTTGCAGCTATATGGCACACGGTAAACATCCTGGCAATCGATAATGAATGCCTGTAAGTTATATACAAATAAACTATGCAGCATATAAAAAGCAAGCATATAATCCACATTATCAGGCAGTGCCTGGTGGGCACGAGTGATAAGCCCGTCATCGAACATTTTGTGGCAACTTTGACAGGCAAACCAGCGAACAGCGAGTGCCCTTAGTTGAGCTTCACCAGACACTTCCAGGTGGCTTGGCACCGGGCATGGACCCACGACCCTGCCATCCTCTAAAAGTTGGCTCTTTAACCAGATTGGTTTTCTGTACTATTTTTTTGTTTTTAATATTATGATTTCAACAATTAATATGCCATACTGAGCTATTGCTTTTTCTTTTCAACTGTGTTGTGCATGGTAATACCGCAATCAAGCGCTGCCGACCACTTACTGACAACTGGCCGACTTTACTGCTTGACTGGCTACTCAGCAGTGTGGACATCATCACAGTCATGCCCAACAGACCGTGCCCGATGATGGCACATTCGGCCAGTCACTGCTCGATAGTGTGGACGGGGCATAACAACCTCAATCCGGGGACTGACTAGCGTCAAGCAATATAATTACGTCTTCAAATGAGAGAAAAAAAACACGGCTGCCCGTTATTTGACGCTAGTTACCAATTTGGTAACCTCTTCAAGTCACTGTCTTCATCGCTGTCCCTGTCCTACCCTCTGCACCAAACATTGTGGAGGAGGGATCGGTGTTTGTTGGATGTTGCCAATTAAAACTGGATATTTAGTTACCTAGTCTCTGTTTGATGTTACAAAACAATTTTGTATGCATCTCATGGACGTGAAAGTAATTAGGTGGAGATGCAGGGATGATTTTTAAGGTAATCGACTCATAATATTTGACTGTTAATGATTACCTGACTACATATATGCATTTCCAATGCAATGCATTTATACTGAGGTGGACCCCATAGGAGAATGTTGCCTGCAGAAATGTTAGCAATAATTGAAGGGTTTTGGCACCCCTTCGGTCCCGAGTCAATCCATTTCAGTCCTTCAGCTGCCCCTCCTTTCCTTCTTCCCTCGTGCTTGTTGTCTTTTCTCTCTATCTCCTTCTCCCTTGCACTATGAGGTCTTTCTGGACTAGCGCAATATTGTCTCTTCCTATTTCAATATATTTTACTGAGAAGAAATATAAAAGGCAACAAGAAGCGGTGCCAAGGCACAGCAAACGCGTTCCCAGCAGTCATTCTAGTGCTGACGTAAAAACACAACAGGATATCTAGTCAAAGATGTCACATATCAATTTTGGAGTTAATCGGGCAAATATTGACGATTCTTCCCTGACACAGACCTTCCTAGCGCCAACTGGGGGGGTTTACCCTTCTGATATAATGAGGCATGTTATTGGATACAGATTTGATAGATGTACCTTTAGGTTTTGGTTCCATGTCGATATGACGAATTTGAATGGAGTTATGGCAAAAACGCTTTTATTTTATTTTGGGAGGCCTACAGCCTGGGCCTTGGCCCTATTTGGCCCATAATGTAATGAGGTTATCAGAGGGTCCTAGCCCATCATCCAAGATATTTTAGTCAAAATCGCACCAGTAGTTTTCGCGTAAAGTTGTTAACACAGACAGAAAGACAGACAGACTTGCAAACAAACAAACAAACAAACAGAGAGACAAACAAAGAAACAGACAAACAAACAAACAGACACACAAACAGACAAACAATCAGACAAACAAACAAACAAACAAACCGAGTGAAAACAATACCCGTCCCCGAGCCCCTCCGGGGAGTGGACGGGTAATAAGGCTAAAATTTAGTATTAAATTATGGAACACGCATTTTAAGACATCATGCGTCATGGAGCGTAATAACCCTAGAAATCGATGAAATATAATAGCAATATTAGATTCGTTAAAGAAAGCATTGCCGGTTCTCTTCGTTAGATGTCAACATCAATTTGTCTGATTCACTAGACTTCGTTTCAGCAGTTTCAACAACCATGAATAAACGAAACTACCAGCTGACGTGCTGCTCTTCTGTGCTATGTGCCAGTTAGGTTTTACAGATTGCTAACGCTCATTACTCCATTATACTCCATTCATTAAATACTGTAGTATTCTCTAAAAATTGCTTCCTACCTCTTGTTAGTTATTAACTTTCATTTACGTAGAATGTGATGAGAATATTTGCTTCACCACCACTCAAAAGTTGAGCCAATCACGTTCCACGTGACACAGGCTCTAGCTTCTCAGTGACTCATTCATAAAGATACATGGGCTTACCACAGGTAACTGCCCGACATCTCCATATACCCCAATATTATTCCGCTCCTTCGACTTGCTCAACTGTACATTCTTACAGTAGAATAATTGTCTATGAACAGTAAAGCCTAATTCCTTGTTTGTGTAGGTCTGATTTTATTGTATTAAATTGTTTGACGTTTATGTTGCATACGGGAATTGAAATTAATACCGTGTTGCATAAATATAATTAATTTTGAAGCCAGGAATCACAGTAATGTACAGACAAAAAAATAAACAAAGCAGGTATATATGTAAGACGTTAGTTTTTACCTCACAATAATGATTACTAGTATATAGTACGTTTCATCTTTCGATCAGAAACCATATATGGGTGATGTGGTCCTAAATCTGACTGGAATATACAATTATTAACTATTGCTTTGATGAGCCACCTAACAATGAAAATTTCGCTTGATTTACCTAAGGTAACCAACATACGGACATCTTTAGTATTCCATTCTTCTTATCAACAGATTTTTTTATTCTGCTTTGGAAAGATTACTCAAACTGTTTGGGTTAGGTGTAGGTTTCAATAATTGATTCAGTACAAGAGGTTTCCCCGTAGTTGAGTCGGTTTGATGTAACATGAATAAACAGAAAGAAAATATTTCACTAAAGAAGCATAAAGAGAAATAAATAAAAACTTAGAGGTTGTAAGGATGCACTATAAAGAGACGTCTTTCTTTTGTAAAGGTTAAAGTAACAGGTTCATCTTGGAACGAGAGTAAGTGATGATTTCCACCAGCATAGTGAAGGAGGCCAAGGCACTGGTAATGAGGAGTAAGTAGAAGCCGCCCTGCGTGTGGTTGAGGCTGAGGGGTATCTCTTTACTTTCCTGTAATGGAAACTAAATATTAGTGTTCATACTAAGTAAATGAGCAACATATGACGAAAAAATTTTGTACACTAGGCTGATGAATACAAAATATACCAGTTTTATTTATAAAAGTTGTCGAACGCCATTCTGCGAGAGAGAGAGAGAGAGAGAGAGAGAGAGAGAGAGAGAGAGAGCATGTATTACACATTCCTTGCTACGAGCTGGTAACCCTTATGTCTCAGGGATGGCTTAGTCAGCTTACCAGAGTTATTTTCTACTTGCCATTTTCCTTTTCAAGCTACATAGAAAGGACTCTCATTCTGGATGGCGACTATCTGGTGAGTCGTAAGGAAGGCTCAATTTGGTTGGAATATTTAAAATGTGCAAAGGTGCTTAAATTACAGTATAATATGATAGTGTCCTGTAGAAAATGCTCTGTGATAATGAGAAGCACGTAACTTCAGTCTTGCAACAACTTGCTAGTAAGTCTCATAAATTTGTTGGCTAGGCTTAATCTTTTTGCGAGATGTGTTCAAGATTACCGATGATTACTGTTCAAATCACTCAAACAACACATCAGGTAGAGAGCTGCCCAAAATATCCCAACAGATTCAATACTTGTTTACTTGAAAACTCATGTCACAATCTTATGGAGTCATACAAAGCTTGCTCTGTGTGTGTGTGTGTGTGTGTGTGTGTGTGTGTGTGTGTGTGTGTGTGTGTGTGTGTGTGTGTGTGTGTGTGTGTGTGTGTGTGTGTGTCTGTGTGTGTGTTTCTGTGTGTGTGTGTGTGTGTGTGTGTGTGTGTGTGTGTTCTTACCTAATTATTCTTAGCTAACTGTATCTTAACAGGAATGAGTCAAGCTCGTACTGTACCGTGTATTAAATCACTTTTATAATACATATCCTTAAATTTATTATTTGTTTAGGCACACACTATTTTATTCGGTAGTGCATTCCACTGATCAATTGCCCTATTTGAGAAACTGAATTTCCTTATGTCTTTATCACCATCCTTTTTATGCAGTTTTTTTTTTGCAGCGTTCTCTTGCTGATGCTTCCCCATAGGTTATATACTCACTTCTCTATTTTCTCTTTCCCTGAGACACATTTATATAGCATAATCATGTCTCCTCTTTTCCTTCTCTCCTGTTGTGTTGGTAGATTCAGTTTTTCTAGTCTTTGTTTCATAGTTTAGATCCCTTAACCAGCCGCGTGCCAGTGCCGTTTTAAAACGGTCTGACATAATGCCACAGCCAGTGCCAATGCTGTTTTAAAATGGACTAAAATAAAAAACTTCACTATGACCGCATTTTTTATAATTCGCGGGTAAAAACTGGCAGGCACGTAAGGTAACTGTTCCTCTACCATCCCCGAGGCTGTCAAGGCCATACACCCTCCCCCCCTAATGCTCGCTCTGCCTCACTCTGCTTGTGTTCCTCACCCAGTGCTGGACATAGTGAAGGCATTTTGTTAATATTTTCATGTAAGTGTAAGTTGTAAATATTTTCTTGTAAGTCTATCTATCTATCTATTGCCAGTCGCCTCAATCCTGTATAGGGTGGCCACAAACAAATCTCCTCCACGTCGCCCTGTCCCCCGCCATTTCACTGCCCTGCTCCCAACTCACACCCCCCTCTCTCATATACCTCTCCACCCCATTCCTCCATCTCATCCTCGGCCTCCTCCTCCCTCTCCCCCCCACCACCTCACTCACATACACTCTCCTCATCAGTCTCTCACCCTCCATCCTCTCCACATGGCCAAACCACCTCAGTGTGTTCCTCCTAATGCTTCCTATCGCATCCACATCCACACCACAATGCTCCTTTATATTCTCATTTGTCAGCCTGTCTATCCATGTGACTCCACAGGCTCCTCTTAAATAACTCATTTCCACTGCTCTCACTCTTGACTTGTGTCCTTCTTGTAAGTGTAAGGACTATATAGTGAAGTCAAGTTGTAAATACCTTCTTGTAAGTGCCAGGACTGTACGTAATGAAGTCAGGTTGTACCTATCTTCAAGAGTGTAAGATAATGCATTCACTGTGAGAAAGACACGCAAATTGTGATAGATACTGAAGTAATAAGTGATCAGAAAAGTGTACTGAACATCGCTATACCTTCCCAGGATAAATACCTGAGTATACCTTACACAGAAAACGGCTTTCTCTCACGTACGTGGTGAGCGTGAGAGAACGGCTATACATGTACAAGAGTATGCAGGACTCAATAAAACTCCTTTTGGAGCCTCGGTGAGCATTTTAATGGCGAAATTCATTGTTTCCACATCAAAATCTATAATTTTAAACAAAAAGAAAAAAATCGAAAAATGGCCGGCACTGGGGTGACCCAGAGGGCTAAAAATATCCGGCACACGGCGGGTTAAGCTTCGTGCATACCTTGTAGCTCCACTTTCAACTTTTTCAATCTTATCTACAGTATGTGTTTCTTGAGATAAAGATTCCAGACAACTGATGCATACTCCAGGTTTGGTGTGATGAATGATGCTATTATCTTTCTCAGCACGTCTTCATTTATGTATGTGAATGCTCTTCCCATATCAGTAAGTAGTGTATATATGTTCAGTACCTTCTCACTGATGTGGTCAGCCGGAGATAGTCTGTTACTGATAATCACTCATAGGTCCTTCTGTCTTTCTGATATGTGTAGAATTTTACATCCCAACTTATAATCCAAAACTGGTCTTTTTCCACTTTTACCAAATTTAATTCCATGACACTAGCCCAAACTGACTTCCAATTGCTGTTTATTGCTCCATTCATGAAGGTTACTTAATTCTTCTTGTAGCTCTCTACAAGACACTCTGAAGGTAATTCTATTTTGTATTATTGCATCATTAGCCAACAAATTTAGATACCTGTCATTTCCAGTGTTACTGTCTGTGTTATTTATATACACTAAAGGCAGTTGGTACCAGCACTGAGCCCTGTGGAACTCCGGTAGTCACTTCTTTCCATGATGAGTAATTTGTCCTTAGAATTGTTCTCATTTCCCTTTTTCTGAGAAAATCTTCCATCGAACAGTACAGGTTGCCTTGGATTCCTCTTTGATGGTACAGTTTCCATAAAAGTCTTTAGTGTGATACTCTGTCAAATGCTTTCATGAAATCTAGAGAGATACTGTCCACTCATCTTTCTCCTTTCTGTAATGTTTCTGCAGCTTTATCATAGTAGCTTAATAGATTAGTAACACATGATTTTCCCTTTCTAAAACCAAACTGCCTTTCTGTTATACTGTGTTCTTCTAGATGGTTTATCGAAACTTTTCTTATCAGCTTTTCTAGTATCTTACTACCAACACTGGTTGGTGATACTGGTCGGTAGTTGATTGCATTTTATCTATTCCCATTCTTGAATAGGGGAACAATGTTTACTTTCTTCCAAATATCAGGTAGTTTACCTTGACCTAAGGATTCCTTGAATATTAAATATATTGGTCTACTCAACTCTTTTGCACATTCATGTAGCACCCAACATGAAATTTTGACATGGCCATTTGTTTTTTCATTTTCTAATTTACTGAACTCTTCTGTACTTCTTTTTCTGATATTTGTATATATGGTAATATGTGTGGGCATGCATGTTCCACATCATCCCCCACAAAATTATTTTCTGTGTGTGTGTGTGTGTGTGTGTGTGTGTGAGTTTGTAAAATCTGTGTTACTAATTTTCGAAAGTGAGAATCTATATTTTTAAATAACACGTCCATGCTTTTCATGTTAAACCTAACACTAATACTCCTCAGTGAGTTTCTGCCAGCACATATTAAAACCTTTTTTTCTGGTAAAAATAACAAAATAAATTTCGTTGTAAAGCTCATTGTATGTTTTCCAGATCGGATGCCCATTCGAATAAAAAGAAAATTTAATATGCACACAGGAAGTGAAGTGTGATTATATTCTATTGATAATGAGTTCCAGTTAGGCACGTGGTGTATTTACGCGAAGTGGGTGTTAAATGTTATATTATTTCAAAATACAAGTGCTTGCAGAATCTGGATACTTTTCGGTGAGACTGCATCTGCTGAATGACTGTAGCATTTTGGCAGATGAGTATAAAATACACGTTTTGGGTGTGGTGTGTGTGTGTGTGTGTGTGTGTGTGTGTGTGTGTGTGTGTGTGTGTAATTCACCGGGTCGGTCAGGATCACTTGATGGTCGTGATTGTCAGCTTTTACCCCCCCGGAAGGGAGCTGGGAGCTCATATAGTCCGATCTAAGGGCAAGGCTGTGACCTTCACACACGCACACAACCGCCCTCTTGCTCAAGGGGGACAGTAACCACCCATTTCGTCAGTGAAACTTTTCGCAACCTGAGCGAGGCGCGAACTCCCGTCCACCAGTTGGCAAGCGAGAACGTTACCGCTGCACCAGCGAGTGGTGTATGTGTGTGTGTGTGTGTGTGTGTGTGTGTGTGTGTGTGTAATGCATTAGGCTAAAGGGATGCTGGATTATGGTGACAGCCATACAACTGTCAGACGTTATGTTGTTGAATCGTCTTACTTGTATGATTTTGTTGGTTCTGTAAACACTGGAGAGAGCATACATATTTATTTAAATACCAGAACAGCGTTGCTGAGTGAATCAGATTTTGTGCTGGTAAAAGCTAAGGATACTTTGTATGGTTTGTTTATAGCAGAGGTACTCATACTTTCCCAAGTCATTCCACACTTTTCTCAGTGAATCACACTGAGTCTTTCCCCACAATAACGTAAAAGAGGTATCTCCCTTTTGGAAATTTTAAATGCCTCTATTCCAGAGTTATCTGCGTCCACTTAGTGGTTCTTCCTAACATTAATGGCAAGAAATCTAGCGGCGGTATGAGGGAGATTTTTACAAAATATAGGGAGTAAACTTAGTTTTATACTTTTATAAAGCATGATGAATTTATTTGAGGACGAATTTTTTGATCTTATTAAAAATAACTCAAATAAAATGCCAAAATCACTTGACAATATGTACAATTTATAACCGACAACACATGGAAAACTCTACTTTTTATGCAAGAGAGAAGGAATCAAAGGTTAGAAGCCAGCAAGATTGTTCTTACTAGAAAAAAAAAAAAAAGTGGAATTCAGAAGATCCGTTCTCACTGAGGTGCTCGGTCACATTGCCTTTAAAAGAGTGAAAGTCACAGTTAGAGGAAAATACAGACTGATGAAGACAGTTCCATTGCTGGCCTATGTCTTACATGAAGGACTGGAAATATTAGTGAATTCTGCCAGTAGAGCTGGACAGGAAATGGGTGAGATTTGCTGTTAGATGAATGCAGTTGTCCGCTGTAATGGAAGGGCGATGGGGAATGTAAGCTGATAATTCATTCTAGCAGTGACTATTTAAGTAGCGATAGAGAAGAGTTTAAGATGCAACGGTGCGGTGAAGAGACAGATTTTGAAGGGAGTCGGTAGAGGAGTTAAAGGGACGAGAAGCTTTTGACTCCACCCTGTTGAGAATGGGTTTATGTTTGGGGCACCCCACAAGTCAACAGCTTTGTGGGGATAATGAAGGCACGACGTCATCTTAGCACACCTATTTTCTTGAAAGTAGATTTTGCAAAATAGGTAATATGATCTTTCTGTGATAAATTCCGAGAGAATGAATCCTCAAGTTTCAGTCTCTCGATCCTTGGAATGTTCAGATTTCTTTCCAGGAGTAAATCCTCCAATCTGAGAACTGCTGGTCTATAGGGTTAGGTTAGTTACCTCAAAATTTAATGCTGTCGTATGCTGAGCATTCTGTCTGGAAGTCGCTCTGTTCTCCCTGACCCTGCCTGCGATAATCTGCTTGAGCCACAGCTGCATGATACCAGCGTCCTCCAGGCAATGAGTAAGTTGCATAAAATGATGGTAATACGGCGACCCTTTTCTGAGGATTAATGTGAGGAATGAACCTATCAACTATGTAATAAACATTGGCATTGTTATAGGTATCAGCTGCATAAGCTTGATATTAATTGTAACGGAAATTATTATAAGTCATCATTGTCGGTGTCTAAATCATCGTCTCTCATCATTAACCCGCCCCGTCCTGTCGATGTATGGGTACATTGGAACATTTTGCATTTGCCAGTCCCGGCGACGTACTGGTACGTCGTGCAATTGCAAGGTTCCTAATTTGCACAGTTTTCAATTTTCACGCATGATTTTTCGTACGTATACACGGGACACCTTCCTCTATTCCTCTACAAGATGCCAAGCAGGGACAATGCCTTACACCGCATAACCTCCCCCCTCCCCCCCTCATGCCATTGTCTCGGCAATTCATCTGTTACCAGTGACCTGGCCAGTAAAGATATTCAGGGCCAGAGTGATTCCTCAATCGATGACAATGTGGAGGACAAAGTTTACATAGCATTAGAAGAAGAAACAGTCAGAAATAATGATCAGGAAATGTGGCAAAAAAAGGTCAGGTATGGTGATTAGTTAGTGAGTGAAACAATGCTTATAATGCCTATATTACTGCTTGAAAACCAATATACTCTCATACTACATATAAATTCGTACCAAGTAAATAAATAAATACGGTTTATGAGTTGTGTGAAATAGTTACCCTCCCATAGAACTCGTTTTCTTTGGTGCAAGCATGTTAGAAAACCCAGTCAGGTAAGGAGGAACTCCTACCTGGATCGAGTATTTTAAACCTCAAATGAGCAATTTCTCTATGAATTTTCGATGTTTCTCACCAAAAGCGGAGGTTTTAGCCAAAAAAAAAATTTTCAAAAATACCTCGGGATTGGGGGATGTCGGAGGTGCGGAAAACCTCGGGACATGACGGGTTAAGAGTGTGATCATAAAATTCATAAATCATTAACACCGTATTTACACCATTAGATCCGATTTTGCACCTTATATTTCCGTTTTGCTAACAGCTGGTTGTATTTTTTAGCATGTGGAAGACATTCCGAATTACAAAGGGTTAGATATATGCTTGATTAACCCCTTCACAGCTATAACTCGGTCGTAAGTTAAAAAAAAAAAAAAACTGACAGGTAGCTGCAACGATATAGTGAACAAGCAGGAACACTTAGAGTGCAATATTCGCATCCACAATAATTCCAATGGCCGAACATTTGATTTTACCCTGTGAATTTAACTTTCGACCCATTTCCCTAAAATTCCGATTGCGCCAGTTGTGCTTTACCCTCAGTCCTTCCACCAACTTTCACCTAAATTGTACCAAACTTGTGAGTTGATCTTGTCCCGTGACTCTGGTCATTGTTATGTTGTTCTCAAAAGTTTAAATTCTTCATCATTACCTGACCCTGATACCTATCATCATGTTAAGTCGCAACACACTTAAAGCTATTTTAGTTACAAGACCGAACATATGACCTTGTCCTTTGGTCCTGACCTTTTCTGATCGTTCTCAAAACAAACTTCCTTCATTATTGTTCCACGCAGAACCTACCTGCCAAAATTTTGTGTACATTTTATTGAAACTGACTCGGATGACATGCCTGCTACCGTGACTGTTGACATTACCCTATGACCTTGACATTTGATTGTTGTTGTATTACCATAATTCTTTCCAAATCTAAATCAGATAATAGCTGTTAAATTGACCTTCCCATGTGACCCCTGACCTTTTCTTACCGAGTTTTGTCCCAGTCAAACCAAACCTGTTCATTTTGTTCACATACTAACACACGGGATAAAATATGGCCTTGTCATGTGACCTTGACCTTTGGCTGACTGTTTTCAAATACACCTGGTCGTTCTGTCTTTTCTTTAAGCATTCCAGGAAGTTAGCCTAAATCAGACTCCAACTGGCTGTGTTGATCTTGCTAGGTCAAAATTTGATCTACCCCCCCCCCCGCGACCTTGATCTTTGACCTACTGTTCTAACCCTGAGTCATTCCATCATGTTTGATTAACATCGAATGAAAAGTCTGTCTGTCTGTCTGTCTGTATCTCTCTCTCTCTCTCTCTCTCTCTCTCTCTCACACACACACACACACACACACACACACACACTGTCCAATATACTGCATCGCTTTATGAGCGCGAACATAAAACTTTCTTCTTCGGATGGAAAAGTTAGTCATCAATATACTACGTACAACACAAGATTTTCAGCATTATTAGGTTAATAATCGTCGTCAATAATAGTCTGTGATTACAACTGTGTAATAATTACCTAGGCACTATCATCCTGATAGCCAGTATTTAATGACGTGGGTATAATCAAGAAGCACAATCAAGCAAGTCGCTTACCTCAGTCCCCATCCAAAGGTTGCCATGAAAGAGGTGGGCTTCTTGCCAATGTGGTAGGGACTGCGACCACGTTCATCAGTGTACAGGGACTCGATGATTATAGTGATATGATTCGCCATGGTGACTAGTGTGTAGCCTCCTCTAGACACCTTCTCTAAGGCGTCTTCGTAGTTGGTATACTGAGAATAAGAGACATAGTTTCAAAATGGAAAAAATGAAAATGTATCCTTGTACCAAAACTACATGTACCGAAGATACAAATGTTTCGGCCTGGAAAAAGATAGTTCGGACAGGAAGCATGATGACATAATACATATGGAACGGAGAAATAATAAAAGGGTGCATTATTTGATATGCATACTTTCCTTTCTTAGTTCTTTTCACGACAATATTTTCAGTCATATTCCACGACTGTGCTTATGAGGTAGACATCAGCGACAACGTTGGGCTTGATGTGTACTGATATGAGTCAGCCCATCATAGTGAACTATTAATTATCAGACTGTTAGACTACCCTTGTCCACTCACCTGGCTTTTCTTGAGCCCTGACTTTGACTTCACTCTAGCAACGGGGATAAAGAAATAAGGGATCGCGATATTATAATGAAACTTCGAAAAAATGAAAAGCTCTCACTCATCTTGTACCGTCTTGTTAAACATTCCGTCAAATGTCTGTATTCTAAATTAGGCCAGATTTTTTGAATAACTGAGGGACATCATCTGTATTAGAGTGAAATTAATTTTCACTGTCCATCACCAGACTCATCACACAATAGTTGCATCATTGTGTTAAGGTTAGGTAAAGTATTAGTATATGATTGATTACTTCAGACTACATCGGTGCGAGTTTGTGTTGGAGATCATCTAGCTAGCAGCTTGGAGATCTGTATAGATGGACCGGTCTTTGTTGAAAAGTATTGTGATCTAAATGCCAATGTTATTTTTTGTATTGTGTGACAGTCTTAAGCGGTGAAACATGTTCAATCACCAATGTTTAGAACTGGTGAGTGGTTATCACCAGGGCAGTGGTGAATGGCGAGATAGGACTTTCATGCTTGGGCGCGGGGAGTGCAGACATGTTTTTGTGTGCTCACTTCTCCAGCTTTTAGGGTTGCCCCAACGGCGATAGCATTTTTTTTTTTTTTCACACTTTTGGTGACCATTAGGGGAGCTAGTTCTCATTCTCATACCCTTCCATTCTCCCTGGACCAGTAGGTGTGGTAATCTTTGAACTGAGTTTCCCAATACTTATACCCCTGGAGGATCCTCATCACTCACTTATCGCTCTCAGGTGTCAATGGGAAACTTGTGGAAATCGTCGGCCACCAGATGTTTCTCACTATTTAACAGCTTCTCCGCCCTGAGTACATGTTAAATTACCGTGGTTTTTCTCTGTTGATGTGAGAACCTGTGTGGCAAAATACCATCATACACTATTGAAGTATTGAAAAAGCTTCATAACAAAAATGTAACATAGGAGAATACATTGCTCTCGTTGTTTTATTTCCCCAAAAAACGAAGCCCAAATTGTGAAAACCTACCATTTATATATTTCTTTTCGTCATTCTTAATGAAGTAGCTACAAAGTTGAGTTAAATCTTGCCTCCTGAAATGTTCGATTTACACAGTAGTTTTAGCTATGCACATGCTTTACTTGTGTTAGTCTCTCTTTTGGCGGAAACTTAATGTTGATGTATTAAATTATTCTACATTTGCCATCCGAGCTCAGAGACAGTCTCTGCTCCAACCTGAGTGTGGTTTGAAAGGGTAGTCTCAGACTTGGGTATTTTACCCAGGGTTTATTGTTCCTTCTTTGTGTTTCTCTTTCTTCTCACTTCCCTCGAGAGGGTGGTTACTACGGTGAACGACCTTGCTACCGTCTCCCCTCTCCCCCCATCCTCAGGAGGTTAGGTGGCCATGATGATCGAACGAATGCTGACCAGACTGACTGTAACCAGACGGACAGGCACCAGACTCATACCCTGCTGAATACACTATTGGCAACATGTGAACCTTGTACATTATAAGAGTGTACTGTGGGTGTGGCTGTTGATCGGCCTGCAATCCATGACGTACTCACGCATTTCTTGTGTCAAAGAGGATGAATGAATGGGTTGCTGATTACTGGTTAAAACTGACACGTGTTTACAATGCATATATTTAGAAGACTATAGTATAAGTAACTGTTGTTTTCCATTAATGTCAAAGCTCATTCAATTAATTGATTACCTCCAACTGCAATGATAAAAGATATTAAGAGATTTTTGTATGAGAGACTACTCCAGTATGTGCTCACTCATCTTAAAAACGCTCCTGTTGTACACACAGCAAAAAAACTATCGTTACAGGGGGGTCAGATGTGTTTCATACTGAACAACCTGGCTGTCTCGCTAGGGTTGGTAAGCCTGACAGTGGGTGACTTGCCAAATAGGACGAGGTAGAAAAATGCATGGGAGAAGCAATGGATATAGCTTATAATAAATATGCAACAAACACACGCAGGGATACCAATGGAGGAGGCTGTTATCAAAAACCTTCATTCGTGTGTCATTTTATATCGCGCAGAAGGTGTAACTATAGTTTTTTTGTTGTGTGTACATTGTCAGATGGTGCAGCACACTCCTCATTAGTGCATTTAAAAAAGTGTTTTTCACAAAGTATAAATGGTATTATCTAGTAGTGGTGAATAAGTTCAAGAGTGCGATATATGCCGTGATGGCATTGTGTGATACGAAGATGAAGGGTGTGAAGTGGAGGAATGGGAGGGTGTGAAATGTGTCAGATCAGGCATGGATGGGCGAGGAAGATACAATGAAAGAGTTGCCTTTGTGATGATTGAGGTGTGGCAGAGTGAAATGAGAGATACAAATGTGTTAGCTGGAGGTGTATGTATGTCAATTTTCAAGTCTGAGAAGGTGAAAGTGGCTGTGATTTTAGCATATGCACCTAGTGAGGACAGGAGTGAGAATGAGAAAGACAGGTTTTGGGATGAGTTGGATGAAGTAGTGGGAGAAATGCCCAGGAGCAAGAAAGTGATCGTAATGTGGGATATGAATGGAAGAGTAGGCACTGGCCCTGAGGATGTCATAATGAGTTGTTATGGAGTACCAGGAGTAAATGATAATGGGAAGCGACTGAAGGATGTGTCAGGAGAGGAGGTTGTGCATCTGTAACTCGTATTTCAAACACAAAGATGCACCTAAATATACATGGTACAGAGTTAACAGGGCTCGTGTTGAAAGAAGCCTGACTGATCACGTGCTTGTAGAGAGGTCAATGATGAGAATGGTTGCTGATACGAGGGCTGTGAGAGGACTATGTGGGGACCTGTCGGATCATATGATTGTGGTATACAAGATCAAGCTGAGAGGAGTGAGGTGGATCAGGAGAGAGAGAGAGGCAGTCAGGGAGAAAGACTGGAAGTTGAGAAGCTGAGGATCAAAGAAATGGCAGATGATTACAGGACCAAAGTAGAGGAGGAGTTAGAATCAGTGAATTGGAATGAAATGGATCTGGACAGCCTGTGGAATGCACATAGGGACTGCTTGGTTAGGAATGCTAAAGTAATGTGTGGTGTGGCAAGAGCAACAACAAAGAAGAAAGGTACGGCATGGTGGGATGATAAGGTAAAGAGAGCGGTGGAGGAAAAGAGGAAGATGTAGCTAAAGTGGTTACAGGACAGGTGTTCAGTTGAAATACGAACTGAACATATTGAGAGCAAGAAGCATGTAAAGAGACTAGTGAAGAGGAAAAAGATCGAGGGAAATGATGATCTGGGAAGTAAAATGAATGTGAACTACTCTGAAAATAGGACGAGGAGCGGAAATGTAGAAGTGAAAGCGGAAAGAAATGTGATGGTGCGAAGGATGTGGGTGGTAGATTATTAATCCTTGGGGATGAAATAAGGACCAGATGGAAAGAATATTTTGAAAGTTTGGTGAATAGGAATAGAGAGAGCAAAGCAGCTGTAAACATGATTGGTTTTGGGGGTGTGCAGACAGGGAATGCAGTGCCAGATGTGACACTCGCACAGGTGAAGAGTGCTGTGAAGCGGCTGAAAAATGGGAACGCAGCTGGGGTTGATGAGGTGCATGCAGAGATGCTTAAATGTAGTGGAAAGAGTGGAATGAAGTGGTTGCTGGAGATAAGTAAGAAGGCATGGATGAGTGAAACTGTGCATACAGTGTGGAAAAAGGCTGTGATTGTACCTCAGTACAAAAATAATGTGAGCAAAGTGAGTGGAAGAATTATCGTGGCAGAAGTTTACTGAGTGTGGCAGGGAAGCTATACGGAAGAATTATTATAGATGAAGTAAGAGAGATCTCAGAAGTCCTAGTGTGTGATGAACAGGGTGGCTTTAGGAGTGCCAGAGGATGTGTGGATCAAATATTTGCAGCGAGACAGATAGCAGAGAAGGCTTGTGAGAAGGACCATACGGCGTTTATGGCATTTATGGATCTGGAAAAAGCATACAACAAAGTGGACAGAGAGGGAGTGTGGAAAGTTTTGCACATGTACAGCGTAGATGGTAAGCTGCTAGGTGTCGTCAAGAGTTTTTATGATGGTAGTGAGCCATGTGTAAGGGTTAATGGGCATCTAAGTGAATGGTTCACGATCGGTGTGGGCATGCGACAAGGTTGTGTAATGTCCCCATGGTTGTTCAATATGTATATGGATGCGGTGATGAGAGAAGTAAAAACATGAGTAATGGAGAGAGAGATGGAGTTGGTAATGAATGGTGATGGATGGAATATCTCAAATTTGTTATATGCAGATGATGCAGTAGGCTATTGCTTGCAAGTACCAGACAAGAACTTGGTAGGTTAGTGCAGAGTTTTGCTGATGTCTGTGAGCGTCGTGCCTTGAGGGTGAATGTAGAAAAGAGTAAAGTGATGGTTACTGAAATAGAAGGTGACTCTCAGTGTGATGTTACAGTGAATGAAGAGAAACTGGAACTGGTGTAAGAGTTCAATTACGTGGGTACAGTGATAGAAAAGAAAGGAAAATGTGCAAAAGAAATGGAAAGTACAGTGACACAAGGAAGAAAGGTAGCTGGTGCAGTGAAGGCGTTGATAAGAAACAGAGGCTTGAGTTTTGCAGCTGCACGAGGCATACATGAAGGAGTGTTAATGCCATCTTTAACATATGGATGTGAGACTATGATGTGGCATGCAAATGAAAAGTCAAGAATGACAGCAGAGTAGATGGGACTGCTGAGGAATATATGTGGCGTACAGAGGGTGGATAGGATACGAAATAATGTGATTCGTGAAAGATGTGGAATGAGGAAGTCAGTGGACACCAAAATCGAAGAGAGTATACTGAAGTGGTATTGTCATGTGGTGAGAATGGATAAAACAGAGTGAAGAAAAAGGTATATCTGAGCGAATTCGAAGGAGGGAGGAGAGGAGGTAGGCCAAGGACAAGGTAGAGAAATATGGTGGATGAGTGTGTGAGGAAGGTAGGTTTGGAAGTCGGTGAGGCTAGGGAACTGACAAGAGATCGAGCTGGCTGGATGAATGTTGCGAGGAGCAGTGCATGTTTAGGGATTTGGCACCCCTTTTTAACGTGGCAGTGTCTGGATTGACTCTATCGGATACGAACGTGGTGAATGTTTTTTGCGTATCCAATAAGCCAGGATTCTTGGAGCTTGAATGATGAGTTAATGAAAGAGTGGCCCATTGGATTGGGCAAATTTGGGCTGTCTGGACATTGCTATTCCTCACCCTGCCCTAGCATGGGAAAAGAGGTCAGGATGATGATGATGATGTTAAGTATGTCATACGCAGATGTGGTTACTGGCTAAAACATAATCCTTCCCTTCTCTTTCCTTTTCTGCCAAGTCTTTCATTGTTGGAAACACACTCCCAACTTTCTCCCACCCCTCCCACTCTCTCCTTCCCGCTCTCATCACCCAGGTCCTCTTCTCTCCCCCAATAGTTTCATTATGCCTGATATGGTTGACAGAAAGTTGACACCTGAACAACAACCCAGGGGGACGACCACCAATGCAGACAACAGCCGAGGAAGAACGACAGATAAGTGATGAGTAAAATATTTTTTTCAATGCGGCGACCACACAAGAACAAATGAGCTAGATGTGACTACTCTAACTATGTGACGGTGGTTACATGCCGAAGGTATTTATCACAGGACACCAATCAACAAAATAAAAGCAGCAATTAACATCATGAGGACAGACGTGGGTATGTAGAGATCCATGTGCAGGAAGATCATAAACACAGGATTCGTGTTATATTCACCAACGACAAAGCGTTCTCCCTAACAACACATGGGAAGATACATTGCTGGAAGAGGAATAAAGGCAGGTTTAATATTACAGAAGGCATCATATGTGCACGTATATATACGAGTAAATAAATATAATATGTGCATCCCACTTATGTAATAAATGTAACATGTAGAATTTTCATGTAAATCAAAACATCCTCCAGATGCATGCAGAGTTGGTAAAAAAAAAAAAAAAAAAGAAGTAAGTTCAACTCAAAGTGAAACATCCAAGTCACACAATTTGTCTATGGTCATAGCTTTCGACTCTACCCTGTTACCTTTTCTTTTGACCGAATATTTAAAAAAATCCAGTTACTATACGCATGCCCGTCCTTCAAACACATAACGAATATTGGTTTAAATTTGATTGAAGATGTTTACGTTGACCTTGTCTTCGTGACATTGACCTTTTCATTATTGTCCTCTAGGTTGAATCACTTCATCCTTGTCTGACCTTAACCCCTTCCAAGCTTTGTCCTGATCGAACCAATGCTAGTTATGACAAAGAATTGAATCATTGCCATTGCCCTGTTTCCCTTGCCTTTGACTAACAGTTCCGAAATATTATTTAGTCCATCCGATGCTGGCCCGCAACCTTTTTACCACATTAGGTCAATATCAGGTAATATGAAATTAATTGACGGTGTCCTTGAGCTATGACTTTGTTCGGCCATAATAGACGAGTTGTCGGTTCTGGGTAAACATGGCCAGTGCACTCTGCCATGTACTTAAAAACTTACGGTATATGTATCTTTTTTTTTAATTCATCATTTGGACTGAACAAGACGTGATAACTTTAATTCTTTGCGGCTGGAGGGAAGGAGCCGCCATGTTGGTGATGACGTCAACATTCACACTGCAGACGACGCTCCAATCCATCACACAATACTTTACCAGGATCAGAGATGATAGTTGTACCTATATGGCCACCGTAGATCCAAACTACCCCATTCAGGTATGTTGTGAAGGAATATTTTTCATGGTGTAAATGGGTGGTACTTGTTAGGTAAGTAAATTGTGGTGAAATCGACCAGAAGTAGCTTACAGCTACACCATTCCTGAGCGGTGCTCGTACCTCATGAGGTGGGAAGTGTTAAATGTATGCCGTACAGTATCAGTTGTATGAGTTTATGATGGTATTATGCTCATATTTAATATTTGACCTCTTCATTATTAGTTTTCTGAAGAAGATAAAAAAGTTTCAGTGACTCAACTACAGAACTTCATGGGAGTGTGACGAAATACAGAATCGGCGGTCATTTACCGAATCAGCACCGAATTGGCACTTTTTAATTGGTAAGTGTTATAGATTTTATCACCATAGAGGTTCATACTCACCTAATTATTCGAAATCTGGTCAAATTTTTGTATTTAATTTTACCTTTTAAAAAATCCGGATTCACAGCGAAAACGGGCTAAAATTAGCGGAAGTATTTCTCCTTTAGCGGAACAGCTTGCCTTGGCAGACTTCTGCTATTTATAATTGTTAATTTAACAAACAAATGCACTTACTTGCACTTTAAATCAGTATCTGTGCAAAACAGAAGTCTGTCAAGGCATGTTGGCGATCTAAAGTAAAAATACCTGCTAACCTTGGCACGTTTTCGCTCTGACTCCTAATATTCTATTAATAATTAAATAAAGCATAGTTTTTTAACTGAATTTAAGATAATTAGGTATGTATGAGCCTATATGATGAAGAATATAATATTTTCACTACAGTAAAGACTGCATTCCAGTACTGGGAACTTCCGACGAGCAGCCAGCCACCACTGTTTTCGTTTATTGTTAATGGCTAGTATACAGAGGAATAATTGCCCTACTGTGCTTTTGTCAGTGTACTTACACATTGGAACGAAACTTTAGCAATTATTCCTCTTGTCACTGGACATTCTTGGAGGTCAGAAATAAGCACAGTGTATCCTGGCTAAACGTTAACAAAGCAGACTATGCTGCCTCAGTGTGAGTAGTGACGTCACGACCAATCACAGGCCGTTTCAGTGTCACGTGATTTTTCGGCTACTTTATCTATTATTTTTTCGTGTTTCTGCACATTTTTATTGGAAATAATGGTTGACATATTTATTTTCTGAGTATCTTTTACCCATACAAGTACCTAACTTCAAAAAGATTTTGACCAGAAACTCGTCTATTCAATACTGCTTTTGTTTAGTCTTCAATATATTCCTTATTTATGATATTCCATTCAGTAAGATATTCACATTCTGGAGGATAGACAGATAAACCAACTGAACAAAGAACATACCCCACTGCATAAAAACCACTGGTGTAACAGCTCGCCAAACGACATTTGTGACTTGTCTTATTTTCCCAACAACAGATACAACGCCTAAAACATCCAAGAAGAAGCATGTAGCCAGCATGTCTAGTGAAACTTGTCGGAATGTGTATGTCTCCATGGCTTGGATTTGTCTCTCTCTCAATGATCGACGCTTTGCAGCAGCAAAGCATCCTGAATTTCCTGAAGAGTTTCTGATTTCTCTCCTTGAGCAGGACTACCCTTTTCCTTTGGAGGATACTGTTAGCCCATGACAAATGTCTGGGGCACAGAGCCTGAAACATTCAGAGGTGGCTTGACGAACCATCCACACCTGTAACTACTGGACTGGCAGAATCGGGGATGTAATAATGATGCAACAGTGCAGCGAAGAGATAGAGGTTGAAGGAAGCCAGTAAGAGGAGGATAGTTAACAAGACGAAATGCCTTTGACTCCACCTTGTTGAGAACGGCTGTATCTAGGGAGCTTCCCCACACATAAGAGTTGTGTTTTACACAGGGGCGAACAAAACATCTGTATAAAGTCAACAACTGTGCAGGGGTAAAGAAGGAGGAGTCGTCTTAGCAAACCTAATTTTTTGGAAGCAGATTTTACAAAATGAAATATTATGATCTATGATAAAACCGAAATGAATGAAAACCAGGTATGCACAGCGACGATGCACGGTGGAGTTGGACATCGTTAAAAAATAGAAGATAGTCCTACGTAACATTCTGAAGTTTCGAAAGATGGAGGACCTGAGTTTCTGATGCATTAAAAACAAGATTACTTTTAACCCAATTACCAAGTCAGGCAGGTGTGCCATAGCCTCATTCTTTGTTTTTGGAACTGCTGAGATGGAAGCTGTGGGAAGCAAATGGATAGGCGAAGGGTGGAGTCATCATTGTATGAGTGGATAGGGTTAGATGTACAGCTTAGAAGGTCATTGATGAATATAAGGAAGAGCTGAGTTGGTGATAAGGGAGAACCAAGAGGAAAACCACTATTGACAGATCTAAGAGAAGAATGGTGGCCGTCTACAACAGCAACGACCTGAAAGGAAGTTCGAGATGAGAGCACAGATGGAAAGATAGAAACTTTAAGGGGGCAAATGGATATTAAAGTTTTATACCGGACTCTATTGAAAGCCTTTAAGATGCCATGTGCAATGGCAAAGCTTTCGCCAAAGTCCTGAATGGTTGCAGAATGTGAAACATGTTTTCCAGGATATTGTCGTTAATTCTATCGTCTCTGTGTAAATACTTTTGCAGTACTTCTGTGCTAGTGAAGAGAAGGGTGAATATCAAACAAGGTAGTGTCAGATATATAAAGCATACGAAAACTACTACTATCTATCGATGACGTATGAAAGTTATACAGTCACGATAATGTAATTCTTGATAACAAATTCATGGTGGGTATATCGGGTCACCAGTTGTCCGTGTTTTAGTCAAAAACACATTGTTGGTATGTAGTGCCATTAAACATATGTGTAGGTAAATTTACAAGTACTCTACTTTTAATCAATTTGTCTTTGATACAGGTGAACTAACACAGACGGTGGACGACAATCAGAACTATAATGCTGAAATTGACGTGAGCTGATTATTTATTTATTTATTTATTTATTTATTTTTAAGTAAAAGAGAACAAATGGAAGGTTAGACTTGAAACCTGTAGATGGAGAGAGAGGAACAGATGAGAGAACTTGGTGGACAATTGAATATCACCAGTTTACTAGGATTAGACGGTGGAGCTGGTGGTCGAGTCGGTAAAGAAGTGGCCTCAGGTTCCATAGAACGCGAGTTTGATTCCCGGTTGGGGCAAGGAACAGAATGCGAGTACAGAATTTCGTTAAAAAAATAAACTTCCCTGATCTACCATGAGACCTGCAAGCATGCCGTAAGAACATCCTCACAAATACTAATACACCAGTCCTGTATAAGACAGCCCTAGAAAGAACGATGGGTGTTAGTGCCGAAGTGGTGACATGTGGAAGTGTATGGTTTACAGGATGCTAAATAAATGAATGTTTCATAGCAACAGTGACAATCTGCCAAGTTGATATTTTCCGATTTCATCCAATATCAAAGAAATAAAAGGAAATTCAGCTTATAAATATAACTATATTACAAATAAACAAAACAAGGTCACTCAATACACATGCCACTAACACACAATATACTCATTCTCAGAACAATGATATCATTCAATAATACAAGCGCACAATAGTCCAAGTATGCAACTCACTACAACAGCCACATTCACCGAACAGTATACTCTAGAGTTCTCCGGTTTTGTAGTTGAGCAGTTGATCAATGGAAATCAGTTCACACCAACATAGTAAATAACACAGGTATCCTTCGGGCAAGTGGTACTGCAGACCAGGAAGGAGAAAGTTTGATAGCTAGTCCCACCGGCTAGTCAATAGAGTCCTTTCAGCAGAAAGTGTCAATCCAGCATGACTGAAACTCTTTGCCCTAAAATTCTGTACAGACACCAGTCCCGGACCAGATTCAATCACATAGTATGATCCAGCATCTTAATCAGGAACCCTGATTAAGCTGTTAGGATTATACAGTTGAGCTTTGGGTATCATTAACGTTCCCAAACTCATGGGACTTTGTGCAGGTTATACCAATATCCAAATATGCTGGTCGTTTTATTAATCCTACTTCATTTCCATTTGTTGTGTTGACTTTTTGTCTGTTTAAGGTCGTGGATGGAATGGTTAATAATAGGCCTGTTTTTGTTTTAGAGTTGAAGAATTCGTTAAATGATCGACAATGTGGCGTCCATAAAATCAGTTCACTGTATCATTTAATGAATTTGGAACATTGCATATTTTAATCATGTGTCAATAAGGAACCCATGACGGACGTGTTCTTGGACATCCATAAGGCCCATGACATGACGTGGTGACACTATAATGAAGCTCTGCAATATTGATTTAAAATGTAATTTGCCCATTCTTCCAGATTTTTGAGGGCCAGAACTTTCTCAAGGAATTTGCCCCATAACATAATAGTAGATGTTTTTACCCATTAATACGGAGCGCATAAGGGCAACGTGCTTAGCCCTACTTTGTTTAATACTACAATCAATGATATTCTGCTATCAGCTTCCATCCCGAGGTATCATAAATACCTATGCCATGCTGACAGTTGAACAATGTGACATTCCTCCCGTAATGCACAATTTTTGGCTGGGCAGATTCAAGCAGACCTTGATTCCGTCCACCAGTTGGTCTTGCAGTGAGGACTTAAGTTTCCAGTTCTTAACTGTGATGCACTTGTTTTCTCAACTGTAACGTCCTTGTCTTGCATTTGACTTTGGATAATCAGTCAGTACCTTTTCAGAATTCTGTAAAACTTTTGGGCATACATTTTTATTGATGAATAAACTTTAAATTTCATTTTAACCCCTACTCCGCGGGCTTGTTTACCAATGACTTGCGTGTGCCGCAGGGTTATTTGGGCTCCGACAGACTCTCAAAAAATATTTGCCAAAAATCAGTTATTAGCCCTAGAATAATAAAATTACATATGCTTATGGCACATACCTTCAGCTTTCTCCTGGAATGATTGTTGCGCCTTCGTCGTTACCGTAGGACTTGTGGAGACCTCTGAAGTAGGGTAACGAAGTCTCCACTTTACACTTCCCGACAACCCGTAATATGATTACCACAGCCAGATACAAACACTATAAACACTATTCTACAATTTTCAAGTAGTTTGGGATCCATACTCAAAAAAAAAAACACTGTGAAAGCAACGGAAATTACGAGCGCGTCTGATCGTCGCACTGGCACTAGTTCGCTCTTGGTAGTCTGTCATTTATTATTCATAAAACCCCTCACACTTTATATTTCTATTACTATATAACACTTATATATATCTACAGTCTTTATCCATAAGTTTCCTTCAGTAGTATTAGTTTATTGTCACTGTAGGGATTCAATTTCAGTAAAATACGTAGCATTCACTTTCTCGTCCTGTATACTGGCATTGAGAGTGAATGTCACTTTCATCTTCACTCTCATAACTCATAGCATTCAGACATGCTAGAGTGAAACTTTCACTTTCATTACTCCTAGGGTATATACTCGTATTCTTCTAATACTACCCATTTACATTTCTATTTACGTTCTCTATTTTATTTACGTTATTTACATTTCTATTTTATTTACACTGTGTTGTGCACTGTCACTTGAAAAAACTTATAAAACTATTTTCCATTGTTCACTTATATTTACATTCATTACTTTCACTTGCTGTTTACACATTATTTACACATTATTTACAATTCCACTTGCACTGTTTTACTCAATAGAAAGATCGTAGTCACTCTTTTATCAATTGTCAGCCCTTTACCTCTTTCCACACGAGGTTTAGTAGGGGGTAAAGGTCACAGGGCTATTTGCATGGGGGTGAAAAAAGGCCTTGAAGTCAGCAAGAAGAAACATACGTACTCTCGCTTCGGAAGATGAGAGTGAACTGATAACGGAGGACCAGCGTGGAGGCCTGCTAGGGGTTATTCAGAGTTACCAATATTACTTCTTGAAACAGCTAAGTCTAGCACTGATATGATTGGCAGGAAATCTAGACAATACATTATAAATTTGGTAGTTCCAGGTGAATGTAAATATCACTTAGGCTTCTCCCTTCCCTCCTTACATGTATATTTATTACGAAAATAGATTAGAGGCCTACTTAGGAGATATATATTCAGAGCTACCAATGTTATATCTTGAAACAGCTTTATCTAGCACTGATATGATTGGCAGGAAATCTAGACAATACATTATAAATTAGGTAGTTCCAGGTGAATGTAAATATCACTTAGGCTTCTCCCTTCCCTCCTTACATGTATATTTATTACGAAAATAGATTATACGGCATATTTCAAGGGGAAAAAAACAGCGAAAATTAGCGAACGAGTGCACGTGAGGTGTTGTCAGGTGATAATTAGCCAATTCCAGGTGTATGGCACTCTCACTTATCTTATTCTTTCTTGTATATATTATTTGGTATAAGAATAGGACATAGAGCTTATTTCAATGGATGAAATCAGTGAAAAATTCCAGGGAAGATTTACTTAGCGTAGCACGGCCGGGCAGGCGAGAGGATAGGGTAATGGAGGGGGGGTAGGGAGGGGAGTCAAGAACGGGGAGAAATGGCTAAATTGTCAACAATGGATGGGAGTACAGATGAGATTAGGAGTGCTGACTAGTGTTGGACATTGGCAGTACTGATAGATGATACAAGCCCCCACTTGGAAGCCCGGGTCAATTCAAAATAACACAGAATCACAAAAGTGACGCCCCGCGGTATGATCCCTTGCTCCCAAACGTCACGAAAGTGACGCCCCGCGGTTAAGGGGTTAATGATTTTTCTTGTTCGTTGTGAAAAAACATTAAATGTCCTTAAGTACCTAGCAATTACTACTTGGACAGCCGACAGAAAAACTTTATTTACGGTGTATAAGTCCCTAATTTTATTTAAGCTGGACTATACCTCTCAGCTGCATTGGTCAGCATGCCACACTGAGGAGGTTGAATGTGAAACAGAATAAATGTTTGTAAATGTTTCTTGGAGCCTTAAGGCATACAGCTCATAATGGAAGTGGAGGTGAGGTGAATGCACAGGCACAGACACAAGTATCTTTCCAAGAGTGTGACGAATACATAGTGGAAAAATAGAAGCGTTTGGAACACGCACTGTTTTATCGCCAGTTGTATAATTTCTTTAGATGGAAGTGGGAAAAAATTTGTTTCTTTGACTGTACCACTCCTCAGTATTCGTCAGGATCATCTTTTCTCAAACAGCATATGAACCGTTCCAAATAGTGATATAGGCAATGTGGCCTTTACCCCCCTGCATCAACACCTCCATCTCACACAGGGTGTTCGTCTGCCACTTCCCACTCACCAACACTTATTGACTCAGAAGCTTGGTGTGAACATTAATGACTGTGGTTAGTTGTTTAAAAATATACTGCCTTGGGAGCCACCCAACATCAGTGTTGACTTTTCATGGCTCTCAGCATCGAAGCCCAAGGCTCCGGGGTCGGAGATCCATTACTTGATTGATGACATCATCAAGCGTCATCTGGGGTCCCACCAATTGTGCACCAATGACTTCAAGTCGAGTGAATGTGTGGGTGCTAATTTGTGATTGAGGGAATATGTCCTCAAGTTTTAGTTGCCGTCTTACACATCTGTGGTTACCTTTGAACTTTTTGCCACTAGCAAAACCATGGAATACGCTCTAAATTCTCGTTATGACTCATTTGTCATTTATTCAGACTCTACATCAAACATTTGGGACTTACTTCTTGCACTACTGATTCTCATGAGGTGCAGGGCCAGATCATTAAAAAATTGCATTCATGCAACAAGTCCTCCACACTGATCTGGGTGACTGGTTATTGTCGCGTTTATGACAGTGAGCAGGCTGACTTACTTGCAAAGTCAGTTGTGGAACTCGCGGAGACTTGGAACGTTCCTCATGATCTACGGTCGAGTCTCTTCCTCAGCAAACAATCATTAAATCTTCTAGAGCAAGGTCAGTGGACTAGACTGAATATTCCAACGGGCAAGCCAATCCTTGACGACTGTGATACTGCACATGGTCCCAGTCGCCTTGAGGAAAGATATTTGACGTGGTTAAGGATGAGCTGCACGTCCATTACCACTATATTGCCATATATTGAGAGAAGGTTATTCACTAATTCATACAAAAAATACCTAACCAAAAATCGTAACACCAATAAACCCACCGGACAAATTGCCACCCTATAAAAAGGTCTAAAAATGCAAATAGCTAAACCAAGCTAAATAGCCAATGTCCTCACACTAATTGGTAAATTGACTGACAGAACACAAGCGACTGCAAATATGTAATGCCTCTCTACATTACACTCCTTCTCATCACCTGCTGACTGTCAGGCGAGGCACAGGCATTAATATACAGAACAGCAATATTTGAAAGAGAACCAAGCAAGTCAAGAGCTATTTCATATACATCAACAATTAAGAAAACTTAAAAGGAAAAAAATAATCAGATACAAAACATTAACATATGTTCAGTACAAAAATAGAATTACATTGCCCAATTGGAACCCATCGACTGTAAGTAATCAGTACCTCTTTGTATTACACACTTGCACACATCAACGGGAGTCTGTCAGGTGAGGCACATCGTTAAATATTGGAGACATCAGTATAAGAAACAGAACCATCATAAGCAGGAAACATTCCAAATAAAGCAATTGTCAACCCTAATTAAATCATACAAATTATACAAATGTTCACTCGGAAAAGGAATAACCAACACAGTAAAATGGTTACACTACTCTGACCAAACCAGTCTCCCTCATAAAAGCCATCAATTAATTAATCACAGTGAGATCCCCATCACCCAAGATGGTGGGACGGGTGAAGGGACGTCTGCTGCGCTGCAGTATTTAAGGGAAGAACGTTCACAAATAAATCGACGATAGCGCAGGATATTATGGCCAGTAGATAACACCGCACCACAGTTGTCCCAGTACGTTAGGTTAGGTTGGGTTAATTAAAATGAATGGCAAGTTATGTCAGGTAGGTAAGTATTGGCTTAGCATTCATCTAAATTAACTTAACCTAACCTTACCTAAATTTAACCCAGATTATCTTAGTCTAACCTAACCACAGCCTAAATTTACCTAGCCTAAATTATCCCAACTCAATTTACACTCATTTCACGAACATACTAGGTATTTCACGAATTTATTGATTTCACGGTCTGTCTGTAACACACACACACACACACACACACACACACACACACACACACACAAGAAAAAACACATTATACCAATATTATATTGTTATGAAGCGAATTTCCCAGTTGGGTGGTCGAGAAGTTTCCCAATATGTACGGTAGCTAGCTCCGGTACCAGCCAGAGTTCCCAGCTAGCCTGCTGTTTGTGTGCGTAGTTGTTTCGTAAGTTATGCATTAATGTTGTGCTCTTTTTCTCAATAATGTTTTATTTATGTGATTGTTAAATTATGTTATTTAATTTAAGTTTGTATTTTAAATAATTTAGAGTCTTGTACAGTGTGGGAGAGCTCTGGCATGTTTTGATGTTTTCTAGTTGGTAACTGTTTTAACTGTTGCCCCGTCGAATGTGTGCTGGAATTTTCTAGAACAGTGCAATCTTATGTAAGTATGGGGAGGAAACTAGAGCAAAGTCAGTCGGTTTTCAGTTTAGTTTGAGTGTAGTGCAGTGTCAGTGATGTGTGTATATTTTCGGCACTTGTGAAAACAGGCAAACAATGAAATGTTATTGAAGTTTGTACTTCATTGGTACTTGTGAAAAATCAATGAAGTGTTGTTGAGCATTACGTATGATTGCAGTTAGTAAAGTTTGTATAGCTCCAGTGCTTGTGAGAATAGTGAAGTTGGAAAGCATTCAGTGTAATTATTTGGAAAATAGAGACAGTGAAATTAGGAAGTCAGTGTTTATTTACGACACCTGAGCTGATCCTGTGTACTGCACACCTGAAGGCTGACCATAGGAAGACCAGCTCACTGAGCAACGTCCTTCCTGTACTGTTCTACTGCTGCTGGATCCTGTGGCAGTGTGGGGTGGGGACATAACACTGGTGTCAAGAGTGTGGATAATTTAGGTGCTGCAGGAAGTCTAATTTTCAACATGGAGCAAGGTGGTGTGCAGACAACATCCCGAGCTGGGCAGGAGGAGGAGGTGACCCTGGCTTTGATTATGAAGCTATTACAAGCTTCAAAGAAAGAAATTAAAGAACAATTACAAGCACAAAGTGTCCAATTACATGCACAGAATGAAAGATGACAAGCACAGAATGAAAGACTACAGGCACGGAATGAAAGAAAGAACTCCAAGAACAATTACAGGCCCAAAGTGAGGAACAGAAAGAGCTCAGGAATGAAATCAAAGAAAACTGCAGGCACAGAATGAAGAACAGAAAGAACGTTATGAACAGCTTCAGGAAGCATTACAGGAACAACAGAGGGAATTACAGCTAAGAATGCAAGGACAGCTACATGCTTTCATGGGAGAAATGAAGGAAGAACAGCAACATTTTAAGGAGGAAGTAGATGCCAAGCTTGAGCAGCAGAAGTATGAGGTAAGCAATAATGTTATGGCGTGTAAACAACATGTAGATGACCAGTTCAAGTCAGTTAGTGAGGAAATAGGAAATAGTGACAGAATGCAAATAGCATGTAGATGACCAGTTGAAGACAATAATTAGTGAGGGAATTTTGATGGAGTCCAGGCAGCATGTACATAACCAATTCAAGCATGTAGTTGACCATGAGCAGATAATTAATGAGAAAATTGAGGCTGTTGAGAAATACTGCACTGCTGAGACTCAGGTTAGTGTACAGGGGGCATATGAAAGGAAAAGACAGTGTATAGTGAATCCTGACAGCTCCCAGGCATCTAAAGGTAGCATTACACGGTTGAATAATCAGAATGTAGAAGTTTTAAGTCCTGGCCTTAATTATGAGGCCACACTTTTTAGGTCCCAAACCAGTGAAGGACATGGCTATAATGGGGGTCCAATTAAAAAGAAACCTCAGGAATTTGATGGTAGAGTATCTTGGGAAGCTTACCGTGCACAGTTTGAGTTACTTGCAGATCAGAATGGTTGGGATGATGGGCAGAGGGCATTGCAACTTCATACTAGCCTTAAGGGTACCACAGTGGAAATTCTGGGCCAGATGTCAGTGATGGAGAGGAACAATTATCACTCCATAGCAGAAGTGCTGGAGTGCAGATATAGAACCATGTACCAGACTGAGGTTTACAGAGCAAGATTCCGGAACCATGTACGGGCTGGAGGAGAAACCCTACAGCAGTTTGCTCTTGACCTGGAGAGTATGGCATATATGACACACCCTGGAGCTGCACCTAACCTGTTGGCTATTCTTCTGAGGGACCAGTTCATCGATGCTCTTGACAGTGCAGAGTTGAAAGTGCAAGTGAAACAGGCACAACCAAGAACCATGCATGAAGCACTAGCCAGGGCTCTAGAATTTGAGTCCTATGTCAGGCCCAGTACATCCACTTTTCAGGCAGGTCGTAGTGCAGGATTCAAGGCAAGAAAGGCACAGGTACAGGAAGTGGAATTTTTTGAAGGAAGTTGCTGGTACTATGAAAAGCAAGGACATCGGAAAGTGGATTGAAAGTAGTGGAAGAGAGAACAGAAGATCAGAGGAGACTGCTGGTTCTGCTGGAAGCTGGGACACAAGAAGGTGGATTGTTACAAATGGAAGAAGGGGCAAGAACGGAACAGTGCAAGGAAATCTCACGTTGCAACAAATGGGTGTTGGACACTTGTTGAGGTGGGACACTTCAGTTATGAGTGTTCAATTGAAAAGAATGAGGGTAAATTAGTGAAGGCTGGTGATGAGAGGTTATAACCAGCCAGTTTCTCCCAAGAAGCCCCACCACTGAAGAAATGCAGGAAAGCCTTGATGAATAGTGTGCGAGAAGATGGAAGAACAGACAGCAAGGAGGGCAGTAGGAATGGGGTCTGGGTAAGAAATGCTGCCGTACTTACTGACAGGACCAGCGTCAGATGAAGAAAACCTGAAGAGGATGCAGATTTACAACCGGTGCAAGAGTGGCGCCAGCAGAGTTCGGTGCAACCATCATGGGAAGAAGTTTCCAGGTTAAGCCCTGTGACCAAGAACTACTGGAGTCAGTGGGACCTTCTTCGGTTGGACAGCGGACTACTGGAGCGTCAGTGGGAGACAGCTGATGGCCTCTGCAAGTATTGGCAACTAGTGGTTCTGAAGAAGATGAGGTCTGACATGTTGGATGAGTCCCATAACCAGATCACTAGTGGGCACCTTGGAGTGAAGAAAACTCTAAGCTGGCTGGGACAGAGGTTCTACTGGATTGGCATGCATCAGGATGCTGAAGAGTGATGTCAGGCCTGTGATGTGTGTTGTGCCAAGAAGGGACCTAAGAAACATGGTTGTGCCCCCCTTAAGCTGTACGAGGTGGGTGCACCGATGGAAAGAGTTGCAATGGACATTGCTGAACCTCTGCCACTCACTGACAGAGGAAATCGGTGTATATGTGTCACCATGGATTACTTCACAAAGTGGCCAGAAGCCTATGCCATCCCTGATCAAGAGGCTGTGACTGTTGCTCAGGTGTGGGTTGACCAGTTTTTCTCTCCTTTTGGGATGCCACAAGAGCTACATTCAGGCCAGGGTAGAAATTTCGAGTCTGCTGTGTTCCATGAGTGCTGCGAGTTACTGGGGATCAAGAAGACCAGGATGAACCCACTAAGGCCACAGTCAGATGGGATGGTGGAGAAATTCAACTGGACCCTGGGACAAGAACTGGCCAAGTTCTGCATAGGGGAACAAACAGAATGGGAACAGAAATTAACTGTGTTGCTGATAGCATATCGGTTTGCGTCCCATGAGTCTACCGGCTACACTTCTGCAAAACTGATGTTGGGCCATGAGTTATGCTTACCCGTTGACTTGTTAATGGGAAGACGACCTGGTGAAGAGATGCCTACAGACACCATCGGCTATCCGAAGCACCTTCAGAAAAGGCTGGGTGAGTTATACATCATCAAGTGTGAGAAGCCCTCAAGTTTTCAGGAGAAGTGATGAAGTGCACGTATGTTGCCAAGGCAAGTGAGGTTAGCTTCAAGGATGGTGACCAAATTTGGTTATACAATCCTCAGTGAAAGAAAGGACAGTCACAGAAGCTGCAAAGCCTGTGGGATGGGCCTTACACTGTGTTGGATTGCCTATCAGACATATCATATTGGATTCATGGTGGCAGGAATTCTCATCCAAAGGCGGTACACATGAGTCGTCCGTGGCAATACCATTGGCCAGGACAGTACCATACAGCTGGGACATATCCAAGGAATTGTGCTCTCCCGCAGCCGAGGATGTTGAGGAGGACCACGGAGTTGAAGTGCAAAAGGGCGGTGACAGTTTTTCGAGGGAAGAAGTGATTCAGGAAGTAGACCATGACCTTCCAGGAGGAGTGGACTGTGTGGAGGAACAAGGACATTGTCGGAAAAGGCACAGAAGAAGACCTGATAAGTTGAGGGATTATTTTGTGTATAGTTAGATGTTTCATTAGGATTAAGGCTTATGTGTGTATATATTATGCATTTCTGTCAGGACGACAAAGGACTAGAGAGGGGGTAGTGTTAAGAAGCGAGCCTCGCCAGTTGGGGGGTCAAGAAGTTTCCTGATGTTTACAGTAGCTAGCTCGAGTACGAATCAGAGTTGCCAGTTAGCCTGCTGTTTGTGAGCGTAGTTGTTTCTTAAGTTATGCATTAACCCATCACATCCAGGGGTTGTTTTTACTACCCAAACCACCAGCAGGTGTTTTTCTTAAGGGGTGTCAGTTCATTTTTTTAGTTGAAAATGAAATTATGCATCAATTTACATTAAATTTCACTGGATAATAGCAATATTTGGCAAAACTAATCCCTGAGATATATTTGTAAATGATTAATTTAATCATTGATATTTATAAAATGATTATAATTATGTTCACTCACTTAGGAGCAGTAATCAAAGTTAGGTTAAATATATTAAGATTTTACTGAATTTTTTTCTTTTTTTCATGTAACATCCTGAAACTTTCTACATGCTTAAGTAGGTATCGTAGCTATTATCCAGTAAAGTTTCATGTAGATTGATACATAATTTCATTTTCAACCAAAAATCTGAACTTATTCCCCTTAAAAATCACCATTAATTAAACCATAATTTCTCAGCTAAGCCTATAATATAAAATTATAGTATAATATGCTCTTATAATATGCCGCAATAATCATAATAATAATACAATAACAATAATACTACAAAACACTAGATCATGTATTCATGTCACCCAGATGCCCTCAGGTCGTCGTGTATACCTGCCACCCAGATGGGAGGGGTTAATTTTTTTGCTCTTTTCTTGATAATGTTTTATTTATTTGACAGTTTGTTAAATTATGTTATTTAACCCCTTCCTGCATGGATAAGTTAATAAGTTTTCTGTGCCATGATGCGTCGGATTGTCTCCCCTCCTCTCTGGATGCTGTGTGCTCCAAAAATGTGTATTCTTGGCTTATTTTCACCACACAAACATATTTATTTTGCCACACAACCCACATATTCCTATTTGTTGATGTTTGTTCTACACGATAAGCACAACAACAAAAAATACACACTATATGTACGTTAGGGCCCTCGGAATAAACATTCAGGATCATAGATTTCACTTCCCAACATCATAAGTCGAATGTTTACTAATCAATCTCTACACGTTATGCCATCACTAGAAAGAGAGTTTTATCATCTTTCGAATGCCAGAGGTCACAGTTTGATACGAATTATGGTGTTCGACTAATAAGTATAAATGTAAAACCCATTTCTGACAGACAACAGATTTTTTATTCAGAGAGCTCTAGTGAAAATTTTTTCTCACAATTTTTATGTCTTTATTTCATCACCCTATGCAGAATTTCATTGGCTTTCGTTTAAGCCAAAAATGGTGTTCCTAGCCCTCATAGTTTTCGAGAAAAATGCAAAAAACTATGGTGTACCCACATGGTGTTGTGACTGTAGGGAGTTTCCTGCCTTCCTCTAAGTTACTGCACGTATTTCACCAATTCTTTGTACACTTAGATATGCACACATATTCACAGGATTCACTGCCCCTATTTTTTATGGTTGAATACTCATATTTAGTGCAGGGTAGAGGCTGTGTAGTTGGCTAGAAACAGTAACACAGTCTTCACTGGGCCAGTGGCTAATGACCAGGAATGCTTCACAAACACCAAATTTCTTACTGCAAACACCAAATCTAATCACAACAGTGCCCAAACACTATACACAAGCATACTGGTATAGTGAAATATGTTGCATGGCCGGGACGGGGGTAAGAGTGGAAATTTAACCCTTTAAATGCGAAGCGTCGCATTTGCGACGATCGCCAAAAAGGACATAACGGCGGATCGTCGCATTTGCGATTTGAGTTAATTTTGAATGAACACAGGCAAGGATGTTCCAGCTGGTATTGCCTATCAGTACCACCACCCTTTAGCTACAATTAGCATACTTGACCTTTGTACTACTGACCTCCGTTGTTGCCAAGTATTGCATTTTTCCCCCCTCCCCTCCCCCACCACAGCTCGGCCAGCCTGGCTGTGATATACGGCAGCGCACTGACTGCTCAGAGCTGTAAATCTGTGCTCTCCTCTCACAAGCAGTTTATGCTAATAGGAAACGCTTGTTTCCCCAGTTGTCACACTAGCTTTTTTTCGTGCGGTTTTCCCCTTTTTAGCGTCAGTTTACCGCAGGCTTTCAAAGTGACATTATGGCAAGTTCTAGCTCTTCGGAGTCAGTGCGAGCGGCCGAAAGGAACGAGAATAAAATGACGGGCGTAAGGCAGAATAAAAGCGCATCGCGGTGGTCTTTTGGGAAGTACTATGATTGAAAATAATGTGGTATACGTGTTTTTAGCTGTGAAAATGGAAATGTTTGTTGAGTGACAGGAAGACCGCCGCCACACTGCATGTCGGCCGTAAGCTCCATTGATTTTAGCCTTATTTTCATTGCTTATTGTACAAATACAGATTCCAAAGTACCTGTACGTTGTAGTATAAAGTTTACTGTGACAGAATGAGGCTGTGATAGAGGGGAAACTGGGTTGCTGGAGGTGTGAAAGTGAAGATTTTGTTACCCAACTTTGCAAGTCTCCACAAGTCCTTGGGTAGTCCGCGAAGGCTCAACACCTATCTCTGGAGAAAGCTGAATGTAAGTACTATCTGCCATACCAAGTATAATGTTCTAGGATTAATGTCTGATTTTTGGCTAATATTTTCCTACAGGTACTCAGACCGTGATCCTACCCCGCCACCCGGGGGGGGTCGGCTGTCCATGGCCGCGTTTTAGGCGTTAAAGGGACAGAACCTCACAGTACCTTCTGCTGTCTTATTGGTACTGGGACACAGATCTGCCAACTTATTACTTCTGACGAGGAGCAGGGAAGCTATGACACCTCCAAAAATGACGCCGATAGGCTGAAAACTTTTTCTCTGATGAAAGTTTTTATGTTTTAATCACCACAAAAGCATCAATGTGTATGGGTGCAGCTACACCCTAATGATGACAAACATGTCATCGTGTGCAGAGGGGTTAAGTTTGTATGCTAAATAATTTAGAGTGTTGTCTCCTAATTGGAAACTGTTTTAAGTGTTGCCCTGTTGAGTGTGAGCCGGAATTTTCTAGAGCAGTGCAAGCTTATGAAAGGATGGGGAGGCGACTAGAGCAAAGTCAGTCGGTTTTCAGTTCAATTTGAGTGTAGTGCAGTGTCAGTGATGTGTGTATATTTTCGGTACTTGTGAAAACAGAGGCAAACAATGAAATGTTACTGAAGTTTGTACTTAATCCATACTTGTGAAAAAACAGTGAAGTGTTGTTAAGCATTAAGTGTGACTGTAGTTAGTAAAGTGTGTATAGCTCCAGTGCTCGTGAGAGCAGTGAAGTGAAGTTGGAAAGCAATCAGTGTAATTATTTGGAAAAAAAAGACAGTGAACTTAGGAAGTCAGTGTTTATTTATGATGCCTGAGCTGATCCTGTGTACTGTGCACCTAAAGCCTGACCATAGGAAGACCAACTAGCTGGGCAATGTCCTTTCTGTACTGTACTACTGCTGCTGGAGCCTGTGCAGTGTGGGATGGGGACGTAACAATATATATATATATATATATATATATATATATATATATATATATTGTTACATAGCCTATGATTTCATCATCCTTTATATAATTCTAACGTACAGTATGCTGCATGTTTGATCACGATTCGCCTCGTGGCTTCCATAGTGCGTGTTCTACCTCACTCCCCTTCTCCTCCCTTATAGTAGAGTAAGTCGTTCTTTCTGTTGTTCAGAGCAGGAGTGTCAACTCTTTGTCCCCTATGGCTTCATTTGCGCGTCCTTCTTACAAGTTGTATCAAGCTCTGCCGGCCCCTATATAATGAGCTCAGTCTCTGCATTAATTGCCACGTAGATCTACTCCTCATTTTGTTCACATCTCTGTCCTCCCCTGTACAGTTGTTATTATTTTTGTGAGTGCTCAGGAAGTCTCCAACCATCTAGCTGCTGTGTAATTTGAGTAAAAGTGTTATTACATTTTTTCTTGTACTGTGTAGCATGGGTGTTGGTTCGTGGGCCTGGTGAGCTTTTTGTGATTCATGTGTTTTTGGTGTCAGCCATTAGTAATATTATTTTGTATCTGTAATAATATATATTGCATTAACTGAGCATTATCCGGTTTTCTCATTTTATCAGGGCTGACTTAGATAAATTTACTCTTGCTAATTCGTGTTAATAGAGGCTATTGCAGTTAACCATATATTTAACCTGTTTTTTTGCCATTACATTATCCCTATGAGTCCTGAATGTTTAGTTGTTAGTTTGAGCATTAAACTCTAACTTGTAATTTTACCTAACTCTTTTGTTTTGAACCTGGAACTTTGTGGGACAGTAGTGATTTTTAGTATTCTCACTTGAAGTGTTCATTATCTTTCTCTGTTCCGTGACAAATTTGGCGACCTCTTATCAGGATATTCAGGATATTATCATAAGGATATTGCTTGATATTTTGTGAATGTGATTTATTCATGATTTCTACTATTACTACGCTTGATGAAGCCAAAGATTTTTTGTCAAATGTGCAAACAGTGTGTGATGTAGAAAACAGAACAAAGAATGAACTTAAGCTTGTTGCTCAACAATTGGGAATTGTTGTTCGCTCTGATCATTCTAAAGATCAAATTGTTGACATGATTAATGAAAGCTTGTTTAATGTAACTCCTCCAAATGAGCAAACGCAGATTAAATTAGCTAAGTTACAGCTAGCCCTGCAGGAGGCTCGTGCTAAGGAGGCTGAGGCACAAGTTGAACCAGCTAGGATTCAGGCAGACCATGAGTATCGCATGAAACAATGTGGAACTGGATCATCTAGCTCTGATGATTTTGATGTGGCTAAAAATGTTAAACTTGTCCCTCCTTTTAATAAATCTGATTTAACAAAGTATTTTCAGTTGTTTGAGAGGGTAGCTACAGGTTTTAATTGGGCCAAAAAGTATTGGCCAGTACTCCTTCAAACTGTTCTCACCGGTAAAGCTCAAGTAACTTATGCATCTTTGCCTCAGGATCAATCTGATAATTATGATGTAGTTAAGAGCTTGATTCTTAAAGCCTATGAGCTTGTTCCTGAAGCCTATAGAGTAAAATTTAGGACAACTTATAAGCAAGATAAGCAATCCCATGTTGAGTATGCAAAAATCAAAGAAGATCTGTTAGAGCAGTGGTTAAATTCTAAGAATGTGGATTCTGATTTTGATAAATTTAAGCAGATGATTTTGCTGGAGGACTTCAAAAGGTGTATTAATAAAGATGTAAGCCCATATCTTGATGAGAAAAGAATAGATAATTTGTCTGATGCTGCAGTTTTAGCTGATGAATATGTTCTCACTCACAAGAGATATTCTAAAGAAAAAAGGAAAGCTGAGAGTAAGTACGTTGCCTCTACTCAGAGTACAGGTAACAGGAAAGAGAATAAAGATGATGTTTCTCAGGAAGTAAATACCAGCTTCACCTCTAGATTTCAGAAAAGTAAATGTACTTATTGTAGTAAGCTTGGTCATACTACGGAGAAATGTTTCAGGAGACAGCGTGATGTGAACAAAAAGGAGTCTTTAAATATTCAGCCAATTGGTCTAGTGTCCACCCTTGAGAGTTCCCAGAATTCTTTAACTGAGTTAACTGAACCTGCTTTGAGGGGTAAATTAAATTCTCATGATGAAGCTCCTCTTTTGAGCAGTAACGTGGGTGACACTCTCAAGAGTTCAAGTGCTAATTTCCTGTCTGATGGTTTTGTTAGTCCTCTGGACAGTAATGACAGGAAATCAGTTCAAATATATCGTGATACAGGTGCTTGCCAATCCCTTATGCTGACCAGTGTTCTAGGCTCTAATGTTAATTCCTCTGATGAAACTGTAATCTTATAAGGTGTAGGGAATAATTACTTCTCTGTCCCTCTGTGCAGAGTGAATTTAGAGTCTGGTTTTGTTAATGGCTCCGTTATGGTTGGGTTGGTTGAGACACTCCCAATGACAGGTGTAACTTTCTTACTTGGAAATGATATTGGTCGAAGTCAAGTGTGTCCAGTTCCTCAGTTGTCTAGTGAGCCAGTGGCTGCGACCCAGGATTGTGATGTCCCTGATGTGTTCCCTGTATATGCTGTCACTAGGGCTAAGTGTAAAGTTACTGGTGACTTAGAGGATAATGATGATGATGATGTTATCCTAGCTGACACTTTTCTTGCTAATTTGGACCACTCACCAGATGAGGCAGTACCCCGTAGTGTTGATAATTTGTCTCGTCAAGAGTTGGTTGAGTTGCAGGTTGCTGACCCTGAGTTGAAAGGTCTAGCTAACTCTGCTTGCAGTGAGGAAGAGTCAGCCGGTGCTTCTACTTGATATTATATAAAGTCAGGAGTACTTGTGAGGAAGTGGAGACCCCCAACAGCCTCAGCCGACTGTGAATGGGTTGTTGTATATCAAGTTGTCATCCCTCGTGTTTGTAGGCAGGATATCATTAGAGTGGCTCATGATTCCAGTTTGGCAGGACACCTTGGAGTGAGGAAGACTGTGGCACGCATTTTGAAGCACTTCTACTGGCCAGGTATCTTCAGGGATGTTTCCTGGTATTATAAGTCTTGTCACACCTGGCAAATTGTGGGGAAGTGTAATCAGACCGAAAAGGTTGTACCTCTAGTTCCCATTCCTCCTTTTGAGGCGCCATTCACCCGTGTGTTGGTGGATATTGTGGGCCCTCTTCCTAAGACTTCTTCAGGATTTTCTTATGTGTTGACCATGATTGATATGGCTACTCGTTATCCTGAAGCCATTCCACTTAGAATTATCTCAGCAAAGAACGTGGTTAAGGAAATGCTAGGGTTCTTCACCAAGTTTGGTCTGCCCAAGGTGGTACAATCAGACCGGGGAAGTAATTTCATGTCAAATGTTTTCAAGCAGTCTCTGAAAGAGTTGGGCATCACCCAGATCACGTCTTCAGCTTACCATCCCCAGACCCAAGGAGCGTTGGAGAGATATCATCAAACACTTAAATCGATGCTTAAGAAATACTGTTTGGAACATCAGAAAGACTGGGATAAAGGTCTTCCATTCGTTGTATTTGCCGCAAGAGAATCTCCAAATGAATCACTGGGCTTCTCACCCTTTGAACTACTGTTTGGCCAAGAAGTAAGAGGACCCCTTAAGCTACTCAAGGAATGCTGGCTTTTGGAGGAGGATGAAGTCAACCTGCTGGAGTATGTGATGAAGTTCAAAGAACGGCTGTCCACTGCTTTACAGCTGGCGAGAGAGAATTTAGGAGCTGCTCAGGAGAAGATGAAGACTTGGTATGATAAGAAGTCCAGGTTACGCCACTTTCAGCAAGGAGATCAGGTTTTGATTCTGCTACCGGTGCATGGGCAACCTCTTCAAGCCAAGTTTAGTGGTCCTTATTTCGTGGAGAAGAAACTCAGTGATGTCAACTATGTCATCGCCACACCAGATCGTAGAAAGAACAAGCAACTTTGTCACATCAACATGCTAAAGTTATATCACAGGCGGGACGAAAATAAGCCAGTCTGCTCTGTAGCTGTTCCACCCGAGTCTGCAAGTGAAGTTCTCCCATGCAGCATGAGCCTGAGTGATAGTTTGGGGAAGAATCCTGATATCATGAATGATCTCCAGACTAAGCTTTCTCATCTACCTCCCGAGGAAAGGCAGGAGTTTTCGGCATTACTGCAGGAGTACCCGCAAGTGTTCCGTGCTACTCCAGGAAAAACCACTGTGTTGATGCATGATGTCGATGTTGGAGATGCAAAGCCAATTAAACTGCCTCCTTACCGTGTGAACCCAATGAAAGTTCCTCTCATCCAGAAGGAGCTTGGCTACCTGTTGGACCGCAAGATGATTGAGCCCTGTCAGAGCGAGTGGAGTTCTCCTGTCACTCTAGTCCCTAAGCCAGGTGGGTCACAGCGGCTTTGCATCGACTACAGACGTGTTAATCAGATAACCAAAACAGACACTTACCCTCTCCCTCGCGTGGAAGATTGCATAGACAAGATCGGAAAGGCTAGGTACATAAGTAAGTTTGATTTGTTAAAGGGATACTGGCAAGTACCTATGACTGAACGTGCTAGGGAGATCTCATGTTTTGTAACACTAGGAAAGACTTTTGCATGTTCTGTAGTGCCATATGGTATGAAGAATGCACCAGCCACTTTTCAGACGCTCATGAATGTTGTAACAGAGGGTTTGGCAGGGTGTGTTGTTTATATTGATGATGTATTAATCTTCAGTGACAACTGGAAAGATTACCTATGCCATGTCAGTAAGTTTCTTGAGCGTTTGATTCAGGCTAATCTTGTAGCTAATTTATCAAAGTGTGAGTTTGGTCAAGCTAAAGTTCAGTACCCTGGGTACGTAATTGGTGATGGACATGTTGCACCACCAGGAGCTAACGTTCAGGTTATAAGTGATCTTCCCAGACCTAAAAGTGGGAAAGAGCTACAAAGATTTTTGGGAATGGTATGTTATTACAGGAGATTTGTTCTTAACTTTTCAATTCTTGTATCACCACTTACAGACCTACTGAAAAAGGGAGTTAAATTTGTCTGGACCGATGACTGTGAATCCTCTTTCAGCAAACTTAAAGCTATCCTGTTAAGTCAGGCAGTGCTCGCTACTCCAAATTTTGCTAAGCCTTTTAAGATGGCTGTTGATCCAAGTGATACAGGAGATGGGGCTGTTTTGCTGCAAGAGGATGATCAGGGTATTGAACATCCTGTATCTTATTACAGTAAGAAGTTCACTCCACCTCAAAAGAACTACTCAACTATTGAGAAAGAGCTTTTGGCCTTGATTTTAGGTTTACAGCATTTTTCACTTTATTTGTGTTCTGGTCTTGACCCCATAGTCATTTATACCGATCATAACCCACTGAAATTCCTTAGTAAGTTTAAAGATAAAAATCAGAGATTGACAAGATGGAGTCTACTTCAGGAGTATTCATTAGACATACAACATATCAAGGGGAAAGAAAATGATATTGAAGATTGCTTATCTAGACTTTAGACAGATTGTTTTAGAGTAATAAGAAATTTCCTTTGTAAATTTCTTTTTCTTTGTGGGGAGGTGTTACATAGCCTATGATTTCATCATCCTTTGTATAATTCTAACGTACAGTATGCTGCATGTTTGATCACGATTCGCCTCGTGGCTTCCATAGTGCGTGTTCTACCTCACTCCCCCCCTCCTCCCTTATAGTAGAGTAAGTCGTTCTTTCTGTTGTTCAGAGCAGGTGTGTCAATTCTTTGTCCCCTATGGCTTCATTTGCGCGTCCTTCTTACAAGTTGTATCAAGCTCTGCCGGCCCCTATATAATGAGCTCAGTCTCTGCATTAATTGCCACTTAGATCTACTCCTCATTTTGTTCACATCTCTGTCCTCCCCTGTACAGTTGTTATTATTTTTGTGAGTGCTCAGGAAGTCTCCAACCATCTAGCTGATGTGTAATTTGAGTATAAGTGTTATTACATTTTTTCTTGTTCTGTGTAGCATGGGGTGTTGGTTCGTGGGCCTGGTGAGGTTTTTGTGATTCATGTGTTTTTGGTGTCAGCCATTAGTAATAATATTTTGTATCTGTAATAATATATATTGCATTAACTGAGAATTATCCGGTTTTCTCATTTTATCAGGGCTGACTTAGATAAATTTACTCTTGCTAATATCATGTTAATAGAGGCTATTGCGGTTAACCATATATTTAACCTGTTTTTTGCCATTACATTATCCTTATGAGTCCTGAATGTTTAGTTGTTAGTTTGAGCATTAAACTTTAACTTGTAATTTTACCTAACTCTTTTGTTTTGAACCTGGAACTTTGCGGGACAGTAGTGATTTTTAGTATTCTCACTTGAAGTGTTCATTATCTTTCTCTGTTCCTTAACAATATATATATATATATATATATATATATATATATATATATATATATATGTATGTATATATATATATATATATATATATATATATATATATATATGGATATATATGGATATATATATACATATATATATATATATATATATATATATATATATATATATATATATATATATATATATATATATATATATATATATATGGATATATATATATATATATATACATATATATATATATATATATATATATATATATATATATATACATATATATATATATATATATAGATAGAGATAGATAGATAGATATGTACATATACTGTATATATATATATATATATATATATATATATATATATATATATATATATATATATATATATATTGTCATGAAAGGGAGATATGCCAGTTAGGTAGTCTTGTACCTTTGAGACGTTTTTCGTACCGAAAGTTCCAGAACGAGTCATCAGAGTTGCCAGTTTTCCTGTTGTTTGTGAGCATAGTTATTTCGTAAGTTAAACATTTATTTATTTTTGTGCTCGTTTTCTCAATAATGTTTTATTTAAGTGATTGCTTGTTAAATCATGTAGTTTAAGTTCGTATGGTAAATGATTTAAGATGTTATGTAATGTAAGACAACTCTGGCATGTTTTGGGCTGTTTCCGAGTTGGCAACTGTTGCGAAGTTTCGAGAGTAATGCAAGCTTATATAAGATGGGGTAGAGATTATTACAAGTGGACTTTTATGCATGGTCGTGGAGAGTTTAGACGTGTATTTCTGGCTCTCCTCTAGTTTTCAGGGCTGCCTCACCGGCATTAGTTTTGTAATTAAACCGTTAAAATTAGGATTAGGTAGTACTAATTTTCCTCCCTACCCTTGATAGAGATATAGTAAGTGTCTATATCTATTTACTAAGATTACCTTTGCTAACTCGCCCACGGAGGGTCCCCCCCACTGATCGCTCTGGGGCGTAAAGCAACACGGTCGGGCCTCCCTGGAGTGGTTTGAGAGGGCAATCTTAGCCATAGGTGTGTTGTCCTGTTTTTTTTTTTGTCCCTTGTTTGTTTTTTCTCCATCTTCCCACTTTCCCCTTTAGGGGGAAGTGGTCCTATGGCGGACGCCACTGCTGCCTCCCCCCCCATCAGAGGGGGAGTAGTCCTGACCGACCTCCGACTGTCTCACAGACGGACTACCCCCAGACTGAACGGACCCGGACACGCCCTCTGCTAGACGTTGACGTCAAAAATGCCAGTTTTGTTTTGCTGCACGCGGTTGGTTCTACTTCCCTGTCCAGCCTCAATCCCTTCATTATCAAGATGATGATTGATGGATGTGCAGGAGAGGTAGAACAGGTGAAAAAACTTGCTAGCGGAGATCTCCTAGTAAAGACTGCAAACTCGTTCCAGGTTAAGGATTTGATGAAGTTGAGCAAATTCCATTGCTCTGGTGTTGTGCCGACGATCCCTCACTCCATGAATTCCTGCAAGGGAGTCATCACTTGCAGGGACCTCATGGTCATGGAAGAGGACGACATCATACGTGAACTTGCTCATGAAGATGTAATTGAAGCCCGTTTCATCACAAGATTATCCGAGGGCAGGAGGATGAAAACGGCAATGGTTATATTGACTTTCGGCAAAGTGACTCTCCCAACCCATATCATAGTGGGATATGAAATTGTTAACGTAAGGACATACATCCCTAACCCACTTCGTTGTTTACGATGTCAGTTATACGGACATCATGAAGAGTCTTGTCAGGCTTCCCAATCAGTCTGTGGCGAGTGCGCAACGCAAGGTCATGATGCTGAACATTGCACATCAGAGGCTGTCAACTGCTTTCACTGGAAGTGTGCTCACTTCACTTCCTCTAGGGATTGTCCCAAGTGGAAGGAGGAGAAAGAGGTCTGTGCAGTGAAGGCGACTGAGGGCATCTCTTTCTATGAAGCAAGGAAAAAGGTGAAGGAGTTGTATGCAACTCCCACACCAAATAGGTCCTATGCTTCGGCGGTGACGTCCTGCCCTGTGATGTGCACTGTGGAGACGCAGACTGATACCGTGCTTGTTAATCAAGTCACTCACTCTACCTCCACCTCCACCTCTGAACCTCCTGTACGATCCAACTCTCTAACTGACCTCCCTAAAGCTTCATCATACTCACAGGCCGCTGCTGCTTCTCAGTCAGTCAAGCCTAAATCGAAGCCTAACAAGACTGTAAAACATAACATCACTACCCTTTCAAAGCCACGTCCTCATGTCCTCCCTGCTCCTAGTCCAGCGAGGGAGAGGAAGAATAGCTCTTCCTCGGTGGAATCTGGGAGCCTTGTTATTGACGATAATATGGAGGTTTCCGTCACCAAGCACCGGGAAAGGTCCACCGATAGCCACTTGCCTGGTCGCGGGGGGCATAAACTAAACACACTGGCCCCTCTCGTAAATCTTATACCGCTGCGTTCACTATACTACAGTGGAATTGTAGAGGTATTGGGAATAAGTTACACAATATAGCAATCTTGCTTTCTATACACAGGCCAGACGTTGTTTGTTTACAGGAGATGCGCCTGGAGGATCATCCTGATCCTCTACAGTTAAAACACTACCATTCGTATAGAAGATATGAAGGTCACAGAGTAGCCATATACACACACAAATCACACCCACAAACGGAAGTGATTCTAAATTCTACTCTGGAAGCGGTCGCGTGCAGAGTAAAATTTAATAACACGTATCTGTCTATTTCCTCTCTGTACTGTCCTCCACGTGGCCTCATTGATAATGGTGCTTTATATTCACTATTTGAACATCTGCCTGGAAATAAGTTAGTGTTGGGCGATTTTAACGCCCATCACTATCAATGGGGTAGCTTGAGGATTGATGGTCGTGGGGAGCAAGTAGCCGACCTAATACTACAGTCCAACCTCTGTCTTCTGAATGATGGTAGAGCGACTCGTGTAGATGATGGTACTGGTAACTTTTCGGCCATTGACTTATCTTTGGCCTCCCCTGGTATACGTCAAGATCTCTCATGGGACCCTTATGACGACTCCTTGGGAAGTGATCATTTACCCATCTGTCTTTCTTATACACGTGACATCATTTCGGACCCTCCACCTCCAAAATTTAACTATAAGAAAGCAGATTGGGGATCCTTCTCAAGGATCGCCAATTTAGATATATCTGGGGAGACCATGGATGTTAAGGTCGAAAATATAACTACTTCCATATTACACGCAGCTGAGGCTGCTATTCCCAAGACTTCTACAGTTCATGCGAAGCATAGAGCACATTGGTGGACGCCGGATTGCAGACAAGATTAAGAAAACGCAATAGGAGATACAGGATTTTTGATAGTCAGCCCACTGAGGAAAACTTTATTGCTTACAAACAGGCACGGGCTGAAGCAAGGAGAATAATAAGAAGGGCCAAACGTGACTCCTGGCGGTTCTTTGTGTCCACGGTGACTCGTACAACACCATTACGTAAAGTCTGGTCCACTATAAGAATATTAAATTATAAAGGCCCATATTTCCCGATCACCACCCTTCAGGTAAATAATAACATACATGACGAGCCCGTGGACGTTGCTAACATCCTCGCCAGGAGTTTTTCTCATGTAAGTAGCTCAGCCATTTATGATCCGCGTTTTCAACATCATAAACGCATGGCTGAGCTACAGATATTAGACTTTGCCACAGAAGACGTAGACTCCCCGTACAACCAAGAGTTTACACTAGATGAACTGCTCCCTCCCCTTAAATCCTGTAAAGACACCAGCCCTGGACCAGACACTATCACGTACGGTATGATCCAGCATCTTAATTAGGACAACCTGATTAAGATGTTAGCATTGTACAATGAGATTTGGGCGTCTCGAACGTTCCCAAACTCATGGCACTTTGTGCACGTCATACCGATACCCAAAGAGGCTGGTCGTCTTATGAATCCCACTTCATTTCGTCCTATTGTGTTGACTTCTTGTCTATGTAAGGTCATGGAACGTATGGTAAACAATAGGCTTCTTTTTGTTTTAGAGTTGAAGAATTTGTTAAATGATCAACAGTGTGGCTTCCGTAAATACAGAAGTTCACGAGATCATTTAATGAATTTGGAGCATTGTATTGCAGAGGCATTTGCCAATAAAGAATTCATGATAGGGGTGTTCTTAGACATCCATAAAGCCTATGACATGACATGGCGACACGGTATACTAATGAAGCTCTGTGCTTATGGTTTAAGAGGACATTTGCCTATTTTCATTTCAAATTTCTTAAGGGACAGAACTTTCTCTGTCAGATTTCCCCGTAACGTAGCATCGGATATATTTATCCAGGAAAACGGGGTGCCACAGGGAAGTGTGCTTAGTCCTACTTTATTTAGTATTATGATCAATGATATTCTGTCATCAGCTCCCGTCCTGAGGAATCTTAAATACTCGCTCTACGCTGACGATTGTGCAATATGGCACTCTTCCCGTAATGCACAATTTTCGGCTGGGCGGATTCAAGCAGCCCTTGACTCCGTCCACCTATGGGCCTTGCAGTGGGGATTTAAGTTTTCCGTCCGTAAGTGTGCCGCTATAATCTTCACTAATCGTAATGTACCTAATTTGTGCTTAACTTTGGATAATCAGGCAGTACCTTTTCAAAATTCTGTAAAATTTTTAGGAATACATTTTGATCGTAGAATTAATTTTAAACTTCACGTTAATACTTTGCTTGCTCGTTGTGATAAAACCATTAAATGTCCCCAAGTACCTAGCGGGTATTACCTGGGGTCCCTTATTCGATCGAAGCTAGACTATGGCGCACAGGTGTATGGCTTGGCATCCGATGCCACGCTGAAAGGATTGGATGTGCTACAGAATAAATGTTTGCGAATGTGTCTTGGAGCCGTCCAGTGTACCCATGTGGCTCATATGGAAGTGGAGGCAAATGTGCCTCCCCTCCGTATTCGCCGTGACCACCTGGCCTAGTCCTATGGCGTAAGGACATTTAGGAAAAGTAGTATCGGCAATGTAGCCTGTACCCCCCTGCGTCAATACCACCACCTTCTGCGGGGGGTGCGTCGCCCACTTGCCGTTCGCCTCCACTTACTGACTCAGGAGCTAGGTGTGGACCCCAGTGACTGTGACAAGTTGGTGTTTAAAAATAGAGCGCCTTGGGAGCCACCCGGCTTTACAGTGGATGTCTCATAGCTCCCAGGACCAAAGGCCAAGGCGCCGGAGGCAGAGGTCCACCACTTGTTTCGTAACATCATTGTTCGTCACTTGGGGTCCCATCAATTGTACACCGACGGCTCCAAGTCGAGTGAATGTGTGGGTGCAAGTGTGTGGTCGACTAAATGTGCACTTAGGTATCGGTTGCCGACTCGTACATCTGTGTTTACCTCCGAACTTTTTGCTATTGACAAAGCCATAGACTATGCTCTCAATTCTAGGCATGACTCATTTGTCATATTTTCAGATTCAAAATCAGCCCTTCAGGCAATTGCATCTTGTACTACAGACTCTCACGAGATCCAGGGCCGCATCATTAATAAGTTGCATTCAAGCAACAAGTCATTCACGCTGATCTGGGGGCCTGGTCATTGTCATATCTACGGCAATGAGCAGGCTGACTTACTTGCAAAGTCGGCTGTAGAGCTCGAGGAGACTTGGGACGTTCCTCGTGATCTACGGTCGAGTTTATCTCTCGGAAAGAAATCAATAAATCTTCTGTGGCAAGGTCAGTGGACCAGACTAGATATTCCAACTTGTAAGCCACACCTAGGCGACTGGGACACCGCCAACTGCCCCAGTCGCCTTGAGGAAAAAGTATTAGCACGGCTACGGCTTAATGCCACCATTTTAACTCATAAGAAACCATATATGGAAAGATGCTTCCCACTGCACTTTGACATCTGTAATGCGGTGTTATCTATCAGTCATATCATCCTGCACTGTCGGGGATTCATTCGTGAACGTGCTTCACTTATAAATTACTGCGGTGCAGCAGACGTCCCCTTCACCCTTTCCACCATCCTGGGTGATAGAGACATTGTTATGACTGATAAATTGATGGCTTTCCTGAGAGAGGCCGGACTGATCAGAGTGATGTGACTTTTTTACTGTATGGTTATAGTTTTTATCACCTGTAAACATGTATATATAGTACTGTTAATTAGGGTTGACAGTTGACGTATTTGAAATAGTTCCTCCTTCCCACTGATCTATTTCTAATATTGATGTCCCCTACATTAAACCCCGTTCCTCAACTAACAGTCACCAGCTGATGAGTGTAAGTGTTCAATATAGAAATGTATTGGACACTTGCAGTCGATGGTGGTCTGTTGGCCGAGGTTCCTCACCTTTTGTACAAATTATGTAAATACATTATACCATCTTGCTTAAGTTATTCTAATTAGGGCCGACAGCTGACGTATATGGAAATGTTCCTGACTCGTCTGGTTCCCTTTCATATATTGATGTCCCCTATATTAGGTTGTGCGTCGACTGACAGTCACCAGGTGATGAGTGCAGGTATGTCATGTAGAAAGGCATTACATATCTGCAGTTGATGGTGTTCTGTTAGTCGAGGTATTTTTACCATTAGTGTAAGTCTAGCTATTTGCCTCTGTAGGATTTAGTATAGGTTAGCGATTTGTCTGTTAGGTGATTAGTTTTAGGGTCTTTAGATTAGTTTGTCTTTATAATATAAGGTATAAAAATTATAAAACCAAGAAAAAAAATAAAATAAAAATTATTATTATATATATATATATATATATATATATATATATATATATATATATATATATATATATATATATATATATGTATGTTTTCATGAAAGTGTCTGTATGTATGCATGGAAGTGTGTGTGTGTGTGTGTGTGTGTGTGTGTGTGTGTATATATATATATATATATATATATATATATATATATATATATATATATATATATATATATATTTATATATATATATGTTTGTATATAAATGTATATATGTTTAAATACACACACACACACACACATATATATATATATATATATATATATATATATATATATATATATATATATATATATATATATATATATATATATCCGGCCTTAATAACCAGGGACTTCGGCCCCAATGGTTGATAGGCCAGAAAAAAAAATATATATTACAAATATAGTCTGGTTTCAGTTTAGTTTGAAGTGCAGTCGGTTTTGGTTCAGTCTGAGTGTAGTGCAGTGTCAGTGTCAGTGAAGATTGTATATTTTTGGTACTTGTGAAAACAGTGGCAAACAGTGACGGGTTATTTAAGTTTGTATAATATTGGAACTTGAGAAAACAATGAAGTGTCAATCATTAAGTGTACTAACTGTGATGTGTTGTTAATCATTAAGTGTAATAGCAGTTAGTAACGTGTATACTTATAGCTCCAGTGCTTGTGAGAACAGTGAAGTTGAAAAGCATTAAGTGGAATTATTTGGGAAATAATGACAGTGAACTTTAAGGAGCCAGTATTTATTTTTGCCTCAGCTGATCTTGTGTACTGCACACCTAAAGGCTGACCATAGAAGAACAACTCACTGGGCAACGTCCTTCCTGTACTGATCTACTGCTGTTGGAGCCTGTAGCAGTGTGGGACTGGGACGTTACACTGGCGTCAGGAGTGTGGAATTATTATTCAGGGCCGCAGTGAGTCTAACCTTCGACATCGAAGCAGAAGGTGTGAACACAAGGAGGAGGAAATTTCCCTGGCGACAATCGTGGAACTAATACAGGCACATACTAAAGAAATCAAAGAACAGTTTCAGGAACTGAATGAAGGACAGAACAAACTCGAAGAACTAGTACAGGCACGAGGTGAACTACTGAAGGCAAATAGGGAGCTACTAAAGGCACAACGTGAAGAACAAAAAGAACGATATGAGCAACTTCAAGAGGCATCAGAGGAGCAACAGAGGGAATTTCAACCGAGGATACAAGGACAGCTAGATGCATTCATGTTGGAAATGAAGGAAGAACAGCAACAGCTTAAGGAGGAAGTAGATGCCAAGCTACAGCAGCAGAAGTATGAGGAAAGCAATAATGTGATGGAGTGTTAACAACATGTAGACGACAAGTTGAAGACAATTAGTGAGGAAATAGTGACAGAGTGCAAACAGCATGTGGACAATCAGCTGGAGATTAGTGAAAAAATAGTGATGGAGTGCAGAGAGCATGTAGATAACCAGTTGAAGCATGTAGTTGACCATGTGAAGATAATCAGTGAGAAAATTGTGGCTGTAGAGAAATATTGCACTGCTGAGTCTCAGGTTAGTGTATAGGGAGTGTACCCCCTCCACAATATGTCTACCCCCTATGTATATATGTCCCTTCGACCCTTACTGGATTTGTACCTATTATTCCTTGTATATCTTATATGTATATATCCTTCTAATTCCCTCCCCTCAACATGGCCATGTCTCCCCTACTGCCCCTGTATCATACTTATCCCTTGTACAAAGCTCCCGGTCCTGCCTTCCTACTATAATCAACCACCATTTAACTCCCGGTGTCAGGAGACACCGTCTCAGCTACCCGGGGGAGTAGTGTACCCCCTCCACAATATGTCTACCCCCGATGTATATATGTCCCCCCCCAATGCATACATGCCCCCACTAATCTTGCCTGGTCAGCACCCTTTCCCACGCCTGAAGACGGCATTATTACATCATTTCTTAGCAGACAGCCGACACGGGCAGACTGTTTTACTGTGAGCTTATAATAAACTCCTTATCTAGCTGTTTGTACACGGAGAGTCTATTACCAAAGTATTGCAAGTTACAGGAGCGTATGAAAGGAATGGACAGTGTATGGTGAATCTTGACGGATCCCAAGCATCTAAAGGTAGCATTGCAGGGTTGAATAATAAGAATTTAGGAGATTTAAGTCCTGGCCTTAATTATGATGCCCCAGTTTTTAGGCCCCAAACCAGTGAAGTTCATGGCTATAATGGGGATCCAGTTAAGAAGAAACCTCAAGAAAGTGATGGTAGAGTATCTTGGGAAGCTTAACGAGCACAGAGTGAGTTACCTGCGGATCAGAATGGTTGAAATGATAAGATAAAGGCTGCAGAAGACCCACCACTGAAGAAATGCAAGAGAACCTTGATGAACAGCGTGCGAGAAGACAGAAGGACAGACGACATGAAGCTTAGTAGGAATGGGAATCATAGGAAGAAATGCTTCTGTACTGTAGTGATATATATATATATATATATATATATATATATATATATATATATATATATATATATATATATATATATATATATATATATATTTTTTCACCGTGAAGATATGTATGCAAACTAACCACAGGAGAAATTAAAGGAGCAACAGTGAGTACTTTCGTATATTACATCTTCAGACACAGTGAGACAGAATCGTGAAGGGTAGAGGTCTTTTATGCACAACCGCAGCAGGTAGTGGCACACAGAACAATGGATGACCTGAATTTTTACCTGCGGCTTAACTTATGGTCACCTGCAGCACGGAGTGGAACACAACAAAGGATGACCTGAATCTAGAAATGCACGTGACAAAGGAGGAGGGAGTAGGAGGGGAGGAATGGGGAGTGGGAGGGAGGGGGAAGAGGAGGGGAAAGAGGGAGGGGAGAGGGGGGAGGGAGGAGGGGATAAATACTGCTGCTTAACTTAAGACCTAGAGGATTAATGCTTGGTGTGTTCCACACAGGTGTGACTACACCACCAAGAGATGACAGGGAACAATCACGTGTTAGTCTGGGGGATACTGCTTTAAAATTAATTCAGTTAACAATTTATCACATTTAAAATGACCATAGCTCATGTTTACATTCTTTTCATATGTGCCAGAAATTAGACAAGATTCTATTACATTTCTTTCATCTAAGCTTTTTGATCTTGCTAGAATCTTGGAGCCTGTCCAGTCAATATGGTGATCACTGGATGCTTTGTGCTGAAATAAACCACTACTCTGTTGGGCTGTTCTTACACTGTATTTATGTTGTGAGATTCTAGTTTCTAAATCTTTTCCAGATTGTCCTATGTAAAATTTGTTACAGGTTTTACACGGGATTTTGTAAACAACACCTGATTTACTGAAAGGGCTGTTCTTGATGAGGGTTTTTTTGATGGTGTTCTCATATTTGAATACTACTTATACATTGAGTTTCCTCAGTATGTGAACAGCATCAAGAAAATTTTCATGGAAGGGGAGGACAAGGGTTCTTTGAATGTTCTGGCGATCTGGCTTATTAGTTTTCCCTTCAAGGAATTGTTTCTTGGCTGTATTGTGGCACTGAGTTAGTATGCTTTGTGGATATTTTAGTTTCTTTCCAATACTCTGAATCATTTTTAGTTCATCATCTAAAAATTCTGGGTCTGAAATTCTATATACTCTTTGGTACATTGGTATGAACACAGATCTTTTGACATTAATATGATGGTTTGAATAGTAATGAGCGTATGACATAATATTTGTAGGTTTTCTGTATACCTTAGTCTTCAAAACATTTTGGTCCCTGATAACTTTTACATCCAAAAATGGCAATTCATTATCCATTTCCATCTCATGAGTAAACTTAATCGATGGAACTAACGAATTTAAATGCAGGAGAAATTCATCAATGGGAAGACTGTTAGGCCGGAAGCACTGGATATCACAAACTTATCGGAGCCAAACTATGTTTGGCTCCTTTATGGAGGCCAGTATATATATATATATATATATATATATATATATATATATATATATATATATATATATATATATATATATATATATATATATATATATATATATATATATATATAGATATATATATATATATATATATATATATATATATATATATATATATATATAATACTGTAATTCAGTTCAACATCTAGCAGCGGCGGTGACTGAACTCTGCCATGATCGGCTTGCTGCGAGGGTGTTGACTGCTTCTTTGATTATACTCCTTGCAGCTTACACCTGCGTAAGATTGTGGTACTGATAGATGAACATTGGCTGAAGAGGGGTGTGATGATTTGGTGTTGACTGTTTTATATTTTCACATGGTTTGTGTTTTTTTTTTATCATTGTTTGACAAAGATAATTCAAATGCAATTGTATGTATCATACCACAATTACAGTGCATGTGGTTAATATTTACCGTTAATCAACGGCTCTGTGAAACCAAAAAAACCTAAATTGAAACCCATGCTATCAAAGACTAATTTCAGTATCTTTTTAACTCAATATCTTCACATGACAATTTCCTAATCAGTTGGTCTGTAAGTTTTTGATAAGTTCGGTTCACTGACCTGAAATGTTTCAGATACTGCTTCCTCAATGGGATCAGTATGTGATGATGTGTAATGCCGTGGGGTAACATCTAACCTCACGAATACAGGAATATAGTGGATAAGAATTATTTTACCTGAATGTGTTACGATGATGAAAACAGTTTGGAGAATTCTAGACTAAAACTCCTACGTCCTCTGTCTGAAGAGGTTTATTACTTGTGTAATTATGGATAATACCGACACTTTTTACTAATATTCAAAGTTTACTGGGCGTTTATGATGGCATCGTTGAGTTTCAAAAGAACTGTACACTACCTCGTTTCTTATTGCAGAGAATGCATTGATATTCATAACTTTATTTATAGTCTACTATAGTCTGTATGCTTGAATCAGATTTAGTTCACTTGCCTCAAATCCTTCATATACGGCTTTGACAGTAGGGTCAGTGTGCGTTGAAAAGTAGTGGAGAGGAGCCCCCGACATCATCCACGTTTCAATACCATATTTCCAGCCTGGGGTGTTTAGCATGTCTTGAAATGTCTCCACCGGCTTATCCTTGTCCTGGACGGTGAGGTGAGCGATCAGGGCAGACTTGAACCCCGTTGATATGATGAGGCAGAACACCAGCCACCAGCCAACCAACATCTACAACATGCTCAATTATAAATCAGTCATTATAACGAGTCAGTGCACATATTGCTTCCCATCTGTACTAAGCATCAATTATGAAATACTATAGACCACTAGTTCACCCGTTCAGTACGATAAAACAAGATTAACTTAAATATATTACCTCAAAACTATTTTACCTGAGGGGAAAGCCTTTTGTAGTGAAGTACATGGAAACAAGTTCCATATAGTTCATATACTGTAAAAGATCTCTAAATCAAACTATATTATACTCGAAGTGTCAGGAATGTCCAAGGGCAGCAGATGGGGATGATATACTATGCTTTTTTCAATATTTAAGTGATTACCTGTCCAGAGACATTAACGGATGGATCCTTAGGCGGTTCTTCCAAGAGGATGGCCCAGCCATATAGGAATGTGATGATGAACTGCACAGTCTTACCTCCTGCCACCTGCACCCACAGCCTCTGCAGCATCCATAACACCACTGCCCACACCAGCAGACTCACCAGGATGCCCAACCACACCATGGCTGACAGTTTGGGAGATTTTCTTGCATATTGAAAATAATAATAATAATAATAATAATAATAATAATAAAATAATAATAATAAAAATTCGTATCAATATAATCACGATTTCTTTCCTCAAACATTGGGTTTCAGCGTTGATGGAGCAACAAAACGAAATACCGATAACATAAATATATACTGTACAATGGAAATCCTAAATTTCTGAACGAGCGTAGTTGCTGGAGCTTGTAAACCTGGCAACACTAAAACCAACACTCCTTGCAAAAGAAGGGACTCCAATAGCTATCCATATCAGAAGGGTTAATATATACTATACCAGTACAGTGCACTTTGTGAGCGCGTGACGATCGAGTGAGTGTCATGTTATCACAATTTCACTCAGGTATAATATTATAAGTAGATTTCCCGATATTTAATTGATAGAGCTGATGCCAAAAAACACAGTGTTATGACTGCAAATCTATTTTAATGTGATTTCGTAACTGATTCGTTCACACTTAGAGTGACAGTTACCTGTGAATGGTCTGACAAGGGCGAGGTGTTGTGGTAGAAGAGATGGCTTCAATGACACCATAGTCATGAGGTCAGACGGGTAAGTCCTCAGGTAATCCAACATAGGCAGCCGCTCTCGTAAAGGGGACACAACGGTGCAGAAATCTACCTCGTGTCTCTGGAATCGGCCCATCATTCCATCATACACCCCATTTTTCAGGTTACCTCCCAAGCGGTCTATTTCCTCACGAACAACATAACTAAAAGAAATTACTGAATTAACACTGTTTACCCAAGAAACGTCTTGGTTATTAATTTTTTAAAGTACGTCAGAAATGAAGGGGTTGAACAAACCTAAAAATTATTTCTTCAATTTTGAATAAAAATTCATGTCCACTTTGTTCTTGTTATCTCCAGACTACCTTCCTTATCTTAGAAGAGACTTTTCAAAGTCAAGGGAGGGAATAGGGATGGACCAGCAATACTTTTACTACTGCTGTGAGGAAAATGGCATCACAACCTGCGGTAACAGTCTAAAAATTTAATAAGTTTTAGACTGTTCCCACAGGTTGTCATGCCATTTTCATCACTCCAGTAAGAAGGTACTACTGGTCCATACTTAATCTCTCCCATGACTTTGAAAAGTCTCTTCTGAGCTAAGGGAAGTGGCCTGGAGATAGTGGGAACAGGGTGGAAATGAGTTTTTATTCAAAATGGAAAATGCTTCAGAGACAAACATAGTCAGACTTTACTGATTTGGGGTCACTGAGAACGAAAGTCATGCTTAGAATGTCTGATCGGCTCTACTTTTTAAGACATTCTACTTGCTCAGTATCTACGATCATTGAATTTTGAATAGCATAAGATACTTGAGTACTAATTGGACTTGGTTCTTATTTCAAACAAGAAATGATCCAAACACGGTCAAGGATTTGACTGAATGTATAAATAAAAATTTTACTGAGTTTGGACAGCTTTGGCTGTTTTGCCAAAATAATGCGTGATGCCACCTGAAATTGTTATTGTGTCATGAATTGCATCATATCATTCTGAGACGTCACTAATGATACAATCATTATTCAGGTTACATCACAAAATATTTTGTCCTATACAAACCATGCAGATCAAATGGTGTCATTATATATATATATATATATATATATATATATATATATATATATATATATATATATATATTTATATATTATATATATATTATATATATATATGTGTATAAATATATATATATATATATATATATATATATATGTAACTTGCAATACTTTGGTAATAGAAACTCCGTGTACAAACAGCTAGATAAGGAGTTTATTACAAGCTCACAGTAAAACAGTCTGCCCGTGTCGGCTGTCTGCTAAGAACTGATGCAATAACGCCGTCTTCAGGCGTGGGAAAGGGTGCTGACCTAGCAAGATTAGTGGGGGCATGTATGCATTGGGGGGGGGACATATATACATCGGGGGTAGACATATTGTGGAGGGGGTACACTACTCCCCCGGGTAGCTGAGACGGTGTCTCCTGACACCGGGAGTTAAATGGTGGTTGATTATAGAAGGAAGGCAGGACCGGGAGGTTTGTACAAGGGATAAGTATGATACAGGGGCAGTAGGGGAGACATGGCCATGTTGAGGGGAGGGAATTAGAAGGATATATACATATAAGATATACAATGAATAATAGGTACAAATCCAGTAAGGATCGAAGGGATATATAAACATAATGGGAAGTACACAATACTAGTTTGATACATGATAAACAATGAGTAGATATGAGAGTTCTATTGTTGTTCTTCCTTCATTTTTTTTTTTTTTTTTGTATTTTCTGTAGGATACACTGTCACTCAGTAATGCATGAAAGAAATACCATCATTGTCTAGTAGGCAGAGCGCTGTTCACAGTTTGGTTAATTGTTAGATGGCAATGGTAGTCACGGAATGCGAGGGCACTAAGTACGGGGAGTTTCTACGTCGTGTGTAGGGCGTAACATGCCTGTAGCGACTCTGATTTCCTGGAGTCGACGTTCCATTTTTCTGACACAACAATGCACTGCACAGATGATGAGTAGAAAACCTATGAAAGCGATAACCACAGGGGGAAACACAACTGTTGGATGAACCCATGAACGGCTGAAGGCCAGAGAAAATTGATCCATAATGAAATCACTGTCATTGAGGAAGGTGAGCATGCGCAAGGGAGGGGAGGTGATGGTAATGTTGGCAGAAGGTAGGGTTGAAGGCATGTCGATTAGGTGAAAGATGTCATAGGAGTGGTTACGAACAGCTTGGTGATAGCGAGTGGCGTAAGTGATGACGGACTCTGATTTGACGGTACAATAGTCAGGTGCTTGGTAGAGACCACTAGCGGGGATGGAGCGAACGGAAGAACCAGGACACATGATTGTGACAGAGATGGGAACAGCAAAGAAGAAGTACTGGACATAGTTGAGGTGAGCATGGTGGACCGGGAGGTCAGGAGCTGGGACAAAAGAACAGGCCGAGTAGATGGAATGGTTGCGAACTAAAGCAGACTCACAGGGTGTCGCACTGCTAGGGAAGATAGCGAAAAGGTGGGCAGCACAGAGACGAGAGGTCGGAGTAAGGGAGGAACATTGCTGGAGGTCTGTGGAAGAAAGGAAGGCAACGGAAAGATGATCATGGGAGAGGAGGAAATATTCTGAAGGAACAGATACCTGTAACAAGGAGTTGTTGAGGCGGAAAGGGAAGGGAATGATGTGGAAAAGGTTAAAGGTTATGGCAGAACGGAGAGGAATATGGACGACGACGTATGTAGTGAGAAGAGTGGCTTCGAGAACAGGATAATAATATTCAAGGGAGGAGTAAAGGAGGACTGCGGAGAGACCGAAGATGGAGTGAGCCCATTCCAGGACAGAACGGAGAGCTGAGACAGGGACTAAGTCGGCAGTGACACGTCCATTGATAGCATCGACCAGGATACGAATCAAGGTAGAGACTTGAGACAGGAGAGAGTCAAAGGCCAGTTGGAGATTATCCATGTTGAGTTTGAGGTAGAAGAACTAAGAGATAACGTTGAGATCTGAAAGGTGGCGTTGTAAGATATCGGTGAAATTGTTTAGAGTGGACGTGACTGCATTGAGTTGGGTTGTGAGCTTCTGTAACATAGTGTGTTGGATTTTAATGACTCGGCGTTGTGATTCTAGGGCTGAAGCTAAATGAGGGAGATCAGATTTGAAGCCAGAAATGTCACGGGCTGTAGCAACGCCAAACAAGCCACTCAGAATCTCACCGCCGAAGTCGAAGAGACCTCGTTTCACACGAGAACGACCCACGGGTGTCTGAATGGAAAATGTGTCATTGAGCTCAGTGAATCTGTTACTTATGTATGGCAATTGCCAGGAGAGTGGGAGGAAAAGCTTATAGAGATACTCATTCGGGTTGTGTGTCCCCATGAGGGCCGTGAGATGGTTCCTGATTCCGTGGAGCTGGTGCGCGTAGGCAGGTAGGACAATGGCTACGTCGGCCAGGGGCGCAAGATCGTAGTGCAAGGAGACCTCGCCTCCTGAGTCGACCAAGGCCCCGGGACGTACTCCACCATCGTCCTGACCTGACCCAGACCCCAGGAGGGTCAGCACTGCCAGCAGGGAGATCGCTAACATCGTACCTAGAAAATCAGGGTAGAGTTAATGGGGGAGGTCGTGAAGAGGTTGATGGGCAGAGCGCAGTTTGGACCGATATTGATTGATTGATGAATGAGCAGGTGGAGATGGAGAGGAAGGAGACTGAGGGATAGGTGGAGACAAGGTAGACTGAGGGATGGGAGGAGGGGAAGAGGGGGCAGGAGGTTGTGTAAGTGACTCTTCCAACACGAGGCCACGGGGTGCTCGCTTTAAGTCATCGACGTGGACCCATCTGGTGTCCTTAGTGGACAGGTCCTGGAGGTGAAATTTGTTGCCTTGTTGAGTGAGGACTCGGTGGGGCCCTGTAAATTTGTCATCCAACTTGGAGGAACGCGTATGGGAATGAGCAAAGACAAGATCGCCTACATTGATAGTGATAGGAGAGGCGGACTTATGTTGGCGCTGCAGCATGTCCTCCTGAGAGGAAGCCAAAGTGGATTGGACATACTGGTGGATTGTCTGGAAGTTGGCCAATTTTAGTTTAACATAATCATCCATGTTGTAGATGGGTTCTGGCTTTGAGGATAAGAGAGAGTATGGGAGGTCCTTGTCAAAACCAAAGAGGACGAAGAAGGGAGATTCAGCAATGGATGCATTGATGGAACTATTGATGGAGGATGCCACTTGGGGAATCCAGTCATCCCAGGACGAACTATGGGAGCCTAGATGTCTGAGGCACTCTAAGATTTTTCGGTTGTGGCGTTCGACAAGGCCATTGGAAGCCGGATGGTTAGGCACGACATTGCACTTACTGATATGAAAGTGGCGACAGATCTCATCTAGAAGGCTATTGTTCAACTCTGTACCGTTGTCAGTAAGAATGGGATGAGGGGTACTGAACGCGCAAATTACGTGATCTACAAGGGCACGTGCAACGCTCTTCGCGGTCTTGTCGGAGAGGGGTACGAGGACACAGTAGCGGGAGAAGTGGTCGACCGCTACGAACAAGTACTCAGCGCCAGATTCTGTGAGAGGTAGTTTTAAGAGATCGATTGAGACGGTTTCCCATGGTCGTGATGGGATTGGGTATTGTAAGAGAGGTGCTGGTAAGCCGGTTGATCCTTTGTGGCGGTGGCAGGAGAGGCAAGAGTCACAGTGGGCATTGATATCGCGGCGCATGGTTGGCCAATAGTATTTGAGACGTGCTTGGCGCAAGCATCGGTCTTTGCCTGGATGGGAAGCTTGAGGAGTATTATGAACAATATGAAGAACCGTTGGTATCAGGGCAGTGGGGACAACAAGTTGGCGTACTTCGCGATTGGGCGTATCTTTGCCTGTTAGCAGTGTTTTCCTGTTCAAGAGATCATCATCTAGCATGAACTCATCTAGTGATACTGGCAGAGTAGGTAAGGTCGAGGCATCGCCAGATTCTAGGAAATAAATGACTTTGGACCACATGGGGTCTTGGCATTGAAAGTTTCGAACGACATCTGACATCAGTGTAGTATTTTCAGTTACTTCAGGCTGCAGTGATGTTATAGCTGCTGCTACGTGACGTGAGAGTGCGTCTGCGACTACATTCAACTTGCCTGGTACATATTGAAAAGTGGGATTAAAGTCCTGGATGATGACAGACCATCTAGCTAACCTACCTGTTAGGTTGCGATTTTTGAACAAATCACATAGTGGAAGGTGGTCTGTTTGGATATGCACTGGATAACCATAGACTATATCTCTGAAATGTTTCAAGGACCAGATTACCGCTAGCACTTCGAGATCTGTGACACTGTAGTTACGTTCAGCGGTTGTAAGGGTGCGACTAGCATACGCTATTACGCGCTTCCTTGATGCTTCATCGAGTTGCATCAAAACAGCACCAAGTCCAGTGCCTGAGGCGTCTGTGCAGAGAAGGAAGGGTGTGGTATAATCAGGGAATGCTAGAACAGGGGCATTTACAAGAGCTGTCTTTAGCTTTTGGAAAGCCTGAGACTGGTCGTTAGTCCAAACAAAGGGCACATTCTGCTTGAGTAAGTGGGTCAGAGGAGCGGCGATCTGTGCATAATCCCGGATATAGCGACGATAATAGCCACTGAGGCCCAGGAAACTTCGCACAGCGTCGGTAGTGGTAGGGTCTCGGAAGTTAATGATCGCCTTAGTTTTATCCTCATTAGTATGAATGCCTTGTGCATCTACGACATGGCCTAGGAATTTGATTTTCTTTCGCAGGAAGTCACATTTACCGAGATTGATTTTCAGGCCTGCGAGCTGGAGGCATTCAAAGACTTGCTGGAGTTTGGTAAAATGATCAGGGATGGATTTACTCACAACAATGATATCATCTAGGTAAGCAAAAAGAGAGTGTCCCATCATACCACTGAAGACTGAATGGATAAGTCGCATGAACACAGAAGGAGCATTTCTCAGACCAAAAGGGAGTCTCTTAAACTGAAAATGTCCGGAAGGGGTGCTAAAGGCTGTAACTGGGCGAGAGGACTCTTCCATTTCGACCTGCCAGTACCCGCTGAGGAGGTCTAAAGATGAAAAGACTACGTTATTGTCACCAAGGGATTCTAGCAAATCAGTGAGGACAGGTAACGGGAAACGGTCTGGAATGGTGACAGAATTGACCTTACAATAGTCGACTACTGGTCTAAAGTTGTCGTCCTTCTTTGGTACTAAGAAAAGTGGGCTATTCCATGGACTGACGGAGGGTTCAATAATGTCCTGGTCTAACATGTTCTGTACCATTTGATCTGTTTGCTTTCTCTGGCTGTGAGGCAATCGATACGCTGGTATGTAAATCGGCTGAGTTCCTGGTAGTAGTTCAATCGTATGTTTGACAAGGTCTGTTCTACCCATCGGTTCACCGGGTAAGGCAACCACGTTTCTGTACGAGGTCAGAAGGTCGAGGAGTTGAGGCGTATTTTCTGGGAAATCTGTGCAAGTGAGATGTGAGAGCATATTGGGTGAATGCGTCGGCGCAGATCCCGTAGAGTTAATAGTACATACACCGATTGGCGTATCATCAGTCTGAATAGTGGGAATTGAGGAATCCTGGCACACCTTTACGGCTGCTGGGTATACTAGGAAGTCTCCAAACTTTACACCACTTTTAAGTTTTAGTGGAGCATTTGCGACATTGAGCAAATACAGGTAGCATAAACTGTCCTCTAAGACTGTACACCACGCTGACTCATAAGTCAAGCCATTCACACAACACGTCTCAGGTAGGGTTAGTACACCCACTCCTTCTTTCGCACCGGCAACACAAACAGAGACTTTGGTGAACTCATGCGGTAACAAAATTGTGCACGTATTCGTTACTGCACGTTTCGTCTCTGCGTGTTGAAGAAGATCATTCAGACTGTGTGAGGTAGGTAACTGAGACATGTCTGAGTCAGCGATAGTGTTGTCGGGAGAGGATGTAAGAGCTATGTTCGAAGGCTGAGATGATGTATCAGGAGACATTGAGGAATTTATGTCCTTGCTCGCAGTCAGTAAAGGAATGATCTCTGTATTCTCAGATGATGATAGTGGTGGTTTGGGCTGGGTTGGACTTTTTGGTAGTGATAGGGACAGAGGTAATTGAAGGACTGATTTGATCGTAAGAACAGGACGGAGACATTCCATAGTGGAAACCGGGAATCCAGAAATGTCTATACTACCACAAGCAGGTAATAATGCAATGGAATGTTGTGCCATGGTGGAGAAACCAATAAGGGCATCTGCGGGATACTGTAAGTCATTAGTGACATGAAATTCAATGAGGATAGGGGGGAAATCTCTGTGGAGTTTGACTTCAAGGGTGACTCTTCCCTTAACCTTAAACTCTGAGCCGTTAACACCACATAGGCGAATGTCTGGTGGTTCTAGGAAACTGACGTGGCTGTGATGGCGATGAATAATTTGTAAGGATTTTTCGGAGATGAGATTTACTATAGATCCTGTGTCCAAGAAGAATGACGTTGGTATGTCATGACTGCTTCCGAGAATGACTAAACCCGAGGATGTTATGGGACCTACATGGCGGATGGGGAGTTGGGTTTCTGGTTCTATGTGATATTGGTCCGATACGGGTGCGGCGCTTCCCCCGACTGTGGGCGGTTGAGGTAACGACATGCCTCAGTGGTGTGAGTCGTGCTTGATTTGTGGTATTTGCAGTGTGGACGACGTGAGCGGGAAGGCGTACGCTGTCTGGTTTGGGAGTGAGGACGTCTGTATGTACGGTCGCAACTGGATGCTCGATGTCCAGGATGACCACAGTACCAGCAAAGAATCGAAGATTGTCTGTTTCGTCGGGCGCTAGATTGATCACGACCTGCGGTAGGAGAGCGATGTGTGGCAGGTCTGCCGCGTGTGGTGGGACGGGAGCGAGATTGGTCTGGGGTAGTGGAGGTGTGACAGACTGAGGAGGCCAAGGGTTGGGTGGTGCCCTGACGCGTGTAGTTCAATCCTGTTCTTTCATGAATGGCTTTAGTGACCTGCATAATTTTATCCCCTGGATTGAAACCGATTTCCAAGGCTAGCTCTCGCTGTTTAGGAGTAAGCCAGTGAAGGAATCTGAGGTAACCCATTAAGTCAGCAAAGTTCGTGAGTGAAAGCATTGGAACGCCATTCTTGTCTTCTAACCATTTCGTGCCTACCAGTAATTGGAGCATCTCGCTACTAGTTGCTTTCATGGCGGCGGCAGCTTTGCGGAGCTTGGCATATTGCGCTGGGATGCGCAAGTCCTCATCTAGTTGGTTTAGGAGATTAATGAATCCCATGAGAGACGCGGTATTTGAATGCTGGCAACAAAGGCTGATGAGTTCCGTACGAAAATCAGCAAAGGTACGAATGCTATCGAAATGTCCTGCACGGATCTCAGATCCGATGTCTGATTTACCGTGGTGCAAGCAACCAAGGAGGTAAGCTACTTTGAGCGATTCCTCGGTAATTTGTCTATTGTTTATTTCTGTCTCGACTTCTCTGAGGAAATCATAGACAGACCAAGTTGGGTCTTGGCCGGTAAATTTGGGATGATTAGCATCGTCGAGATAGATAGACTGTGGAGGGTTGGCCATGGCTGGAAGTGTAGAAGTGGCGGCAGGAGAGGTGGGGGAGAGAGAGAAGGTAGTGGCAGTTAAGGGCGAGGAAGACGGGGTATGAAGGGAGGCAGGAGAAGTAACGACAGTGGAAGGAGTAGAGGAAGAAGAAGGGAGAGTAGAGGCAGGAGTAAAGGAGGAAGTATCTGGATTTACGAGGGTAGGACGGGTAGTAAATGATTCTGCGGGAAGTGAAACGGGAGTCTCAGGTACAGGGCGGTGGTACTCTTTGCCACTTCGTAAATGAGTGATTGTGTTAGAGTCGGCAGACGGGGTATGAGCAGGTGATGTTTCCGGGTCGAGAGGGCTGGGGGTAAGTGGGTGACATGGAAAGTATGACATTTAATGCGGCAATGGAAGATGAAAGGATGAAGATGGATACGTAGGTGGAAATGTATAAATAACAATGGGAGAATGGAATACACTAGGTGTGAAAATGAATGAAGGTGCGGACATGAATGGCTTAAATAAAATGCGAAGGATGAGATGGAGTATAAATAACGTAGGTGAAGAGGAAAACGGGGTAATGGAAATGAGATGGAATATTTACAATAATCAATCTGTAGAGAAAATCGAGGATAATCTCTATAGAAAGGAAAGATATACTATAGTTACACAGTAGAAACGGGAGTGTCAAGAGGTATGACGTGCAGGGTGGCTGGGCGTAGCTGGGCTGGGGCGGGGCGGGGCGGGGCGGGGCGACGGGGCGGGGCTGGGCTGCGGGGTAGAGACAGCTGGGCGGAGAGGAGAAGAGACGCTGCGATGAATCACCGGCAGGGAGTGGCGGCCTTAGGAGGCTCCGTAATGCAGACCAGATGCGGGCAACGGCGGAGGCCGGTGGTGGGTGGGGATGGCAGATGTCGGCGCAAGGCAGGTGTAGAGCTGGTGAGTTGCAAATGCAGAGAACGGTGGTGGGCAGGCAGCGGGCAGACAGTGAGAAAGGGCACCGTGGGGGCAGGAGCTATGATGAGTCCGGAACAGGTGCTGGGAACAGGTGCAACAGGTGCGTAGGTCGGCGACGGTGACACGTGCGGTCAGGAACAAGGCGTATGGGTGTGGTGTTTGAGAGGTGAGCACTGGTGAGAAAAATGGTACACTCGAAAAGCACAGCCAAGGTATAGAGGCACGGAGGAGGGGCGAGGCTGGCAGATGCGAGTCGTCGTGTATCTTGTTGTATCACTAAAAATCCAAGGAGGCGGTCAGAATGTGATGGTTCGAAACACCGCTGCTACCAAATGTAACTTGCAATACTTTGGTAATAGAAACTCCGTGTACAAACAGCTAGATAAGGAGTTTATTACAAGCTCACAGTAAAACAGTCTGCCCGTGTCGGCTGTCTGCTAAGAACTGATGCAATAACGCCGTCTTCAGGCGTGGGAAAGGGTGCTGACCTAGCAAGATTAGTGGGGGCATGTATGCATTGGGGGGGAACATATATACATCGGGGGTAGACATATTGTAGAGGGGGTATATATATATATATATATATATATATATATATATATATATATATATATATATATATATATATATATATATATATATATATATATATATATATATATATATATATATATATATATATATATATATATATATATATATATATATATATATATATATAAACTGTAATTTTATATATATATATATATATATATATATATATATATATATATATATATGCTAGGAAAAAGAAACCAAATTCTATAAGTCCGCTAACTGTTCCCTCCAAGAAAAAAAAAATAAAACAAGATAACAGTGAGCCATATTCAAGATCCATTAATTTCAAGTTGTCTTGACTGAAAGTCATGCTGTAGACAGTAGCAAATACAGACATAGAAAGATAGTTCCAGAGCTGACCTGTTGTATAGATGAAAGACCGTGAGTAACGGTTAACTCTTGCATTAGAGAGCTGGACAGAAAAAGGATGAGCGTTTACTACTAGACGGGTGTCATGCAAACAACATTGTGGTGAAGGGATGCAACCAGACGGTTCAGAGGAGTAGTGACCACTGAAGTAGCGACTGAAAAGAGATAAAGATGCAACAGTACAGCAAAGAGATGCAGGCTGAAGGGAGCCAGTGAAGAAAGAGAGCTAATAAGACGAAAAGCCTTCGACTGAACATTGTTGAGAACTACTGTACGTGGGGAGCCTCCTCACGCATGACAGTTTTACTCCACACAGTGGACAAATAAAGCCCATGTACAAAGTCAACAACTGTGAAGGGGTAAAGTAGGCATTGATTTGGCTTAGCATACCTTATCACTTGGAAGCAGATTTTATATGAGAGATAATATGATCTCTCCAAGATAAATTTCAAGAGAATCAAATTCCAAGGGAAGTATCAGCAAAGACGACGGAAGATTGAGTTGGACATTTTTAAATATCGAGGATATTTCTGTAGCAGATTTTGGCGAATCGAAAGATGTAAGAACTGCTTTTCTGATGCATTAAAAATAACAATATTAATTTTACTCCAATCAGATCCAAGCCAGACATTAAGTTTACCATTTCCTCATCCCTAGTCTGTTGAAGTAACTGCAGAGATGAACTCTGTGGGAAGTGGATGGAAAGGTGAACGGTGGAGTCATCAGCATATGAGTGGATAAGGTTAGATAGTCAGCTTAGAAGGTCACTGATAAATAGAAAGAAGAGAATTGGTGATAGGACTGAGCCCTGAAAAACACTGCTATTGATAGCTCTAGGAGAAGAACAGCGGCCATCTAGAACAGCAGCTATAGAACGACAAGAAAGGAAGCAAGAGATAAAGACTCAGACAGAAGGACAGAAACATAAGAGGGCAGTTTGGATATTGATTTACATCAGACTCAGTCGAAAGCCTCTGAGATGTCAAGTGCAATGGCAAAGCTTTCGCCAAAGTCCCAAGAAAGATGACCAGGAGTCTGGAAGGAAAGTGAGAGGATCACCAGTGGAGTGTCCCTGGCAGAAACCATACTGGCTATCGTAAAGAAGTTTATGATTGGAAACGTGCCTTAAAATTATTTTGTAATGAACAGATTCAACAACTTAGAGAAATACAAAATGTTAAAGCTGTTGGACGATAGTTAGAGGGTTGGAAATGGTCACCCTTCTTTGAGACTGGCTGAATGAAAGCAAACTTCAAGCTAGAGGGAAAGGTACAATTTGACAGGCAGAGGCGAAAGAGTTTACCTAGGCAGGGTGTAGCACAGAAGCTCAGTTCTTGAGGACAACTGGAGGGACACCTTAAAACCCATATGCCTTTTTAGCATTGAGGCAACTTAAGGCAGAAAACACATACTTAAAGAAATTTTAATGTCAACCATGAGGAAGTCAGAGGATGGGAAGTGATGGAGGAACAACACCAGAATCAAATAAAGTGTAATTGGAATGGAAAGTCTGAGCAAAGAATTCAGTTTTATCAGTAGAAGAAACAGTTACAGTCATCAGAGCGAAAAAGAGGAGGGAAGGATGATGAAGTAAATTTGTTAGAAAGGATACTGATACGATGCCAGAAGAAGAGGGACGAATTTGAGATAGAGGTAAGAGCATTTGGTAAGAATGAAATTATTTTCTGCAGAGCAAAGGACAGACTTAGCGTGATTCTGGACAGAAACATAAAAAGAGATGAAATTCAGGAGAGGGTTGGTTCCAGTAACTTTTGAAGGGTCTCTCCTTGTTGTAGACTGCAGTAGAACAAATGTGATTAAACTTTTTTTTTTTTCAATAGACACAGGATAAGAGAGGAATGTATGCTTCCATGCCCAAGAGAATAACCTCTATAATGTGCAAGTCATACTGAGATGGATCACGGCCATAGAAGCGATAATCATTTCAGGGAAAATCAAAGAAGTACTGCCTGAGGGCCTCCCAATCAGCAGCTCCACAGTGCCAAAGCTGCTGCTTCTTGGTAGGGTCCACAGGCGTTATTGGAGTTATAGGACAGGTTAAGATGACGAGGTTGTGGTTGGAGGGGCCTAACAGAGAAAACATTTACAGCATAGCAAGTTGGATTAAATGTGAGGAAAATGTCAGGTATGTTGGACCTCTCTCCAAGGCAGTCAGGGATGCAGGTAGGATATTGAGCAAGCTGCTTTAGGTCATTAAGGACAGAGTAGATGTAGACTTGTTCCACAAACCACGCCCCAACCACATCATGGAGAGTTGTTAAAACCCTTGGATCTGATCACCTCCCAATTATCATCACTACCATAACCAGAATCACCCCAGCTGGCCACTGACACACATACACTAATTATAAGAGAGCCAACTGGGAGGCCTTCACAACTGAAACAGAACAAAATTTCGAAACAGTAAACAGTACACCCATCACAAACATCAACACCGCTGTGCACACTTTCAATACAGTTACACAAAACGCAGACAAAAGACAAATCCCTAAAGGCAACAGAAGGAGACAACCCCAACTTCACACCAGAAATAAAAGGCCTCATCAGTCAACGGGACACACTACGACATTCCCCAACACCCCATACACAAGACACCGTAAAACAAATACAAGAACCCAACACTCAAATAAACAATAAAATATCAGAACAGCAAACACTAAACTGGAAAAATTATCTCCAAACACATATCCACAGAACAAACATCAGCAACCTTTACAAAACACTAAACAGCATCACACTCTCCAACAGCAACACTACACAATCACACGCTGCCATCACAACAACAGACACCATACCTTCAAACAAAATACAAGCAAACTCTCTCATCAATCACTTTTCAACCCCCATCGCAACGACCGACGTATCATCAGACGTAAGAGACAGTTCCCCACAGACCCAGACTACGCACCTTTCGATACAACCAGACAAAACACGTCATCAGCAACATTAAGCACTCGTCTGCCTGTGGACCAGACAACATAAATAACATTCACCTTCAACACCTTGGACCACAAGCCATACAAGCACTCACCAACATAATTATCAAACTACAGCATCTCTATCTATCTATCTATAGCCCGACGCCCTAATCCCTTAAAGGGTGGCCGCAGACAAAATGCCTCCAAGTCGCTCTGTCACCCACCATTTGACTATCCTTCCCCTAACTCACTACCCCCTCCCTCATATACCTCTCAACTCCCTCCCTCCACCTCATCCTCGGTCTTCCCCTCCCTCTCCCTCCATCCACCTCATCCTCGGTCTTCCCCTCCCTCTCCCTCCCTCCACCTCATCCTCGGTCTTCCCCTCCCTCTCCCTCCCTCCACCTCATCCTCGGTCTTCCCCTCCCTCTCCCTCCCTCCACCTCATCCTCGGTCTTCCCCTCCCTCTCCCTCCCTCCACCTCATCCTCGGTCTTCCCCTCCCTCTCCCACCCTCCACCTCATCCTCGGTCTTCCCTCCCTCTCCCTCCCTCCACCTCATCCTCGGTCTTCCCCTCCCTCTCCCTCCCTCCGCCTCACCTACATACACCCTCTTAGTCAGTCTTTCATTCTCCATTCTCTCCACATGTCCAAACCACCTCAGTGTATTTCTCCTAATCTTCTCAACCACATCCACATCCACCCCACAAAGTTCCTTCACTTCTTCATTTGTCAACCTGTCCCTCCATGTCACTCCACATGCTCCACTCAAGTGGCTCATTTCCACTGCTCTCACTCTTGACTTGTTCCCCTCTTGCAAGGTCCACGCCTCGCTTCCATACGTCAGGGTAGGGATCACAATACTATCATGCAGTGACATCTTAACTTCCATACTTACCTCCCTATTTCTAATCACTGCTTTCAGTGAACCAACAACCTTCCTTCCCTGCTGTACCCTTTCACGCACTTCATCCCCCAAGGTTCTATCCTTACTCATCACACTACCAAAGTACTCGAATGCACTTACATTCTCCATATCCTCGCCATCCAACCTCACCGTGCATTCTGTGACTTTATTCCTCTCAAACACCATAACTTTATTCTTGTTTACATTAACTTTCAGATTACTCTTCCTACACACCGTCCCAAATTCATTCACCAAACCTTGCAACTCCCATTCATCTTCACTCAACAATACTGTATCATCAGCAAACAACAACACCGGAATCTTCCAAATCTCGCCCTCATTCGTTAGAGCCAACCCCACATCCACTGCCCTACCTTGCACCTCCTTTACAACCCCATCCATGTATATATTAAACAGCCATGGAGACGTCACACAAACCTATTCCAATCCCACACTGAGATTAAAGAACTCACACAGCTCACCATCCACTCGCACCGTAGCCATAGCTCCATCGTACATGCTCTTCACAGCACTCAACAATTTCCCCTCCATTCCATATATTCTCAATACCTTCCACATACCTTGTCTATCTATTCTGTCATAAGCTTTCTCCAAGTCCATGAAGGCAGCATACACTATCTTTCCCTTCTCTAGATACTTCACTAAATATCTTAGAACAAATATTTGATCTACACACCCTTATCCCTTCCTAAATCCCCCTTGTTTTTCTCCAACTAGCTCCTCTGCTATATGCCTAACCCTATCAATGAGCATTCTACCATATATTATTCCAGTCACACTAAGAAGGCAAATACCTCTATGGTTACCACATACTTCTCTCTCCCCTTTTCCTTTGTATAAAGGAACAGTTATACCTGATTTCTAGTCCTCCGGAACCCTTCCTTCTTCCCAAGCCAATCTACATAACTTCCATATCCACTCCACTACAATTTCATCCCCATATCTCAGCATTTCACCACACACTTCATCAGTTCCTGGGGCCTTTCCCATCGTGCTCTTCTTCATTGCGTCCACTATTTCCGCCCTACTGATCTCTTCCTCCCTCCTCTCATCTCTCCTTATCCCAGCCATTCCCCAGCCAATTATACTCGCACTGCTCTCATGCTCTACATTCAACAAATCCTCACAGTTCCCCTTCCATCTCCTCAATTTCTCTCTCTTCTCCACCAACAATCTATTATTCCTATCTTTCACTCCTCTACTATTTCCCCTTTCACACTGCCTAACTTTCTTTACCTCCTTCCAAAACAATTACTTACTCTCCTTCCATTTCACAATCAGATTCCTCCCAAATTCTTCATCCACTTTCTTCTTACTCTCCTTCACCAATCTCTTCACCTCTCTTCTCCTGCTCATATATACCTTTCTTCTCTCTCTCATCTTCTCCCCTACCTCTACTCACTAGCCGTTCACTATATGCCTTCTTCATTTGTTCCACAGCTCGTTTCACCTCATCATTCCACCATGCTGTCCCTTACGCATCCCTGCATCTCCTCCTTACTCCACAAACCAATTTACACGCTGCACCTATCTCTTCCATGAATATCTTACATACGTTTTCCACCCTTTCCATCTGCTCTAACTCAAACCTTTCCAATCTTTCATCCACTATGCTCTTATACTCTGCCATTCTCTCACTGTCTTGCAATTTCTCACACACCATACCCAACATCTGGTAGCATGGCATTATCATCACTATCCCTAAACCCAACAAAGACCCCGCGTTACCTTCCTCACACCGCCCCATCACACTCCTCTGCACCTCCTATAGTCACTGAATGACTGGTACTGCAACTGATTACACCTCACATCCCCCTAGCCCAATCACAACATGGGTTTAGGCCACTACATTCCACAAACACTCTTCTTACAGACCTTACACAGAGAGTTTTTGATGGCATGAATTCAGCTAGGCCACCACACGGAACACTCCTAGTCAGACTAGATATTAGCTAAGCTTTTGATCCCATCCCCCGCCACAACCTCACACACAAAATATCCAACACAAACATGCATAGTAACATAAAGATAGCTGACAAACTACTTAGCAGGCAGATATGCACATGTAACATTTGCTGGTCAGTCTTCGAACATCAGAAACTTAAAAAATGGTGTCCCCCAAGGATCTGTTTTGTCCCCTACACTCTTTAACTTATACCCACACCCCACACACCACAGATACACATAGCTTCCTGTGTGGATGACATAACACTCACATATACACACCAAAACGCAAACACAGCTACAAACATCCTCCAACCTTACCCCAACACACTACATGAATGGTTCACCACAAACAGGCTCAAAATAGCCCCAGCCAAATCTACAGTGACCCTCCTCACAAACTGGATAGCAGAACACAGTCACATTGCACACCTCACCATAAACAACACTCCCCTACCCCCCCCACACAAACACACACACAAATCGTTGGTGTAACATATAATACATCAATGTCATTTAAACAACACATCACCAACATTAAAAATAAAATAACACCAAGATTCAGTGCCTTAAGGTCACCTGCCCACTCAACATTTGGACACAACAAAGAAACCACCACCACTGTATACAAACAATATGTACGTTCAGTGATGAATGATGCAAGCCCTGCTTGGGCTCCTAACCTCACTAAAACACACTACAACACTCTACAGACAATACAGATCAAGGTCCTAAAAATAGTCACAGGCTGCACAGCTACTACACCCACAAACCACCGACATCAAGAAACCAAAGTCCTCAAAGTCAAGGATCAACTAGACATGAGAGGCACCCAAATTCTCATTGCAACCTCCACAAACCCATAACATCCACTACACTGCATGGCAACACATCAACACGCACATCAAGAAACATCAAAACAACACCGAACACACGATACCAAACACAAATACTGTCATCTCTACCCCCTCGCCTGCCTCAGACCAGCTTCCAGAAGCATATCCATACTCAAATCACTCACTGTTCCATTCAGTCACTTAAAGACAACAGACAGCTGCATGCACGGCCTCCTGATATCCACCCCTCCGGATCCAGTTTCCCTCGTGAGGACAGGGTCCACCTGGCCAGGCTGAGATGTGGGCATCATCCAGCCATCTTAAGTTACCAGAAGAGGCTGGATGACTCCGTTGCTGATTCATGTCCAGAATGCAACACTGCACCCCATACTATTAAGCACATTATGGAAGACTGCATTGCACACAATCACCTACGCCAACAACACAACATACACTCCTTGAGAGCTCTGTGGTAAAGCCCTGTCTCGGCCACGGGCTTCCTTAGGGACTCGGGGCTATTCGGCCAGACTGCCTAGGGAAAAACAACAACTACTACTACTTGTTCAGGAGGTGGACCAGTGAAAGAAGAGAGTCAAAGGTGGTGGTGAACACTGAAATGACCTAGAATAGAGATATACGAGAAATGAGAAATTGTGAGGATGTGTTCCATCTTTGAAGTAAGATAGTCAATGAATTTTTCATTGCCAACAGAATTAGAAGATAAGTAAGCAGCACAAACATATTAGTCAGAGAATGACAGAATACCTGAGGTCAGAGGAGAGAGAAATCAGCAGATTCAAGTTCAGGAACATGAGAGCAAGATATGTTGTTGTGCACATATGAACAACTGCCACTTTTGGCATTGAAATGAGTATAGAGAACGAGTTGAACAATGAGTGTTGCAATGGTTTGGGCATATGGAGAGAATGGATGAAGAGCAATTGGTGAAAATGATAACGGGGTCGGATTTGAGAGACTTAAGGCTGATAGGAAGACCGAAAATAGGATTGATAGACAATGTGAAGAGAGAATTAGATGCCAGTGTGATGTTTGTTGAGAAAGTAAGAGTGGCTGCGCATGCTAGGGATGACTGGAGAAAAATTGTGAATGAATAAATGATGATGTGGCCCGAGAGGATATTCTCCCATATTTAGTCTGATCAGCTGATAAGGGCAGGTGTGGGTAAGGGGATGGGTCCATTATGACGTGGCAAGGGTAAACCAGCTCTGCTGTTGGGCCCTGCAGTGGATGTAGCTGACTACACTGTGTAGTTGACTCTCTTGCACTGTGGTGAAGTGAGAATCTGTCCCTTCTGCCCTTGGGACTAAGATACGAGTAAATGTGTGTGTGTGTGTGTGTGTGTGTGTGTGTGTGTGTGTGTGTAAATTGGGAGTGTATCGTCCTGACTCGGCTACCCCCCCTTTTTTTTGGGGGGAAGCAGCCTGGGTATATAGATAGAGACAGAGAAAGCAGGAGGATATAGAGAAGGGTTTGCTATCAGTCGCCTCAGACAGCTGGGTCTCAGTATGGAAGAGGAGGTGAGGTTTAGAGGAAGAGAGGTGGTGTTCAACAGATAAGAAATTTGAGGAAAGGCAGTGTGTTAAAGAAAATGAAGTGAGTCAGACAGTGGTTCCAAGCAATTCTCCTGGCCGTCACTGGGAGAGAGGAGGATGGTGGGAGAATTTATGCCCTCCCCCCCTGCCACCCTGGGGGACTCAAAGACTGGGTGCTAAGGTGCCATTTTTTTAGCATAAAAAAGAAGTGTGGTGTGTATTGTGGAAATAGTTTGGTGTCAACAGTTGGAGGAAATTGTATAAGAGAATCCGCTGATCTATTCTCGTGTTACTGAAACACTGAAAAAAATTCAACAAAGAGGGATGGTCAGAAGTTAGTTCCGTGGGCTGGTGAAATGGGAGCTTAGCTCTCCCTATCATTGGCCTTCCGTCCATCTTCAGACTACTGCCTTGTTCGACTGGTGGTACAGTCGATGCCCTCTTTGTATATTACTGTTTAATTTTGGAAAGGGACATATCTCTGTTTAGCCAAAGTGAGCAGTGATGCCTCGTACTTGATTTAACAAGGCTGGTAATTTCTGCAATATCTGTAGCAAAGTGACATTTGAGTCAAAAGCACAGTATTACCCCTGTGGTTAAGAAAAACTACCACCCATAATGTGGCTGTAAAACTGGAGATCAAGACAAGTGCTGGGCTCCAGCTATATGCTGCAACACTTGTGCAACAAATCTTCGCCAGTGGTTAATTAAGAAAAGGAAATCTATGCCGTTTGCTGATATGTCGAGAACCAACACATCATTAACCTGCCCCGTCCCGTCGATGTATGGGTACGTTGCAACGATTTGCATTTGCCAGTCCCGGCGACGTACCAGTACGTCGTGCAATTGCAAGGTCCCTAATTTGCACAATTTTAAATTTTCGCGCGTGATTTTTCGTATGTATACATGGGACACCTTCCTCTATTCCTCTACAAGATGCCAAGCAGGGACAATGCCTTACACCGCATAACCTCCCCCCTCCCCCCCTCACGCCATTGTCTCGGCAATTCACCTGTTACCAGTGACCTGGCTAGTAAAGATATTCAGGGCCAGAGTGATTCCCCAATCGATGACAATGTGGAGGACAATGTTTACATAACATTAGAAGAAGAAACAGCCAGAAATAATGATCAGGTAATGTGGCAAAAAAAAAGGTCAGGTATGGTGATTAGTTAGTGAGTGAAACAATGCTTATAATGCCTTTATTACTGCTTGAAAACCAATATACTTTCGTACTACATACACATTCGTACCAAGTAAATAAATAAATACCGTTTATGAGTGGATAAAATAGTTACCCTCCCATAGAACTCGTTTTCTTTGGTGCCAACATGTTAGAAAACCCAGTCTGGTAAGGAGGAACTCCTACCTGGATTAGGTATTTTAAACTTAAGTTGAGCGATTTCTCTATGAATTTTCGATGTTTCTCACCAAAAGCAAAGTTTTTTGCCCAAAAATTTTTTTTCGAAAATACCTCGGGACTGGGGGATGTCGAAGGTGCGGAAAACCTCGGGACGTGACGGGTTAAAGCAATTGCTACTTCATTATGGTGCCCCTAACTCAGGAATGGTCTGTCAGAGCAGATAAAGTGGACTGTAAAATATCCAAACATTCCGGCAGCTATTCGCCCAGTATCCCACGGGGTTTGATGTCTGTTCCTGAAGCACCAGAATCCTTCTTATTTGGATCAGAAGAGGAGGAGGGGAACCTCAAAACATCTACCTCTGAACCATCAACGTCACTTGACTCAGATTTTGTCCCACCCTCTTCCACTTAATCACACCTCATAACAGAAGTTGAACTGAATGATCTTGTGAGGGATTTGGAAATGCACAAGAGTAAGAGAGAGTTGTTTGGCTACAAACTACAACAATGGAAACTCCTAGCATATGATGTTAGGATTCCCATGTTCCATGACCATCAAAAGATTCTTGTCCAGTATTTCATCATGGAGGATGATCTTGTAGCCTGCAACAACATCGATGGTCTGATGGCAACACTCAACATCGTCCATAATCCAGCTGAGTAGTGACTTACCACTGATTGATCAAAGACGTGTCCTAATGATGTTTTGCTGAACAGCGATAATGTTTTGCAATCCATTCCAGTTGGTCATGAAGTTCATGTAAAGGAGAGCTATGACAACATGAAACAACTGCTGAGGTCCATAAACGACAACCAATATCAGTGGCAGCTTTGCGGTAACGTCAAGCATACTGCCATTTTGCTTGGTCTGAGGAATGGATATACAGAGTACTGTTGTTTTCTCTGTGAATACTCTTAGGATAGTCGTGCAAGACGGTCTCGCTACACCAAGAGAGACTGTTTGTTCATTCAATGGTCAGTGGAGCCAGAGAGGAAGAATGTTCAGCATTCACCACTTTGTCAAAGCCATGGACAAAATCAAAGAAGCCTTCAAGTATCTCTGTGTGAAATTCCCAGGGTTAAGTCAAACAAAAATAAATGTGTTTTTGTTGGTCCTCAGATTCCTTAACCTCTTCGAAATGATGCATTTGACAGCGCAATGTGTGGCAAATGATGCTTGCCAGGCCATCGAGTTAGTAACATCAACATTTCTTGGAAACAAGAAGGCGTACAACTACAGGGAGTTGGTGTAAAACTTCCTTACGACATACATAAAGCTTCGCTGCATCAAGTCACTCAGTACTTATTTATTTGCACTCTCATTTAGATTTCTTTCCACAAAACTTCGGAGCAGTGTCCGCCGAACATGGCGAGCGATTTCACCAAGACAGTGCAGCAATGGAGAAGCGGTATCAGGGCAAATGCAGCCCACCAACGCTTGCGGGTTGTTGCTAGGGATGCTCCATTTCATGAACACATGAAACAAGCCCATATGCACAGTTCAGAAGCTGAGTAATGGTTGAACTATGTACGGACAAATAATAAGAGTTTTATATACGGGTATGTCAGATATATTCATGTAGCCATCACAAACGGATGGAAATACATTGGTTTGAAGTTTATGAGTAACAGTGTACTGTCGGCGTTATGTACATAAATGTAATATATAAAACTTATTTTCGAAACACTAGCAAATCAGCTGCTTTTTTTTTCATATTTGATTTCAGTCCATTGAAAATCCATAAGAAACAGCACATTATATTTCCAAAGCAGAAAACGATTAACCTGGAGATGCTGAAAGAGTTATTGTTTCTGCTTTGGTGACAACTAACAACACTGAGCCAAATGTGTGAAATGAAATATGCTTCAGCAGGTTAGAAGTGTTTTCTGCGTTGCTTGTCTGTTTCTCTTTGCCATTACATAATTCGAGACATACAATAATCATGGACAAAGTTCAATCCTTTCCAGTTACAGTCAAGATTCTGGTACTGTTATTTTTCAGGAATATTTAACCCCTACACCGCGGGGTTATTCGGGCTCCGACAGACTCTCAAAAAATATTTGCCAAAAATCAGTTATTAGTCCTAGAATATTAAAATTACATATGCTTATGGCACATACCTTCAGCTTTCTCCTGGAATGTTTGTTGAGCCTTCGTCTGTTACCGTAGGACTTGTGGAGACCTCTGAAGTTGGGTAACGAAGTCTCCACTTTACACTTCCCGACAAACCGTAATATGATTACCACAGCCAGATATTAACGCTATAAACACTACTCTATGATTTTCAAGAGTTTGGGATCCATACTCCAAAAAAAAAAAAACACTGTGAAAGCAATGAAAATTACGAGCGCGTATGACCTTCGAACTTGCGCTAGTTCGCTCTTGGTACTCTGTCATATATTATTCATAAAACCCCTCACACTTTATATTTCTATTACTATATCACTCTTATATATATCTGGAGTTTTTCTCCATAAGTTTCCTTCAGTAGTATTAGTTTATTGTCACTGAAGTCATTCAATTTTTCATTCAGCAAAATACGTAGAGAGCCACGGATTCACTTTCACTGTTATAACATAAAGTATTTGTACTCATATTCTTATATTACTAATTACTTACATTAATATTTACATTTTCTATTGTATTTTCAATATTTATCCTTCTATTTCACTTACACTATGTTAGTCACTGTCACTTTCAGTAAGATAAAACTATAATACACTGTTCAATCATATGTACTGAACATCCATTGCCTTCACTTGCTATTGACACATTATTTACACATTATTTACACATTACTCTCCTTTCCCACTTGCACTTTTAGAACTGCTTCTGGCTGTGGTAATCATTGAAGCAGGTAACACAGAGGGGAACCTAGCACTCAGCGCACTGCCAAGAGGTGCGTTTGTGCTCAGGTGTGCGTCGGGTGGTATGTGCACACACCTGACACCTGCGGATCGCAGCCTTCCTTTTCCCTGTGGCAGGCATTAGCTCCAGTCTGTGCCGATCCATATACGTCCTCTGCTAAAGTCGGTCGGGAAGTGTTACTGGATGGCGCCTTGGCGTTGCTGCTGTCACCCTACCATATCTTTCCAGCAGCTGCTGGACACAAGTCCTGGCAAACAACCTCAGGGAGAAGGACTTGGGTGGCTTGACCTTCATCTCGTACAGGATGAAGGCGTTCAGCATCGTCATATCTATGAGATGCAAAAAACTTTCCTGTACCACCTCGTATTCTTCCTGAGACAGTCGATCTCACCAATCATCATGTCGGACTTGTCCACCAGCCGCATGTTCATATTGTAGTCTAACACAGCATCAGGTTTCATCACAGGTTCGCCTGTCCTATGGTCGACCTTCCCACTGTCTGTCATTTCCCCCTTATGTACGGTGGTGAGCATGTGCACGACCCTCTTGTCATCCCACCATATTGCCAGCATCTTCTCAGACTTGTGTAGGTGCACGTCTCCTCGCTGCGAGGTTTCTGCCTCTGTGAATTTAGGGAAGTGGGCACGATTACTTTTGACAGTGCCGCAGGAGCCAATGCCGTGCTCTGAAAGGTATTTGGCAAGTTTTGGTGCTGTATAATAGTTGTCTGTATACAGCACATGATTCCCACCAAAATACTTTTCAAGGAGCACTTTCACTACACGGCCTGAGAAGCCAAGGGGGTGTGTTTTATCCAGATCGACAGTGCTGGCTGAATAAATGACGAAGTCAAGGATGTACCCCGTCTTACAGTCGCACAGTACAAAGAACTTGATTCCAAAGCAATGGCATTTGCTTGGAATGTACTGTACAAACCGAAGACGTCCTCTGAACAAAACCAAGGATTCGTCAATGACAACCTTCTGAAAGGGGTAGAAGAATGACATAAACTTATCCTTCATTCTGCTCAGAATCTCCCGGATCTTCCAGAGTGGGTCGGTTTGGGAAGGTACATCGTTGTCGGCAAAGTGCAGGTTTCCCATGATGTTCCGGAAGCGATCTCTGGCCATGTACTTATTGAAGGTGGGTGAGGGTAGTAAGGGGTCCATGGACCAGTATGCTTCCAACTCATGCTTCTTTGAGTGTGGCATGAGAAGCATGAGGGCAAAGAACACATACAGCTCCTGCACTCCCAGCATTAACCACTGTTGCATCTTGGCTGCACCTGTACCACTTGCAGCACGTTGTGATTCATACCTGTTGGTCTCATCACATATGTGCTGCATGACTTCGTCATCTAGGAAGGCCAAAAGGAAGTCCACACACTCAGCATTATCGTCAAGAGTGAAGGCAGGCTGAACTCCTGAGGAGCTCTCATAAAAAATTTATGTTCTGGCACAAAATCGGACCCTTCTGTCCACGCAAAGGTGTCCAGGATTCCCTGTCGTGGCGGTGTAGGGTGGGTGAGGGTGGTGGGTGGCTGTGAGGCAGATTTACCCCGTTCAAGGTCACTCACATTGACCCTGAGTTGCCGTACAGCACTAGCAGCCCTTACTCTATTACCAACTCTACTTTTACTTGTCCGGGATTTACCTCTTCCTCAACGGCCTGCCTTCACTGTTGATGCTGGTGGTGACTCCGACGACGAAGACTCCGGAGATAATTCAGCAGACGAAGAGGAAGAAATGAGTGAATTGGGGCTTGGGGAACGGGGAGGTGAATCAACTCGGGACTCATGGCAGGCTGGGTCACACGGGGCCATTGTTCTGGGGCTAACACGCCGTCTTTTCACTCCCTTCCCAAATTCCTTCCCTTGCTGCACTAACGGCTCCTTTCCCTTGGAGCTAGGGATAACTTCCCGACACTGAAGCACTTGTACTAGCACTTTCTGGCACGATTTCCTCACCCGGCTCATCACACGATTCACCCGAATCATCAAAATCACTATCCATCACCACCATAGACAATTCTGCTAGTTCACGTGCCACTGCAGAGTCACTTAGTCCTTTCCTGCTTCCCTCACGACTTTTTATGGGTGTAGAGGTCACGGGGCTCTTTGCAATGGGCGCAAAAGCGGCAGAAATGGCGGGGCGCGAGTGCGACATGTTTTGACCACAGCGGAGGACAAGGAACTAAATGCCGCGGCTTATCTGAGAGGGCAAGGGTTGACAATGACACTGAGGCTGACAGCTGCTAACTTACATGCTAATAAATTATTGGCAGAAAATCTCGGCAATACATAAAGAAATAGGTAGTTCCAGGTGAATGTAAATGTCACTTGGGCTTCTCCCTTCCTTTCTGATATATATTTTTATTACAGACATAGATTACAAGGCATAATTCAAAGTGGAAATTACCGTGGTAATGTAGCGAATGAATGCACGTGAGGTGTTGTCAGGTGATAATTAGCCAATTCCTGATGTATAACACTATCACTTACCTTATTTATTTATTTTTTTTTGGTATATATTATTTTGTATAAGTATAGGGCATAGGGCTTATTTCAATGGATGAAATCTGTGGAAAAATCCGGGGGAGATTTGCTTAGCGTAGCGCGGCCTGGGAGGTGAGAGGACAGAGTAATGGAGGGCAGGTAGGGAGGGGAGTCAGGAAGGGGGGAAAATCGCTAAAATGTCAACAATGGATGGTAGTACAGATGAGATTTGGAGTGCTGACTAGTGTTGGACATTGGCAGTAGTGATAGATGATACAAGCCACCACTTGAAAGCCCGGGAAAATTCAAAATAACACAGAATCACAAAAGTGACGCCCCATGGTATGATCCATTGCGCCCGAGCGTCACGAAAGTGACGCCCTGCGGTTAAGGGGTTAACGAGTATATAACACATGGCAAAAGGGCTCCGTTTTATTTTTTTAGGACAAAAATCATCCGTATCACATTAGCTGATAAGAAGAAATAAAAAGAAATAAGCAGCAGTTCGCTTGGGTCAATTCCCTCTGCACATACCCCACTTTAAATCCCGTAATATTAAAACCAGGTACGCAAAGGTGTAGGTCAATGCATAAATTATTTTCAGGCTTAAAAAAAAAAATTACACACTGGGATACTGTTGGACCTGACTCCAGTTTAAATAACAGTATTAAAGTCTAAGTAGAAACGTCAGCCGAATTTTTTTTTTTGTTACTGATCACTGCTCCTCTGAACTCTCTGCTTGCATCCCTCCACCTCCACGACGGGCGCGTAGCACCCGTCTAGTAACAAACTCTCATCCATTTTCTGTACAACTCTCTAATGCGAGAGTAAACCGTTACTTCCAGTCTATTATTTATGCAACAGGCCAAGTCTGGAACTGTCTCCCTCTGTCTGTATTTCCTGCTTCCAATGATCTCCAGTCTTTCAACTGCAGTGTGTCCATCATCTCAAAATGAACAGATCTTGAATTAGGCTCTCTGTTGTATTGTTTGTGTTTTTTTCTTGGAAGTAATGGTTTGCGGGCTCGTGGCCTTTGATCCCTTCTTCCTTGCCCTGAAAAAAAAAAAATCTTTTACTGATTATGTTAAAAGGTGAATCTAGGGAAGAGTAAAATTATGGTCTTCGAGAGAAGTGAAGTCAGTGAATGTACAATGAGGCTGGATGAGGAGGAAATGGAAAATGTGAGTGTGCTTAAGTACTTCGGGAGTGTGATGAGTAAGGATGGAAGTTTGGAGGGTGACGTGCTTGAAAGGGTACAACAAGGATGAAATGTTGCTGGTTCCTTGAAAGCAGTGATAAGAAACAGGGAAGTGAGCATGGAAGTGAAAAAAGTTTCTACATGACAGTATTGTGATACCAACTCCAACGAATGGAAGTGAAGCTTGGACCTTGTTGGAAGGACAGACATCAAGAGTGAGAGCAGTGGAAATGAGTTATTTGAGAGGAGAATTTGAAATCGCATGGAGGGACAAACTGACAAATGAGGATGTGAAGGAGAGTTGTGTTGTGGATGTTGATGTGATAAAAAGCGTTAGGAAAAACACATTGAAGAGGTTTGGCCATGTGCAAAGGATGGAGAGTGAGAGACTGACGAGAAGAGTATACAGTATGTGAGTGAGGTGGAGGGGGGAGAGGGAGGGGGAGGCCAAGGATGAGATGGATGAATGGAGACATACTATGTCTCTACTCCATTCCTCCATGAGAGAGGGGTGTGTCAGCTGGGAGCAGGGCAGTGAAATGGCGGGGGTGGGGGCATGGAGGCGATTTGTTTGTGGCCGCCCCTTACGGGATTGAGGCTTCTAGCTATAGATGGAGATAGATTAAAATGTTGGCCTGCTTTCCTGTTCCTAGGCAGAGTAAAGATGGGAAACATAATTCCCGAGACATCATTTACCCCAGCACCGGTTTTCTCCCTGATGCCTCGAAGACCCAGCAGTGATGTAAATTGCCTAGAAATATAAATATTCTCAAGCTCTTGATTGTTTGACACATGATCTGCTGGACTGGGACGTGATCAACAGGAAATAATGAGAAGTCAGTGCATAACTTCTTTTAACAATGAGAATGAATATTCGTTTTTAATATTTCTATCTAGCTTCTATATGAGGAAGACTGAAACACAATTTAGTAGAAAAGAAGGGGGTTTAACTGTGGAATAGTTACATATATTGGTCAAGAGCAGAGGAATTTCACCAAGGAACTGTAGTAAAAAGCAAAGTAGAGGAAGTGCAGATGTTGATGTAACATCTGGACAATTTACGAAGAACTGTGCGTTCTCTATCTGAGCTCTTTTATCCTTTATGAAACCTCAGGCCAGAAAGTTGCCAATAGGAACAGACAGTGTATAAGTATGTAAACAGTTTAAAGAAAAGGGCATCACTTCAGTACAATCCAATCACCATTTAGCAATGCAGGTGCGGTAAGATACAGAATAGTAACCTCCACAGAGAAAGGACTGGTAGACAACCAGCTCGGTCAACATTCTTGCCGAATACACAAAAGAGTTAGTTACGTGAAATTCAACTTCTCTGAGAATTCCTTGATGAGTCTGGCATCGATGGAGTCTTTGAGGGTGGCGGTGCTGTATGGTTCATCAGTGTCCGGAGTGTAGTCCACGTAGGGGAAGTAGCGAACAGTAACTATCTTCATCCCGTGACCGTTCATATTAGGGAACTGATCTGTGAATATATATATATATATATATTACCACACCAGGTATGGCAGTAGCAAATAGGATAATGATGATGATCCTGATGATGAGAGGTTGTGTACTCTTTACATGAGTGGGAAATAGTGATGATGCACTACCTTTTCCAGAACTGTAGTTGTAAATGTTTATGATGATGATGATGGTGATGATCAGAGATGGCGTATCCTTTATATCAGTGGGAAATGGTGATTTACTATGCAACCCAGAATTGTAGTTGTAACAGTTGTGATGATGATGATGGTGATGAGAGATGGCGTACCCTTTATATCAGTTCGAAGAGGTGATGTACTACGTTGCCCAGAACTGTAGTTTTAATAATTATGATGATGATGATAAATGATATACTGTTTACCTTGTCTTGTAGTGGCAAATGTAATGATAATGATGATAATGCTGGAAATGATGAGAAGTTACGAAGCTGGTAATCAGTGTCTTAAACCTGGTAATGATAATAAGTTACGAACTGTTAAATCTGTCCCATAATACATACAAGTATCTGGTGTTGAACTCACTTTGAGATGTAATACACCATGATTTTAAACTGTTTTCATTGTATTTTTTAAGCGTGGAAAATATTTGGAGATAATCTAACTTACCCCTCAATCTTATACATGCATTAGTTTTTACACTTCTGTATAGTCTTTGATTCCTTCGCTGTTTCACACGCCTTCCATCATTCATTCTGGTTCTTATTCTCATTTTGTCTCGTATGTGATTTTTTGCACGATGTGTGAAAACATACATTCGAACAAGGGGATGTCATTCCGAAGAAATGTGCTTTTCCTCAATGAAGCTAAATTTCTTCTGAACAGAAACTGAATGCCCGCTTGTCCAGCGTTGCAGTACATACAGCGGCGGTACACCATCAACTGTTGCAGCTCTCTTGCCTCACTCACACCTGAAAAAGAAAATATGTTGGTATATTTTTTTTAGTATAATGTATAATTAGTGGCTGCTGCAGTTAAGCAGTATATTTTTCACGCATGGAAATTGAAGGGATAATGAGAAAGAAAGGACAATCATGAACAAAACTTCGTCGACATAACTGTCCGCATTGTGTCCTGCCCTCCATACTTCTCATTTTCCCAAAAGACTCACACTGTATGTCCCTCTCATGCTTTTGCTGTGAACTTCAAAGAGTATTACATTCACAGAAAAATAACTCAAGCAATACCTCCCAGTACCACAGCTGGTATAAAATTGTCACTGTACATTTGCCCATGGCGGTGCCTTAACCTAAAAGAAGCCAATAAGTGAATGTGGATGTACTCCCTATGACAACAGTACAGTGGCCAGACGGTACAGGGAGTTAGGGGATTTAATCTGTAGATGACCAGAGACAACATTGGTTGGCCTATGACCAACAGTGAGGTGGTTGATGTAACAAGGAGAGGTGTTTATTGAAAGTTATGACAAAACCAAGATAAGGTGTGACAACTTCTTCACAACCAAGCATGCAGACTATTAAATAATCCTAATAACAATAAAATGTTATGGGCAGCTCTTAGTTTTTTCTGTAACTTTAGCAAGTCATCACACAGTCCCCCACTAAAATCTTCAGATGAAAACACTATAAATGACCTGCGTGGAAAACCGAACATCCAAGCCATAGCGTCTGCCAAAAATCCTACCTTAATGGAAGTCAGTCAGAACGTCCCTGTACTAGAACTTGACTCTCTCGAAATCGCTACACTTAAGATACAGACCAGATACGTAAAAATAATCCATCTTAGAGAATCTACCAGCCAACAAGGCTACCAGGTCCAGATGGCATTCCAACAATCATTTTGAAAAAGTGTTCACTAGAACTTGCTCCTGTTCTAGTTAAATGATTTAGATTATTCATTGGTACTTTTTCATACCCCTAATTCCTGGAAAGAAACCAATATCCGCCCAGTTCCAAAGGAAAGAACTTCATCTGTCCCCTCTGATTACAGACCACTAGCTATCACATCTGCTTATGGTAAAGTACTTGAGACTGTAATTAATAAAAGCATTGTTATACATCTTGAATCCAACAAGTTAATTAGTGAGATATAGTATGGTTTTCTCCACGAAAGGTCCACTGTTGATATACTCAATCTCTTGAGACATTCCCTTCATTAGTCAATTGTCCAACATTGGAGAAACTCATCCAGTAGCCCTTGATATTTTAAAGCTGTTGCCTGAGTGTGGCAGTTCCCTCCTATCCAAACTCCCTTTCTATGGCCTAACATGTTTTGTTCCACTTATTTCCTCATATCTCAACTACAGACATAAAAGTAAATGTAAATTGTGTGTTTTTCAGTTTCCACTGAGTTAATACCGACATACCACAAGGATCAGTTCTGGCTCCAAGTCCAACCCTATTCCTAAATCATATTAATGATCGCTTATCTATCACCAATAATCCCATTCTTTCCTATGCAGGTGGCTCAACTTTTCAAAGTTCATTCGCATTTAAACATCCATTCACAATTTGATATCACTAACTCTGAACTCAGTACAGCAATCTCCATAAATCAAGACTTATCTAAGATCACTGAATAGGGACAAAATGACAATCTCATTTAATGCTAAGAAAGCTAATTGACAGATATTGCCTGATTCCTATATTATCTTCAGTGCTACTGATAATCAAATCTCTAACAGTGACGAAACTCTCAGTGTCACACTTAACAATACCCACAGCTGGACCTCTGACTCCCTTACACTCACTCCTGGAACTGAAAGTGAGGGGTCAGAGATCGTGCCACCAATAACCCATAATATTGCAAAATTCCATTTGGTCACTGATCGTCTACTAACATAGTGTTGACGTCTGATTTGGTATCCTAAGTGGCTGTACCTGCCACTAGACACACACAAACAGAGGGTGTAACTAGTTGGCTGTGAAGGTGTTGCCCACTGGGTGAGAGATTATTACCATAGTGGGTGCAAAACACCGGTGGAATGCTGTATTCTCGGTGGAGCCATTGGTAATACCAGTGGTAAGTCAGGATCACCACTACGGCAGTGGAGTGATCTGCTGGGTGTGGTTGGGTCTCTGATTTGCTGGTGCAACTTCTCCTAAGAGATTATAGTGGCCTACGCCCAGAGTCGGACACATTACAAAAAAAAAAAAAAAAAAAAAAAAAGTGATGGTGGTGGTGAGTTCCACCAAGATGATGTTCGCCCGTCGCTTAAATGAAGGAATATGGTGCAAACAGAGAACAGCAATGATCAGTTATACAAACAAATAGGAACTTTTAGTTAAATATGCATTCTGCAATAAAACTGTGAACAGGTGGAGTGGTCTATAAGATGCAGTCACTGCAGTTACTTTGACTAAGGTAAAAAATTGGATAGTGTGTGGAAGACAAAGAAGAGAAATTTTATTAAAGAAAATTTATAAATAAAAACTGCCATGTTCACAAAGACCACACGACCATAAAAAGTACTGGAAATGATCAACAGCTGTAATCGCAGGCTTACTGAGTTTCTGCCAGGAGTCGTTTAAGTTACTTTTTTTCATTTCTCTGTGTATGACACTGAAAATAAGAGTTCAGTGAAGTATATATATATATATATATATATATATATTTATATATATATATATATATATATATATATATATATATCCTGTTCTTGCTAATATTTTCGTGAGGATAATTATGCAGTCCTGCCCCACACCAAAACAACGGACCACGCGCCTTGCACCACCCAATTCCAGCGGTTGTAGCAAAGAGATTCGTCTGAGATTATGAGAGGCATTTTCATTTACGGCGATTCTCGTGATGTTAACGGGACCACTAATATACACGCTATATTACTGACACATGCAAGGGAACTGAATACTGTTATAACAAAATTCGGACCCGCATATTCCGTAATGCAACAACTGAATTTGATTTGAAACCTAACAAACTTTACCAGATTTCACGAAAACCAACAAAACGAAATGTTACCGACAATCCCAATGGATTTTTTTTTATCATACGGACCAAACATAAATATACCCAGAGATAATGCCTTTCATTAAAGTTCATTATGGCCTTATAACTGGATCCGAAAACCGTCGAAATAAGAAATGTGAACTTTGCTACTCTTCCTGCATTAGTATTCTTAGCAGCTTATGTCTTTCTTTAGTTCACTTCCTTACCAGTAATTCTCTGCAGATTGTACGACAGTATAAGCTGTGGCACTTAGGCCGTTATGAAATGCATGGTACAAGAGGGTATGAGGGATTCAACAAAGAGGATGTCAACACCTGCCAGTGAATGTATTTTTCACTTTACTCATGCTATCCCCGGACGATTTTTGGCCCACATTTTTACAGTGAAGAAAAATGCAATCTTTACTAACTGTTTACCATGAGGGGTTGTCTTATGCTGAATAAAATCGTCTGTTAATAGCAAGAATATCCAGCAAAAGTACCTTATCCTCTTCTGGTGGTTTGTTATACGTGCAAAATAAATTGCAGTGGTGCTTCAGGTCCTTCAAAATCTACCCATGTACCAAACCTTTTCTGACGATGGTGAGCCCACGGAATTTAAAGTTGGAAATCAGCGGTGCAATGGCGAAGTACACAGCATGAAGACTGTTGCGCAGGATAGGGTGGAGAAGAACCAACTCCATGTCTTTCCTGTCACCTACCACCACAACACGCGTGCCTGCTTTCTTCCACATTCCAGCTTCTTCAAATAGACTGCATGGTGGAAACGGTGATATTAGATCTGGCATCTATTAAGGGAATAAGAATGAACATGAAAGAGCAAAAATTGGGATTAATGTGTTTGGTTATGCAAAAGGAAGGATTATATTATCCGAAAATATATGAATGACAGAAGTCACTTTGTCTGTGATGAAGCTCTTTAACCGACACGAAGCAGTTGGTGATGAATTCTATACAGATATTAAGGATGAACAGGAACAGATTCCTGAATCAATGCCTTTGATTCTGGAGAGATAGATACCACAGAATCGACTCTAAAACATGAGACACGATTCCCCTATTGCGATTCGGCCAGTAGTTTGAGAGTGAGAGTTTTCAGACATTGCCTCTGACTCATGTCACGTGTTGCTGGATTCGGAGAGTAAGTACAGTCGAGGACAGTGGTGGGATGTGGTAACTCAGTCCAGTGTAGACAAGTCCAGAGGATGGGAGTTGGCCACAGCTGAAGTGCCCCTGCCTTGCATCGGGCGTAATGTAAGAATTCCAAAATCATAAACTTTATGACTCGCATTAGTTTATCTTTCAGCTGTAAAGTGGACATAGTTAACTGAGAATTATACAATGAATGTGTATTTGTTGAAGAAAAATACCATTATACATAATTATTACATTTCTGTACTCAGAATTTTTGAAATACGAATTATTATATTTTTCTTAATACATAAGAAGTACATAAAACACAGCATTAATTTATTATTCGTGTTCTCAGTCTCCCACGGTGCTTCCAGAAATCACGTTCATCGAGTTACTCTGCCTCGTATCACCGACAGTATTTGCTTACTTTGAGGAATCGATTTTGGAATCCACTCCAGCGAATCCATTGGTACTAGGTGTCGGAACCGTCGATTCTGAATTTATTGTTTCTTGTCCAGTGCTTAATAGATATGTAGTTCGTCTCATAGTACAGTGAATAACTGTATGACCCATTTCATTATGCATGCTATTGATTGTTCTTTTTCGTACTTTATCTTCATGTGCTTCTGGGATCTATCTTACCTCACGAAGAGCGAAAGATCAGGATGGTGCAAAGATTGCAGTAAATTGTTTATGGAAAATATAAGTGAAAACTATAAAATGGACTGAAAAAAGGCTTAGCAACTTATTTTCCGTACTGTATTGGAACAGGATGCCCATATCACGAATTTATATCTGTTCTATAGCATTTGTGTGGGACTACCACAATAATCTATTCTTATTCTTTTGACATAGCGTAGTAGTAAAGACGGAGAGCTAGTAGTTTTAGATCAGGTTAAAGCAGACAGCTGAGTGACTGAAGTAAAGCTAATGTTGGGAAATCCGGTCAGTAAAAACGAAGTGGTTTGTGGAGTGGTAGAGGAGGATATGAGGATCATATATCACAGGTTCCTACAACATAATTCCCATGCTTTCAAGTTAAACAGAATAACTTATATAAATCCTTCCATTCTCTACAGACATAGTACCTGAATGCCTCGTTGGTGCTGTTTGTGTTGGTGTCAAGGACGAAAATGACAGATCGGCAGGTGGTCCATGTGTCCCCCCACACCCAGCCTGGAAGAGCTTCTTGACCCGTGGTTCCATCAAATACCATAACTGCAGGACTCCCTCGCCTGGATTAAGCATAATATTTTCATAACTATACGCCATGAATTAAGGTAACTTAATTATTCAAGCCATACAGTAGCTGTTTTACCCTAGCTAGGTTCAGGGAAATTTATTCATCAGGCAGATCCAAGCCACAGTCAGAAGAAGAGGCGTGTCCATAAAGCGTCAAAACTTGTTTTGATTTCATGTCCAAAGAAGTTTGAGTCATGTTATGCAGCCTTAACTTGCTCTTACACGTCTGTGACTAAAATTTTCGTATCCTCTTTCCTCGGATGTGTGTGTGCTGCCATTTAAGTTACTGTTTTTGCAGTGTGGCATTTGCGATGACAGAAAAAAGCAACGAGTGTGAACTGTGTTTTGCCAGATATTAGGAAAACAATTTTTGAAGCATACAAAATGCTGAAAAAAGCTTATGAGAAGGTGCAATGAGTCGTACTTAAGTTTTCGTTAGTATCACCGCTTCTAGGAAGGGAAAGCATAGTGGAAAGTGAGCAACTTTCAGTGATACCCTTAACAAGCAGAAATGGCAAGATATTTGAAAAGGTGTGATATGGGTCAACAGGACATATATTTGAAAATAAGAGAATTGTGGGAAATATTTTCCCCCAGAGCAGTTGCGCTCTCTACTTTTATCATAGTCATCCCTGGTTAAAGGCAGAGGAAAACTTGAGACCGTTGTTAATTGTTCAAGCGGTTTTTGTAACCCAGAAATTACGTTCTCTTTAATAATTCTTGTTATTGATAAATTAAATGCTACTGCGTTTAACCCTCGTGGACAACTATATATTGTTAATACATGTAATTATATGGAATTTTCCACTGACCTGAACTGCGTCTGTGCATTAGATGACGTGGCGAGTAGGGAAAGATTCTCGTGTTAAGCAGATGTGGAATTAGGATATTTACACAGTTTAAGGGAATATTTGGTTTAACTTTAGTTTAAGTAAAACTAAGATTAGATTGTTAGATTCGCCCTGTACATATCATGATGTAATCTAACTGTATTTAGTACTGTAATTAATTAAGAGTTGGCAACTATCATTCTATGACTGAGGTAGATCCTGCCGCACACCTCACTCTGTTCCTAGTCATACTCAAGCTAGCATGGTTGTACATACGCACCTTAAGGACGCTTGCTTGCTCAAGCAATTACACTAAGCAGCCCATCGTCATCCGTTAACGATCACTCCCTCTTCACTAGCTAAGTAACCTTTACGAATTGGCCAATTCAAGGGGGGATTAGCTATGAGACAGAAGAGAAATAGTTATTGTAGGTGAGTTAAGGTTAAGTTACGTTTCACCTAACTCTATGAGACTTGTTTGATTTACTTAAAGACAACTTTATGGAAGAGTAACGACCTACGATTTGTTTACCATAACCTCGAAATATTTTTCACAATTTTGGTGCCCCGACCGAGTGAGGAAAGCCGATGTGTGCCGAGGTGCTGAATGTGTTTAAAGTTGCTTTTGTGGGGCACAGTTTACTACCACGTTCGGTTGAAGTGGAAGACGTGGACGTACGTGTCTATAGAGCTCCCGGAGGAAAGGCAAGCACTTTCTCAGAAGATTAAAGGCTGAATGCCGTACTAGATTGGGAGCATGACCGTACGATCCTGTTCCTTGGAGGAAATGATATCCATGAGGATGTGGAGGTAAATGAAGTAGTGGAGAATATTTTAGCAGTGGTAGGAGCCGTAGAGGGCTCTTGTAAATCCTCAGTAGCCATAACTCTCTTCAAACCATGGAACCTGCCATATGGCTCTCCAGTTTGTTATGGAACATATAAACTAATTATCAGAGCTGTGAACAGGAAGTTACAACGGATTAGGAAGGGGAGGGATCTCATGCATTTTAATGCCAAGCCCTTCCAAGCAATGTTGAAAGCTGATGGTATACATTGGAACCGTCATGGTAGAGAAGCGGTTCTGCAGAAATTTATAAATTATGTAGAACATAAGAAAGGAGAGTTCTATGCTGTACAAGCTATGGGTGGGCCTATGGAGTATTGAGGTAATTAATTCTGAGCTCGGACAATATGGGTGTTTTGGCATTTGAGTGTGGGGATGAAATAGAACCGTAGAGGTTTAATAACCCTGGGGGATAGGTTGAAATTATAGACCTAATCCCTACACTCCTCAAAATTAAATGAATAATTAGCTGACCTGTAATGAATATTTCGAAATCGGGAGATGGGATAAATGCAACCTTAGAGGTTTAATAACCCAGGGGGATAATTTGCACAAAGAGGACCTAATCCCTACCCTCTTCAAAATTTAAAATAATCGGATCATTACTAAGTTGAGGTAAATTTGTGGTTGGAATTCATAATTAAATTATTAAATTAGAATTCAGTCAACATGTCTGTTTCTTTATTGCAAAGATCTTCTAGTAGTAAGGCAGGATGGGTAACTAGAGCCATAAATGATTGTAACCAGTCGTTGGACCAAATACCTCTGTCCAAGGAGAAAATAAATAGTCTCCTAAATATCCTGAAAGATCGATGGAATAAGTACGAAGAGAGTTACATAACTTTAGAAGCGGCTATAGTAAAGGCTGAGAATAAGGAGCTCTTAGAGTCAGAAACTACGAAGTTTGAAATCAAATTAGAAGAATACTTAACTGTAGTAAAGACACTAGAGTCAGAATTAGCTGACACTGCCGCAGAAACACAAGTTGTGGCACAGCAGAGTAGAGCTGTGTTACCACAAATAACGCTTCCGGAGTTTGATGGGTAGCAGAACTGGAAATCCTTTTGGGACCAGTTCAAATATTTGGTACACGATAGAACAGATCTCCCTAAAGTCACCGAACTTACGTATTTGTTAGGACAGGTCAAAGGAACACCATATCAAATGATAAAAGAATTACCAGTAGAAGAAAATTATGAGGTGGCTTTGACCATCCTTAGACAAAACTACGAAGACAGGGAGCAAGTTATAACTCAATTGCTGAAGGCTCTAATTGAATTACCCACGCCTAGACACGATTTTGATTCCTTGCAAAAATTTAGAATTGCAGTAAGTTGTAAATTAAGGGCCTTAGGTACTTACGAAGATATTAAGACATCAGATTGGGTGCTTTCAAGAATTGTCCTTAAAGCTACCACCGAAAACCAAGGATGCTTTGTATGGTAGGTACCAGAAGGATAATTTCTCCTGTGAAGAGATTGAGGAAGGCTTGATGCAACTCTGTAAACATTTGCAAGGAACTGCAAAAACTACCGAGGTCAAACAAAAGACTGAAATAAAGAAAAAACCCACTAACCAACTAGCTGGGAAAGCTAAGTCAGAGAAGACTAAGTATGTGCCTAAAGAAGAAATAGGTACTTTCCTTGGCTCCTTAAAGGCTGAGGATAATGGAAAGGAATAGACATGCTGAGGATATTAAGGAAGTAAAACCTTCCATGGTAAAAGACAGGAAAGTTTGTGTATTTTGTGGTGAGCAACATTCCAGTGCATCTTGTCAACAGTATCCTGATTATGCTTCTAGACTAGGAAAGCTTCAGGAACTGTGGTGTTGTATAATCTGTATGAACTCTGAACATACTGCCGCGGACTGTAAGACTAAATTAAATCTTTGCTTTAAATGCAATAAAGATCATCATCATAATGCTTTATGCCCTAGGATGAAAATTGGGGTTCCTAAACCTGCAAGCGTCAATATGACAATTGCAAAAGGGAATGCTCCATTAGTAATGCCAGCTGCAGTACCAATAGCCGATGTGAAAGTATTGTTTGGGAATAGAAACCAATTAGTAAATACCCTGTTTGATACAGGTGCTCAGAAAACTTTCATTTCTGCAGACATTGTGGAGAAATTAAAGTTACCAGTTATCGGCAAGGAAAATCTAGCCATTACAGGATTCTTAACAACTAGGAAGGCTCAGTTTTTTTTATTTAGTTAGACCTGTAATACAGTTAGGCAGATATAAATGCCGTATAACAGCAGCTGTGCTTGATAATATGGAGACAAGTATATACATAAAGGGATTGAAGGAAACCCCTGATCATCTACAAAGCTCAGGGATAAAGTTGGCTAAACGGAATGTGGAATCAGATACTGTGGGTCCCATAAAAATGATAATTGGTTCTGATTATTGTGGAAGATTCCTACATAGGACTTTCAAAAGGAATAAGGTGCAGTTGTTCAAGACTCCAGGAGGTAACCTTATTATGGATCAGTTGCCTTTTCCAAACAAGTTAAACGAGATGCCAAACTAGTAGACTCAGTCTTTGTTACACCCACACAGTCATTGATGGTAGCTAGAATTGGTGCAGAATTAGAACCTACTCAGATAAATGACTTGTTGGATGAAAACATTGAACCTGTACACAAACTGTGGGACCTAGACAGTGTAGGTATACACTCTGAGGAACCAACCCCTGAAGATAAAATAACCTTGGACTTGTATAATCAGTCTGTGGAATTTAAGGATGGACAGTATTGGGTAGGATTACCATGGAAATTAAACCATTCAGAGTTGCCAACAAATTACCAAGCAGCTAAAGCTCAGTTAAATTCTCTTCTAAGAAAGTTGAGAGATAAACCAGAACATTTAACCATATATGATAATATTATAAAGGATCAATTGAAGAATAAATTTATAAGAAGAGGTAGAATACCCTGTTAATCACAAAGAAGGATACTACTTACCACATCATGCTGTAAGCAAGGATTCAGTAACTACTCCCATAAGGATAGTATTCAACTGTAGTAGTAAAGCGTCCAAGGGATCAGCTAGCTTGAACGATTGCCTATACTCTGGACCTACACTAACAGAAAGTTAGGGAATGTGTTACTAAGATTTAGAGAGAAACCTTATGCTTACCCAGCAGACATTAGTAAGGCTTTTCTCAGAATAGGACTGAGACATGAGGATAGGAAATTTACAAAATTCCTCTGGCCTCATGATCTTCAAAATGAGGATAGGCCATTGAAAACTTACTGTTTCCGATCAGTGCTTTTTGGCTCTTGTGCTAGTCCTTTCCTATTTTGCAACACTTTAAAGCATCATTTTGAAAATGCCAAATGTCCAGAAATAGGGCAGGCTTTTTACATGGATAATTTGCAAGGTGTTGCTGATACAGAGTCGGAAGCTTTGAAGGCTTATGAAGTAGCCAATTCCGAATGTGGGAAGGCAAATTTGCCGTTACAGAGCTGGAGTACAAATTCACCGCTTTTGAGGAATAAAATACAAGAGGACTATCCAGATTCTGACATTCCCAAAATTCAAAACGTGTTAGGTCTTAACTGGGATACAACAGCTGATGTAATAAGTTTGAAACCAATTAAGTTCTTTGATGTCACTCTCACCAAGAGGTCCTTGTTAAGTCAGGTTTCCAAGCTATTTGACCCATTAGGATAGGTCAGTCCTATAGTTATTAGGGGCAAATGTTTAGTACAGGAGGCTTGACGAGAAAAGTTAGACTGGGACACTGAATTAGGTGAGACATATGTGGAACAATGGGAACAGATTAGAAAGGAGTTTGAAACCACATCAAGCATATGTATTCCCAAGAAAATAAACAGTAATGAGAAGTCGCACTTACACATATTTTGTGATGCTTCTCAAAGGGCCTATGGAGCAGTAGCTTATTGCACAACAGGAGAGGATAGTAAGATTATAATGTCCAAAGCCAGAGTTGCGCCAATTAAAGGAAGAACCCTAGCTCAAATGGAATTGGCTTCCTTAGAAGTAGGAACTAAATTGGCCAGGTATATAACCACTACTCTTGATACTCAGTTTGAGGATATTTACGTATGGACTGACAGTGAGATTTGTCTTTACTGGATAGGAAAGGAAGACAGTAAAATTCCTTTCGTCCGTAATAGAGTGAAGACTATTAAAGAGCTGTCTTCCAAATTTAATTTCATGCATGTGTCCTCCAAACAAAATCCAGCTGATCTGCTCTCGAGAGGTTCGACTGTAAAGAGACTGATCAAAGATAACTTGTGGTTTAAAGGTCCTAAATGGTTACTCACTAAGGATTGGCCTGAACAGAAACAGTACAGTATTGCTGAGATTAGTGTAGTGAACTTGGATCCTATAGTGCCTGAGCCAGAAGTAATTGACATTAGCCGATTTTCATCGATAAGACAACTTCTAAATACTACTAAATTGGTTGTTGAATTTTTGAATAAGAAGGTGGGGTTTCAGAAATTAGATCCCCTAGAATACTGGCTGAAAAGAGTACAAAGAAATTCTTACAGGGAAATATATAAACTTTTAGGCCAAGACACAGGAAAAGGGAATAAGCTGATGAAGAATTTAGGCTTGTTCTTAGATGGAAAAGGTCTGATAAGATGTCGAGGCCGATTGGTAAGGGCTGACTTGCCCATCCAAACCAAACGCCCCATTTTATTACCCAAGAGCGGATGCTTTGTACAACTTATTATAAAAGAAGCCCATGATTCCACTCTCCATGGAGGTGTACTGCAGACCTTAGCCCAAATTCGGGAAAGGTACTGGATTCCTAAGGGTAGACAGGTTATTAAAAAATATCTCAAAAACTGCATCATTTGTAGGAGGCATGAGCAGCGACCTTTTAACTACCCAGGACCACCAGCCCTTCCGAAGGATAGGGTGAACATAAGTCGGCCCTTCCATATAACAGGAGTGGACTACACAGGGGCTATAACTGTTACGGTTGAGGAAACTCTCCATAAAGTTTACATTTGTTTATTTACTTGTGCCTACACAAGGGCAGTCCATCTAGAATTAGCGGAGGACCTAAGCTCAGAGACATTCCTCAATGTCTTTCGCAGATTTGCTGCTAGAAGATCTTGTCCTGGCAAGTTAATAAGCGACAACGGAACTAATTTAGTTGGAGCAGCACCCTTACGTTGAACCTAATGAACGACCCAAAAGTTAAGTCGGCGCTGGGAATCCGAAGTTGTATTTGGCAGTTCACAGCTCCAAGAGCTCCATGGCAAAATGGATTTACCAAAAGAATGATTGGTATTGTCAAGAACTGCCTGAGGAAAACATTACATAGAACAAAGATCACGAGAGAAGATTTAAGAACAGTAATAACTGAAATTGAAAACAGAATTAATAATAGACCTTTGACTCATCAAGATGACACTAGCGACTCGCTAGAGGCCTTAACACCGGCTCATATGTTATATGGCAGGAAGCTCCATCCGATGCCTTGTGTGGATATCCAGGAAGAAGTTGATGATCCTAACACAGAAAATAATGAATTAGGACAACATCTTCGGGAGGCATATCAACGTCTGAAGAGGGTGTTGGATACTTGGAATAGGCATTGGAGCGAGGAGTATCTTTTGATCCTATGCGAGAGGTTTTATGGAGCTCAGGCTGCCAGCAACAAATCAGTTATTAACATAGGAGATGTGGTCTTAGTGAAGACTGTACAGCCAAGATCCCAGTGGCCGTTAGCTAAGGTGATCTCAACACACCCAGATTCTGAGGGGGTACTGAGACTCGTAAAAATAAAATGTAGGGGACATACCAGCTAAAAAACTATTGATAAACTGGTACCCCTCGAGTTAGCAACCACTCGAAATACAGGGGATGGTGAAGATCAAGCAGGTTAAGAGGCGCGACCTAGAAGGGCCGCAGCACAGGGTTCTTGAGAGCTATGGAGGGAACTCTTGGCTAAGGGTTATATTACATGATACAGCGTACCATTTTCCGCCGGCCCCAAAACTGTGGGAAATATTTTCCCCCAGAGCAGTTGCGCTCTCTACTTTTATCATAGTTATCCCTGGTTAAAGGCAGAGGAAAACTTGAAACCGTTGTTAATTGTTCAAGCGGTTTTTGTAACCCAGAAATTACATTCTCTTTAATAATACTTGTTATTGATAAATTAAATGCTACTGCGTTTAACCCTCGTGGACAACTATATATTGTTAATACATGTAATTATATGGAATTTTCCACTGACCTAAACTGCGTCTGTGCATTAGATGACGTGGCGAATAGGGAAAGATTCTCGTGTTAAGCAGATCTGGAATTTGGATATTTACACAGTTTAAGGGAATATTTGGTGTAACTTTAGTTTAAGTAAAACTAAGATTAGATTGTTAGATTCGCCCTGTACATATCATGATGTAATCTAACTGTATTTAGTACAGTAGTGCACCAACTTTCGCTACAGCAGGATTCGCGGAATCCACTTTCGCGGCATGCACCAAATATTCCTTAACTTCCACTTTCGCTTGAAAAAAATCGATTTTCGCGCACAAATTTTGGGTTTGGGACAATATTTTGAACTTTGAATTTCCTGCACTGCCCGCCCGCAACCCACCGCCATCTTGAATGACGTCATGTCAACACTCTGTCCACCCATTCCCGCCATTGTGTATGAGCGTGCTAGCTCCAATGTGTTGGATTCTCACGGTTCAATGGCCTCTACTATACCTGGTAGTGTGGGGAAAGGGCCTGGTGGTGTGGGGGGAGAGCCTGGTGGTGTGGGGGGAGGGCCGGGAGGCAGTGGTGGTGATAAAAAGTGGCCGGGACATTCACAGTCGGCAGGAAAGGCCAAGGCTAAAAGAGAGTATCATGTTGGAGTGAAGAAACTGCAGTATAATAATGAAATGAAAAGGAAGATAGTTGAGCACATGGACAAGGGCGCAAAAAACAGTGAAATCTGTCGTATATTTAACATCCCAGAATCGACAGTGCGTAGTATGAGGAAACAGCATGGTGGTAGCGAGGCAGCAAGAGGTGGCGGCAATACGTCTGGCGTGGCTAAATAAGCCCGCCACGCGCCTCGGATACTTACCCCCAACATCCATTAAACACCTCAACCTAGTCTCTGTGGTATGTTTCTCCTCATATAATGTGTACTGTACAGTTTTTATTGTTTGTATCTCACAATGCAATGTACAATAGTGATTTGATGTACTGTATTGCAAGTGAAAATGAAAATCTGATGTTACTTTAGGATAACCGGGAACCAATTAGCCTTTTTGCCATAAAGACAATGCCCCAATTTTCGCTAATTCCACTTTCGCGCATT